>NC_134532.1:42745000-43054193 GCF_050624435.1 Tenrec ecaudatus
AGCATCTTGCAAGGATGATCAGTAGTCACATCCAAGGGAGACCAGAGTAGGTCTTCTATTTTACCAAAAAGATCAGTGATGTCTTGCAAGGTTTTGCACAGGTCTTCTATCAGCATTTTCTGTGGAGAATCTGCAATATGTGGGTAGGGAGATAAGACCAGGTCTACTACCAGAATCATGCAAGGAACATCAGGCACGTCTTGGCATGGAAGAGCAGAGAAACTCTGCTATCAGCATCTTCCAAAGAAGATCAGTAGCATTTTGCATGGAAGACCAGAGCAGGCCTTGTATATTGCAACCAAGATCATCCACATCTGCAAGGAAGATCAGATCACGTCTTCCATCACCATCATGCAAGGCAGATCAGAAGCATATTGCAGGAAGATCGGAACACGACCTATCTCAGCACGTTTTAAGGAAGACGAGGGATATTTTGCATGGAATATCACACCAGGTCATGTATCAGCGTGTTCCAAGGAAGATCGGCGACATCTTGCAAGGCAATTCAGAGGAGGTCTTCTGTCAGCATGTTGCAAGGCGGTTCAGCAAAATCTTGCCAGAAAGATCAGAGCGTGTCTTCCCTCAGCACCGCGAAAGGAAGACCAGGGATTGCTTGCGAGGAAGATCAGAGCAGGTCTTGTACCAGCATCTTGCAAGGAAGATCAGCAATATCTTGCATGGCAGATCAGAAGGCCAGGCACATCATGCAAGGAAGATCAGCAAGATGTTGCATGACAGATAAGAAGCCCAGGCATATCTTGCAAGGAAGATCAGAGAAAGTGTTGAATGAGCCTCTTGGTAAGAAGATCCGCAAAATCTGGCATGGCTGTTCAGACCAGGACTTCCATCAGCATCTTGCAAGGCTGGTGGAAGCATCTTGAAAGGGAGATCAGAGCAGCTGTGCTCTCAGCACCTGCTAAGGGCAACCAGGAATATCTTGCAAGGCAGTTCAGAGCAGTGCTTCTCTGGCAACATGCAGGGAATACCTGCAGCATCTTGCGAGAAAGACCATGGAAGGTCTTCTATTAGCATCTTGCAAAGCAGATAGGGAAGATCAGATTAGGACTTCTTTCAGCGCCATGAAGAAATATGAACGACATCGCGAAAGACAGTTCAGAGGAGGTTCTCCCAGCAACTTGCAAGGAAGACCTCTTACTTGGAACAACATATTAGGACTTCTGTCACCATTTGCATGGCAGATCGACGGTATCTTTCAGGAAGATCTCGGCCGGACTTCTCCCAGCATCTTGATAGACAGATGAGCAATTTTGCATGGCAGATCAGAGCAGATCTTCTGTCAGCATTTTGCAGGGAAGATCAGTGACGTTTCCAAGGAAGGGCACATCACAGTGATCCCCTCTCACATGCAAAATGCTATCATATGTGATTTCAGGAGTGGTACTGGGAATAATTTTCAGTGAGGGTAGTATGCGAAATAGTTTTGCGGTTCATCTCATGGAGCATCTGCTTCTAGGTCTATATTATTGGTATGTTGTGCCTACCACCGCTTTATGCTATGTCTTTTGCACCACCTGAGTTTCTGTGTCTGCACGCTGGTTAGGGCTCTGCCTGCTCACCAGTCATCTGTCTTACTCAGGTTTTCACAACACACACACACATACACACATACACACACACACACACACACACACACACACACACACACACACACACACACAGGCATTCTGGGCCACCCAAAAATGTCTCTCTAAGGGAATAGCATTCTGTGTATGCCAGAGTCTTGATGTGAAATTATCAAATATAGATAAAAGTCCCATTTATTCCTACCAATCTTTTGAAGCAAACATAAGAAGGGAAAAAGAGTTGTGATCTTTATGCATATCTATTCAAAATGTTCCAGAGTGAAGGAGGAAGAATTATTTCACCGCCATATGCGACTCCTTATGCCTGAACTGGGTTCAAACCTTTTCAAGGCGGAGATGCATGAGCACATTTGACCATCTCTGTCAGGTTGGTCTCAGCATCTTGCAAGGATGATCAGTAGTCACATCCAAGGGAGATCAGAGTAGGTCTTCTATCTTACCAAACAGATCAGTGATGTCTTGCAAGGTTGATTGGCACAGGTCTTCTATCAGCATTTTCTATGGAGAATCTGCAATATCCTGGTAGGGAGATAAGACCAGGTCTCCTCCCTGAATCATGCAAGGAACATCAGGCACGTCTTGGCATGGAAGAGCAGAGAAACTCTGCTATCAGCATCTTCCAAAGAAGATCAGTAGCATTTTGCATGGAAGACCAGAGCAGGCCTTGTATATTGCAAACATGATCATCCACATCTGCAAGGAAGATCAGATCACGTCTTCCATCACCATCATGCAAGGCAGATCAGAAGCATATTGCAGGAAGATCGGAACACGACCTATCTCAGCACGATTTAAGGAAGACGAGGGATATTTTGCATGGAATATCACACCAGGTCATGTATCAGCGTGTTCCAAGGAAGATCGGCGACATCTTGCAAGGCAGTTCAGAGGAGGTCTTCTGTCAGCATGTTGCAAGGCGGTTCAGCAAAATCTTGCCAGAAAGATCACAGCGTGTCTTTCCTCAGCACCACGAAAGGAAGACCAGGGAATGCTTGCGAGGAAGATCAGAGCAGGTCTTGTACCAGCATCTTGCAAGGAAGATCAGCAATATCTTGCATGGCAGATCAGAAGGCCAGGCACATCATGCAAGGAAGATCAGCAAGATGTTGCATGACAGATAAGAAGCCCAGGCATATCTTGCAAGGAAGATCAGAGAAAGTGTTGAATGAGCCTCTTGGTAAGAAGATCAGCAAAATCTGGCATGGCTGATCAGACCAGGTCTTCCATCAGCATCTTGCAAGGCTGATGGAAGCATCTTGAAAGGGAGATCAGAGCAGGTGTGCTCTCAGCACCTGCTAAGGGCAACCGGGAATATCTGGCAAGGCAGTTCAGAGCAGTGCTTCTCTGGCAACATGCAGGGAATACCTGCAGCATCTTGCGAGAAAGACCATGGAAGGTCTTCTATTAGCATCTTGCAAAGCAGATAGGGAAGATCAGATTAGGACTTCTTTCAGCGCCATGAAGAAATATGAACGACATCGCGAAAGACAGTTCAGAGGAGGTTCTCCCAGCAACTTGCAAGGAAGACCTCTTACTTGGAACAACATATTAGGACTTCTGTCACCATTTGCATGGCAGATCGACGGTATCTTTCAGGAAGATCTCGGCCGGACTTCTCCCAGCATCTTGATAGACAGATGAGCAATTTTGCATGGCAGATCAGAGCAGATCTTCTGTCAGCATTTTGCAGGGAAGATCAGTGACGTTTCCAAGGAAGGGCACATCACAGTGATCCCCTCTCACATGCAAAATGCTATCATATGTGATTTCAGGAGTGGTACTGGGAATAATTTTCAGTGAGGGTAGTATGCGAAATAGTTTTGCGGTTCATCTCATGGAGCATCTGCTTCTAGGTCTATATTATTGGTATGTTGTGCCTACCACCGCTTTATGCTATGTCTTTTGCACCACCTGAGTTTCTGTGTCTGCACGCTGGTTAGGGCTCTGCCTGCTCACCAGTCATCTGTCTTACTCAGGTTTTCACAACACACACACACATACACACATACACACACACACACACACACACACACACACACACACAGGCATTCTGGGCCACCCAAAAATGTCTCTCTAAGGGAATAGCATTCTGTGTATGCCAGAGTCTTGATGTGAAATTATCAAATATAGATAAAAGTCCCATTTATTCCTACCAATCTTTTGAAGCAAACATAAGAAGGGAAAAAGAGTTGTGTTCTTTATGCATATCTATTCAAAATGTTCCAGAGTGAAGGAGGAAGAATTATTTCACCGCCATATGCGACTCCTTATGCCTGAACTGGGTTCAAACCTTTTCAAGGCGGAGATGCATGAGCACATTTGACCATCTCTGTCAGGTTGGTCTCAGCATCTTGCAAGGATGATCAGTAGTCACATCCAAGGGAGATCAGAGTAGGTCTTCTATCTTACCAAACAGATCAGTGATGTCTTGCAAGGTTGATTGGCACAGGTCTTCTATCAGCATTTTCTATGGAGAATCTGCAATATCCTGGTAGGGAGATAAGACCAGGTCTCCTCCCTGAATCATGCAAGGAACATCAGGCACGTCTTGGCATGGAAGAGCAGAGAAACTCTGCTATCAGCATCTTCCAAAGAAGATCAGTAGCATTTTGCATGGAAGACCAGAGCAGGCCTTGTATATTGCAAACATGATCATCCACATCTGCAAGGAAGATCAGATCACGTCTTCCATCACCATCATGCAAGGCAGATCAGAAGCATATTGCAGGAAGATCGGAACACGACCTATCTCAGCACGATTTAAGGAAGACGAGGGATATTTTGCATGGAATATCACACCAGGTCATGTATCAGCGTGTTCCAAGGAAGATCGGCGACATCTTGCAAGGCAGTTCAGAGGAGGTCTTCTGTCAGCATGTTGCAAGGCGGTTCAGCAAAATCTTGCCAGAAAGATCACAGCGTGTCTTTCCTCAGCACCACGAAAGGAAGACCAGGGAATGCTTGCGAGGAAGATCAGAGCAGGTCTTGTACCAGCATCTTGCAAGGAAGATCAGCAATATCTTGCATGGCAGATCAGAAGGCCAGGCACATCATGCAAGGAAGATCAGCAAGATGTTGCATGACAGATAAGAAGCCCAGGCATATCTTGCAAGGAAGATCAGAGAAAGTGTTGAATGAGCCTCTTGGTAAGAAGATCAGCAAAATCTGGCATGGCTGATCAGACCAGGTCTTCCATCAGCATCTTGCAAGGCTGATGGAAGCATCTTGAAAGGGAGATCAGAGCAGGTGTGCTCTCAGCACCTGCTAAGGGCAACCGGGAATATCTGGCAAGGCAGTTCAGAGCAGTGCTTCTCTGGCAACATGCAGGGAATACCTGCAGCATCTTGCGAGAAAGACCATGGAAGGTCTTCTATTAGCATCTTGCAAAGCAGATAGGGAAGATCAGAGTAGGACTTCTTTCAGCGCCATGAAGAAATATGAACGACATCACGAAAGACAGTTCAGAGGAGGTTCTCCCAGCAACTTGCAAGGAAGACCTCTTACTTGGAACAACATATTAGGACTTCTGTCACCATTTGCATGGCAGATCGACGGTATCTTTCAGGAAGATCTCGGCCGGACTTCTCCCAGCATCTTGATAGACAGACGAGCAATTTTGCATGGCACATCAGAGCAGATCTTCTGTCAGCATTTTGCAGGGAAGATCAGTGACGTTTCCAAGGAAGGGCACATCACAGTGATCCCCTCTCACATGCAAAATGCTATCATATGTGATTTCAGGAGTGGTACTGGGAATAATTTTCAGTGAGGGTAGTATGCGAAATAGTTTTGCGGTTCATCTCATGGAGCATCTGCTTCTAGGTCTATATTATTGGTATGTTGTGCCTACCACCGCTTTATGCTATGTCTTTTGCACCACCTGAGTTTCTGTGTCTGCACGCTGGTTAGTGCTCTGCCTGCTCACCAGTCATCTGTCTTACTCAGGTTTTCACAACACACACACACACATACACACACACACACACACACACACACACAGGAATTCTGGGCCACCCAAAAATGTCTCTCTAAGGGAATAGCATTCTGTGTATGCCAGAGTCTTGATGTAAAATTATCAAATATAGATAAAAGTCCCATTTATTCCTACCAATCTTTTGAAGCAAACATAAGAAGGGAAAAAGAGTTGTCATCTTTATGCATATCTATTCAAAATGTTCCAGAATGAAGGAGGAAGAATTATTTCACCGCCATATGCGACTCCTTATGCCTGAACTGGGTTCAAACCTTTTCAAGGCGGAGATGCATGAGCACATTTGACCATCTCTGTCAGGTTGGTCTCAGAATCTTGCAAGGATGATCAGTAGTCACATCCAAGGGAGATCAGAGTAGGTCTTCTATCTTACCAAACAGATCAGTGATGTCTTGCAAGGTTGATTGGCACAGGTCTTCTATCAGCATTTTCTATGGAGAATCTGCAATATCCTGGTAGGGAGATAAGACCAGGTCTCCTCCCCGAATCATGCAAGGAACATCAGGCACGTCTTGGCATGGAAGAGCAGAGAAACTCTGCTATCAGCATCTTCCAAAGAAGATCAGTAGCATTTTGCATGGAAGACCAGAGCAGGCCTTGTATATTGCAAACATGATCATCCACATCTGCAAGGAAGATCAGATCACGTCTTCCATCACCATCATGCAAGGCAGATCAGAAGCATATTGCAGGAAGATCGGAACACGACCTATCTCAGCACGTTTTAAGGAACACGAGGGATATTTTGCATGGAATATCACACCAGGTCATGTATCAGCGTGTTCCAAGGAAGATCGGCGACATCTTGCAAGGCAGTTCAGAGGAGGTCTTCTGTCAGCATGTTGCAAGGCGGTTCAGCAAAATCTTGCCAGAAAGATCACAGCTTGTCTTCCCTCAGCACCGCGAAAGGAAGACCAGGGATTGCTTGCGAGGAAGATCAGAGCAGGTCTTGTACCAGCATCTTGCAAGGAAGATCAGCAATATCTTGCATGGCAGATCAGAAGGCCAGGCACATCATGCAAGGAAGATCAGCAAGATGTTGCATGACAGATAAGAAGCCCAGGCATATCTTGCAAGGAAGATCAGAGAAAGTGTTGAATGAGCCTCTTGGTAAGAAGATCCGCAAAATCTGGCATGGCTGTTCAGACCAGGACTTCCATCAGCATCTTGCAAGGCTGGTGGAAGCATCTTGAAAGGGAGATCAGAGCAGCTGTGCTCTCAGCACCTGCTAAGGGCAACCAGGAATATCTTGCAAGGCAGTTCAGAGCAGTGCTTCTCTGGCAACATGCAGGGAATACCTGCAGCATCTTGCGAGAAAGACCATGGAAGGTCTTCTATTAGCATCTTGCAAAGCAGATAGGGAAGATCAGATTAGGACTTCTTTCAGCGCCATGAAGAAATATGAACGACATCGCGAAAGACAGTTCAGAGGAGGTTCTCCCAGCAACTTGCAAGGAAGACCTCTTACTTGGAACAACATATTAGGACTTCTGTCACCATTTGCATGGCAGATCGACGGTATCTTTCAGGAAGATCTCGGCCGGACTTCTCCCAGCATCTTGATAGACAGATGAGCAATTTTGCATGGCAGATCAGAGCAGATCTTCTGTCAGCATTTTGCAGGGAAGATCAGTGACGTTTCCAAGGAAGGGCACATCACAGTGATCCCCTCTCACATGCAAAATGCTATCATATGTGATTTCAGGAGTGGTACTGGGAATAATTTTCAGTGAGGGTAGTATGCGAAATAGTTTTGCGGTTCATCTCATGGAGCATCTGCTTCTAGGTCTATATTATTGGTATGTTGTGCCTACCACCGCTTTATGCTATGTCTTTTGCACCACCTGAGTTTCTGTGTCTGCACGCTGGTTAGGGCTCTGCCTGCTCACCAGTCATCTGTCTTACTCAGGTTTTCACAACACACACACACATACACACATACACACACACACACACACACACACACACACACACAGGCATTCTGGGCCACCCAAAAATGTCTCTCTAAGGGAATAGCATTCTGTGTATGCCAGAGTCTTGATGTGAAATTATCAAATATAGATAAAAGTCCCATTTATTCCTACCAATCTTTTGAAGCAAACATAAGAAGGGAAAAAGAGTTGTGTTCTTTATGCATATCTATTCAAAATGTTCCAGAGTGAAGGAGGAAGAATTATTTCACCGCCATATGCGACTCCTTATGCCTGAACTGGGTTCAAACCTTTTCAAGGCGGAGATGCATGAGCACATTTGACCATCTCTGTCAGGTTGGTCTCAGCATCTTGCAAGGATGATCAGTAGTCACATCCAAGGGAGATCAGAGTAGGTCTTCTATCTTACCAAACAGATCAGTGATGTCTTGCAAGGTTGATTGGCACAGGTCTTCTATCAGCATTTTCTATGGAGAATCTGCAATATCCTGGTAGGGAGATAAGACCAGGTCTCCTCCCTGAATCATGCAAGGAACATCAGGCACGTCTTGGCATGGAAGAGCAGAGAAACTCTGCTATCAGCATCTTCCAAAGAAGATCAGTAGCATTTTGCATGGAAGACCAGAGCAGGCCTTGTATATTGCAAACATGATCATCCACATCTGCAAGGAAGATCAGATCACGTCTTCCATCACCATCATGCAAGGCAGATCAGAAGCATATTGCAGGAAGATCGGAACACGACCTATCTCAGCACGATTTAAGGAAGATGAGGGATATTTTGCATGGAATATCACACCAGGTCATGTATCAGCGTGTTCCAAGGAAGATCGGCGACATCTTGCAAGGCAGTTCAGAGGAGGTCTTCTGTCAGCATGTTGCAAGGCGGTTCAGCAAAATCTTGCCAGAAAGATCACAGCGTGTCTTTCCTCAGCACCACGAAAGGAAGACCAGGGAATGCTTGCGAGGAAGATCAGAGCAGGTCTTGTACCAGCATCTTGCAAGGAAGATCAGCAATATCTTGCATGGCAGATCAGAAGGCCAGGCACATCATGCAAGGAAGATCAGCAAGATGTTGCATGACAGATAAGAAGCCCAGGCATATCTTGCAAGGAAGATCAGAGAAAGTGTTGAATGAGCCTCTTGGTAAGAAGATCAGCAAAATCTGGCATGGCTGATCAGACCAGGTCTTCCATCAGCATCTTGCAAGGCTGATGGAAGCATCTTGAAAGGGAGATCAGAGCAGGTGTGCTCTCAGCACCTGCTAAGGGCAACCGGGAATATCTGGCAAGGCAGTTCAGAGCAGTGCTTCTCTGGCAACATGCAGGGAATACCTGCAGCATCTTGCGAGAAAGACCATGGAAGGTCTTCTATTAGCATCTTGCAAAGCAGATAGGGAAGATCAGAGTAGGACTTCTTTCAGCGCCATGAAGAAATATGAACGACATCACGAAAGACAGTTCAGAGGAGGTTCTCCCAGCAACTTGCAAGGAAGACCTCTTACTTGGAACAACATATTAGGACTTCTGTCACCATTTGCATGGCAGATCGACGGTATCTTTCAGGAAGATCTCGGCCGGACTTCTCCCAGCATTTTGATAGACAGACGAGCAATTTTGCATGGCACATCAGAGCAGATCTTCTGTCAGCATTTTGCAGGGAAGATCAGTGACGTTTCCAAGGAAGGGCACATCACAGTGATCCCCTCTCACATGCAAAATGCTATCATATGTGATTTCAGGAGTGGTACTGGGAATAATTTTCAGTGAGGGTAGTATGCGAAATAGTTTTGCGGTTCATCTCATGGAGCATCTGCTTCTAGGTCTATATTATTGGTATGTTGTGCCTACCACCGCTTTATGCTATGTCTTTTGCACCACCTGAGTTTCTGTGTCTGCACGCTGGTTAGTGCTCTGCCTGCTCACCAGTCATCTGTCTTACTCAGGTTTTCACAACACACACACACACATACACACACACACACACACACACACACACACAGGAATTCTGGGCCACCCAAAAATGTCTCTCTAAGGGAATAGCATTCTGTGTATGCCAGAGTCTTGATGTAAAATTATCAAATATAGATAAAAGTCCCATTTATTCCTACCAATCTTTTGAAGCAAACATAAGAAGGGAAAAAGAGTTGTCATCTTTATGCATATTTATTCAAAATGTTCCAGAATGAAGGAGGAAGAATTATTTCACCGCCATATGCGACTCCTTATGCCTGAACTGGGTTCAAACCTTTTCAAGGCGGAGATGCATGAGCACATTTGACCATCTCTGTCAGGTTGGTCTCAGAATCTTGCAAGGATGATCAGTAGTCACATCCAAGGGAGATCAGAGTAGGTCTTCTATCTTACCAAACAGATCAGTGATGTCTTGCAAGGTTGATTGGCACAGGTCTTCTATCAGCATTTTCTATGGAGAATCTGCAATATCCTGGTAGGGAGATAAGACCAGGTCTCCTCCCCGAATCATGCAAGGAACATCAGGCACGTCTTGGCATGGAAGAGCAGAGAAACTCTGCTATCAGCATCTTCCAAAGAAGATCAGTAGCATTTTGCATGGAAGACCAGAGCAGGCCTTGTATATTGCAAACATGATCATCCACATCTGCAAGGAAGATCAGATCACGTCTTCCATCACCATCATGCAAGGCAGATCAGAAGCATATTGCAGGAAGATCGGAACACGACCTATCTCAGCACGTTTTAAGGAACACGAGGGATATTTTGCATGGAATATCACACCAGGTCATGTATCAGCGTGTTCCAAGGAAGATCGGCGACATCTTGCAAGGCAGTTCAGAGGAGGTCTTCTGTCAGCATGTTGCAAGGCGGTTCAGCAAAATCTTGCCAGAAAGATCACAGCGTGTCTTCCCTCAGCACCGCGAAAGGAAGACCAGGGATTGCTTGCGAGGAAGATCAGAGCAGGTCTTGTACCAGCATCTTGCAAGGAAGATCAGCAATATCTTGCATGGCAGATCAGAAGGCCAGGCACATCATGCAAGGAAGATCAGCAAGATGTTGCATGACAGATAAGAAGCCCAGGCATATCTTGCAAGGAAGATCAGAGAAAGTGTTGAATGAGCCTCTTGGTAAGAAGATCCGCAAAATCTGGCATGGCTGATCAGACCAGGACTTCCATCAGCATCTTGCAAGGCTGGTGGAAGCATCTTGAAAGGGAGATCAGAGCAGCTGTGCTCTCAGCACCTGCTAAGGGCAACCAGGAATATCTTGCAAGGCAGTTCAGAGCAGTGCTTCTCTGGCAACATGCAGGGAATACCTGCAGCATCTTGCGAGAAAGACCATGGAAGGTCTTCTATTAGCATCTTGCAAAGCAGATAGGGAAGATCAGATTAGGACTTCTTTCAGCGCCATGAAGAAATATGAACGACATCGCGAAAGACAGTTCAGAGGAGGTTCTCCCAGCAACTTGCAAGGAAGACCTCTTACTTGGAACAACATATTAGGACTTCTGTCACCATTTGCATGGCAGATCGACGGTATCTTTCAGGAAGATCTCGGCCGGACTTCTCCCAGCATTTTGATAGACAGATGAGCAATTTTGCATGGCAGATCAGAGCAGATCTTCTGTCAGCATTTTGCAGGGAAGATCAGTGACGTTTCCAAGGAAGGGCACATCACAGTGATCCCCTCTCACATGCAAAATGCTATCATATGTGATTTCAGGAGTGGTACTGGGAATAATTTTCAGTGAGGGTAGTATGCGAAATAGTTTTGCGGTTCATCTCATGGAGCATCTGCTTCTAGGTCTATATTATTGGTATGTTGTGCCTACCACCGCTTTATGCTATGTCTTTTGCACCACCTGAGTTTCTGTGTCTGCACGCTGGTTAGGGCTCTGCCTGTTCACCAGTCATCTGTCTTACTCAGGTTTTCACAACACACACACACATACACACATACACACACACACACACACACACACACACACACAGGCATTCTGGGCCACCCAAAAATGTCTCTCTAAGGGAATAGCATTCTGTGTATGCCACAGTCTTAATGTGAAATTATCAAATATAGATAAAAGTCCCATTTATTCCTACCAATCTTTTGAAGCAAACATAAGAAGGGAAAAAGAGTTGTGATCTTTATGCATATCTATTCAAAATGTTCCAGAGTGAAGGAGGAAGAATTATTTCACCGCCATATGCGACTCCTTATGCCTGAACTGGGTTCAAACCTTTTCAAGGCGGAGATGCATGAGCACATTTGACCATCTCTGTCAGGTTGGTCTCAGAATCTTGCAAGGATGATCAGTAGTCACATCCAAGGGAGATCAGAGTAGGTCTTCTATCTTACCAAACAGATCAGTGATGTCTTGCAAGGTTGATTGGCACAGGTCTTCTATCAGCATTTTCTATGGAGAATCTGCAATATCCTGGTAGGGAGATAAGACCAGGTCTCCTCCCCGAATCATGCAAGGAACATCAGGCACGTCTTGGCATGGAAGAGCAGAGAAACTCTGCTATCAGCATCTTCCAAAGAAGATCAGTAGCATTTTGCATGGAAGACCAGAGCAGGCCTTGTATATTGCAAACATGATCATCCACATCTGCAAGGAAGATCAGATCACGTCTTCCATCACCATCATGCAAGGCAGATCAGAAGCATATTGCAGGAAGATCGGAACACGACCTATCTCAGCACGTTTTAAGGAAGACGAGGGATATTTTGCATGGAATATCACACCAGGTCATGTATCAGCGTTTTCCAAGGAAGATCGGCGACATCTTGCAAGGCAGTTCAGAGGAGGTCTTCTGTCAGCATGTTGCAAGGCGGTTCAGCAAAATCTTGCCAGAAAGATCACAGCGTGTCTTCCCTCAGCACCGCGAAAGGAAGACCAGGGATTGCTTGCGAGGAAGATCAGAGCAGGTCTTGTACCAGCATCTTGCAAGGAAGATCAGCAATATCTTGCATGGCAGATCAGAAGGCCAGGCACATCATGCAAGGAAGATCAGCAAGATGTTGCATGACAGATAAGAAGCCCAGGCATATCTTGCAAGGAAGATCAGAGAAAGTGTTGAATGAGCCTCTTGGTAAGAAGATCCGCAAAATCTGGCATGGCTGATCAGACCAGGTCTTCCATCAGCATCTTGCAAGGCTGCTGGAAGCATCTTGAAAGGGAGATCAGAGCAGGTGTGCTCTCAGCACCTGCTAAGGGCAACCGGGAATATCTTGCAAGGCAGTTCAGAGCAGTGCTTCTCTGGCAACATGCTGGGAATACCTGCAGCATCTTGCGAGAAAGACCATGGAAGGTCTTCTATTAGCATCTTGCAAAGCAGATAGGGAAGATCAGATTAGGACTTCATTCAGCGCCATGAAGAAATATGAACGACATCGCGAAAGACAGTTCAGAGGAGGTTCTCCCAGCAACTTGCAAGGAAGACCTCTTACTTGGAACAACATATTAGGACTTCTGTCACCATTTGCATGGCAGATCGACGGTATCTTTCAGGAAGATCTCGGCCGGACTTCTCCCAGCATTTTGATAGACAGATGAGCAATTTTGCATGGCAGATCAGAGCAGATCTTCTGTCAGCATTTTGCAGGGAAGATCAGTGACGTTTCCAAGGAAGGGCACATCACAGTGATCCCCTCTCACATGCAAAATGCTATCATATGTGATTTCAGGAGTGGTACTGGGAATAATTTTCAGTAAGGGTAGTATGCGAAATAGTTTTGCGGTTCATCTCATGGAGCATCTGCTTCTAGGTCTATATTATTGGTATGTTGTGCCTACCACCGCTTTATGCTATGTCTTTTGCACCACCTGAGTTTCTGTGTCTGCACGCTGGTTAGGGCTCTGCCTGTTCACCAGTCATCTGTCTTACTCAGGTTTTCACAACACACACACACATACACACATACACACACACACACAAACACACACACACACACACACAGGCATTCTGGGCCACCCAAAAATGTCTCTCTAAGGGAATAGCATTCTGTGTATGCCAGAGTCTTAATGTGAAATTATCAAATATAGATAAAAGTCCCATTTATTCCTACCAATCTTTTGAAGCAAACATAAGAAGGGAAAAAGAGTTGTGATCTTTATGCATATCTATTCAAAATGTTCCAGAGTGAAGGAGGAAGAATTATTTCACCGCCATATGCGACTCCTTATGCCTGAACTGGGTTCAAACCTTTTCAAGGCGGAGATGCATGAGCACATTTGACCATCTCTGTCAGGTTGGTCTCAGCATCTTGCAAGGATGATCAGTAGTCACATCCAAGGGAGATCAGAGTAGGTCTTCTATCTTACCAAACAGATCAGTGATGTGTTGCAAGGTTGATTGGCACAGGTCTTCTATCAGCATTTTCTATGGAGAATCTGCAAAATCCTGGTAGGGAGATAAGACCAGGTCTCCTCCCCGAATCATGCAAGGAACATCAGGCACGTCTTGGCATGGAAGAGCAGAGAAACTCTGCTATCAGCATCTTCCAAAGAAGATCAGTAGCATTTTGCATGGAAGACCAGAGCAGGCCTTGTATATTGCAAACATGATCATCCACATCTGCAAGGAAGATCAGATCACGTCTTCCATCACCATCATGCAAGGCAGATCAGAAGCATATTGCAGGAAGATCGGAACACGACCTATCTCAGCACGTTTTAAGGAAGACGAGGGATATTTTGCATGGAATATCACACCAGGTCATGTATCAGCGTGTTCCAAGGAAGATCGGCGACATCTTGCAAGGCAGTTCAGAGGAGGTCTTCTGTCAGCATGTTGCAAGGCGGTTCAGCAAAATCTTGCCAGAAAGATCACAGCGTGTCTTCCCTCAGCACCGCGAAAGGAAGACCAGGGATTGCTTGCGAGGAAGATCAGAGCAGGTCTTGTACCAGCATCTTGCAAGGAAGATCAGCAATATCTTGCATGGCAGATCAGAAGGCCAGGCACATCATGCAAGGAAGATCAGCAAGATGTTGCATGACAGATAAGAAGCCCAGGCATATCTTGCAAGGAAGATCAGAGAAAGTGTTGAATGAGCCTCTTGGTAAGAAGATCCGCAAAATCTGGCATGGCTGATCAGACCAGGTCTTCCATCAGCATCTTGCAAGGCTGATGGAAGCATCTTGAAAGGGAGATCAGAGCAGGTGTGCTCTCAGCACCTGCTAAGGGCAACCGGGAATATCTTGCAAGGCAGTTCAGAGCAGTGCTTCTCTGGCAACATGCTGGGAATACCTGCAGCATCTTGCGAGAATGACCATGGAAGGTCTTCTATTAGCATCTTGCAAAGCAGATAGAGAAGATCAGATTAGGACTTCTTTCAGCGCCATGAAGAAATATGAACGACATCGCGAAAGACAGTTCAGAGGAGGTTCTCCCAGCAACTTGCAAGGAAGACCTCTTACTTGGAACAACATATTAGGACTTCTGTCACCATTTGCATGGCAGATCGACGGTATCTTTCAGGAAGATCTCGGCCGGACTTCTCCCAGCATTTTGATAGACAGATGAGCAATTTTGCATGGCAGATCAGAGCAGATCTTCTGTCAGCATTTTGCAGGGAAGATCAGTGACGTTTCCAAGGAAGGGCACATCACAGTGATCCCCTCTCACATGCAAAATGCTATCATATGTGATTTCAGGAGTGGTACTGGGAATAATTTTCAGTGAGGGTAGTATGCGAAATAGTTTTGCGGTTCATCTCATGGAGCATCTGCTTCTAGGTCTATATTATTGGTATGTTGTGCCTACCACCGCTTTATGCTATGTCTTTTGCACCACCTGAGTTTCTGTGTCTGCACGCTGGTTAGGGCTCTGCCTGTTCACCAGTCATCTGTCTTACTCAGGTTTTCACAACACACACACACATACACACATACACACACACACACACACACACACACACAGGCATTCTGGGACACCCAAAAATGTCTCTCTAAGGGAATAGCATTCTGTGTATGCCAGAGTCTTAATGTGAAATTATCAAATATAGATAAAAGTCCCATTTATTCCTACCAATCTTTTGAAGCAAACATAAGAAGGGAAAAAGAGTTGTGATCTTTATGCATATCTATTCAAAATGTTCCAGAGTGAAGGAGGAAGAATTATTTCACCGCCATATGCGACTCCTTATGCCTGAACTGGGTTCAAACCTTTTCAAGGCGGAGATGCATGAACACATTTGACCATCTCTGTCAGGTTGGTCTCAGCATCTTGCAAGGATGATCAGTAGTCACATCCAAGGGAGATCAGAGTAGGTCTTCTATCTTACCAAACAGATCAGTGATGTGTTGCAAGGTTGATTGGCACAGGTCTTCTATCAGCATTTTCTATGGAGAATCTGCAATATCCTGGTAGGGAGATAAGACCAGGTCTCCTCCCCGAATCATGCAAGGAACATCAGGCACGTCTTGGCATGGAAGAGCAGAGAAACTCTGCTATCAGCATCTTCCAAAGAAGATCAGTAGCATTTTGCATGGAAGACCAGAGCAGGCCTTGTATATTGCAAACATGATCATCCACATCTGCAAGGAAGATCAGATCACGTCTTCCATCACCATCATGCAAGGCAGATCAGAAGCATATTGCAGGAAGATCGGAACACGACCTATCTCAGCACGATTAAAGGAAGACGAGGGATATTTTGCATGGAATATCACACCAGGTCATGTATCAGCGTGTTCCAAGGAAGATCGGCGACATCTTGCAAGGCAGTTCAGAGGAGGTCTTCTGTCAGCATGTTGCAAGGCGGTTCAGCAAAATCTTGCCAGAAAGATCACAGCGTGTCTTTCCTCAGCACCACGAAAGGAAGACCAGGGAATGCTTGCGAGGAAGATCAGAGCAGGTCTTGTACCAGCATCTTGCAAGGAAGATCAGCAATATCTTGCATGGCAGATCAGAAGGCCAGGCACATCATGCAAGGAAGATCAGCAAGATGTTGTATGACAGATCAGAAGCCCAGGCATATCTTGCAAGGAAGATCAGAGAAAGTGTTGAATGAGCCTCTTGGTAAGAAGATCCGCAAAATCTGGCATGGCTGATCAGACCAGGTCTTCCATCAGCATCTTGCAAGGCTGATGGAAGCATCTTGAAAGGGAGATCAGAGCAGGTGTGCTCTCAGCACCTGCTAAGGGCAACCGGGAATATCTGGCAAGGCAGTTCAGAGCAGTGCTTCTCTGGCAACATGCAGGGAATACCTGCAGCATCTTGCGAGAAAGACCATGGAAGGTCTTCTATTAGCATCTTGCAAAGCAGATAGGGAAGATCAGAGTAGGACTTCTTTCAGCGCCATGAAGAAATATGAACGACATCGCGAAAGACAGTTCAGAGGAGGTTCTCCCAGCAACTTGCAAGGAAGACCTCTTACTTGGAACAACATATTAGGACTTCTGTCACCATTTGCATGGCAGATCGACGGTATCTTTCAGGAAGATCTCGGCCGGACTTCTCCCAGCATCTTGATAGACAGATGAGCAATTTTGCATGGCAGATCAGAGCAGATCTTCTGTCAGCATTTTGCAGGGAAGATCAGTTACGTTTCCAAGGAAGGGCACATCACAGTGATCCCCTCTCACATGCAAAATGCTATCATATGTGATTTCAGGAGTGGTACTGGGAATAATTTTCAGTGAGGGTAGTATGCGAAATAGTTTTGCGGTTCATCTCATGGAGCATCTGCTTCTAGGTCTATATTATTGGTATGTTGTGCCTACCACCGCTTTATGCTATGTCTTTTGCACCACCTGAGTTTCTGTGTCTGCACGCTGGTTAGGGCTCTGCCTGCTCACCAGTCATCTGTCTTACTCAGGTTTTCACAACACACACACATACACACACACACAC
The DNA here is from genome assembly GCF_050624435.1 of Tenrec ecaudatus. NCBI lineage: Eukaryota > Metazoa > Chordata > Mammalia > Afrosoricida > Tenrecidae > Tenrec > Tenrec ecaudatus. The sequence continues at coordinate 42,762,359 of NC_134532.1, forward strand.
ACACACACACACACACACACACACACAAACGCATTCCGGGCCACCCAAAAATGTCTCTCTAAGGGAATAGCATTCTGTGTATGCCAGAGTCTTGATGTAAAATTATCAAATATAGATAAAAGTCCCATTTATTCCTACCAATCTTTTGAAGCAAACATAAGAAGGGAAAAAGAGTTGTGATCCTTATGCATATCTATTCAAAATGTTCCAGAGTGAAGGAGGAAGAATTATTTCACCGCCATATGCGACTCCTTATGCCTGAACTGGGTTCAAACCTTTTCAAGGCGGAGATGCATGAGCACATTTGACCATCTCTGTCAGGTTGGTCTCAGCATCTTGCAAGGATGATCAGTAGTCACATCCAAGGGAGATCAGAGTAGGTCTTCTATCTTACCAAACAGATCAGTGATGTCTTGCAAGGTTGATTGGCACAGGTCTTCTATCAGCATTTTCTATGGAGAATCTGCAATATCCTGGTAGGGAGATAAGACCAGGTCTCCTCCCCGAATCATGCAAGGAGCATCAGGCACGTCTTGGCATGGAAGAGCAGAGAAATTCTGCTATCAGCATCTTCCAAAGAAGATCAGTAGCATTTTGCATGGAAGACCAGAGCAGGCCTTGTATATTGCAAACATAATCATCCACATCTGCAAGGAAGATCAGATCACGTCTTCCATCACCATCATGCAAGGCAGATCAGAAGCATATTGCAGGAAGATCGGAACACGACCTATCTCAGCACGATTTAAGGAAGACGAGGGATATTTTGCATGGAATATCACACCAGGTCATGTATCAGCGTGTTCCAAGGAAGATCGGCGACATCTTGCTAGGCAGTTCAGAGGAGGTCTTCTGTCAGCATGTTGCAAGGCGGTTCAGCAAAATCTTGCTAGAAAGATCACAGCGTGTCTTCCCTCAGCACCGCGAAAGGAAGACCAGGGATTGCTTGCGAGGAAGATCAGAGCAGGTCTTGTACCAGCATCTTGCAAGGAAGATCAGCAATATCTTGCATGGCAGATCAGAAGGCCAGGCACATCATGCAAGGAAGATCAGCAAGATGTTGCATGACAGATCAGAAGCCCAGGCATATCTTGCAAGGAAGATCAGAGAAAGTGTTGAATGAGCCTCTTGGTAAGAAGATCCGCAAAATCTGGCATGGCTGATCAGACCAGGTCTTCCATCAGCATCTTGCAAGGCTGATGGAAGCATCTTGAAAGGGAGATCAGAGCAGGTGTGCTCTCAGCACCTGCTAAGGGCAACCGGGAATATCTGGCAAGGCAGTTCAGAGCAGTGCTTCTCTGGCAACATGCAGGGAATACCTGCAGCATCTTGCGAGAAAGACCATGGAAGGTCTTCTATTAGCATCTTGCAAAGCAGATAGGGAAGATCAGAGTAGGACTTCTTTCAGCGCCATGAAGAAATATGAACGACATCGCGAAAGACAGTTCAGAGGAGGTTCTCCCAGCAACTTGCAAGGAAGACCTCTTACTTGGAACAACATATTAGGACTTCTGTCACCATTTGCATGGCAGATCGACGGTATCTTTCAGGAAGATCTCGGCCGGACTTCTCACAGCATCTTGATAGACAGATGAGCAATTTTGCATGGCAGATCAGAGCAGATCTTCTGTCAGCATTTTGCAGGGAAGATCAGTGACGTTTCCAAGGAAGGGCACATCACAGTGATCCCCTCTCACATGCAAAATGCTATCATATGTGATTTCAGGAGTGGTACTGGGAATAATTTTCAGTGAGGGTAGTATGCGAAATAGTTTTGCGGTTCATCTCATGGAGCAAATGCTTCTAGGTCTATATTATTGGTATGTTGTGCCTACCACCGCTTTATGCTATGTCTTTTGCACCACCTGAGTTTCTGTGTCTGCACGCTGGTTAGGGCTCTGCCTGCTCACCAGTCATCTGCCTTACTCAGGTTTTCACAACACACACACACACATACACACATACACACACTCACACACACACACACACACACACACACAGGCATTCTGGGCCACCCAAAAATGTCTCTCTAAGGGAATAGCATTCTGTGTATGCCAGAGTCTTGATGTAAAATTATCAAATATAGATAAAAGTCCCATTTATTCCTACCAATCTTTTGAAGCAAACATAAGAAGGGAAAAAGAGTTGTGATCCTTATGCATATCTATTCAAAATGTTCCAGAGTGAAGGAGGAAGAATTATTTCACCGCCATATGCGACTCCTTATGCCTGAACTGGGTTCAAACCTTTTCAAGGCGGAGATGCATGAGCACATTTGACCATCTCTGTCAGGTTGGCCTCAGCATCTTGCAAGGATGATCAGTAGTCACATCCAAGGGAGATCAGAGTAGGTCTTCTATCTTACCAAACAGATCAGTGATGTCTTGCAAGGTTGATTGGCACAGGTCTTCTATCAGCATTTTCTATGGAGAATCTGCAATATCCTGGTAGGGAGATAAGACCAGGTCTCCTCCCCGAATCATGCAAGGAACATCAGGCACGTCTTGGCATGGAAGAGCAGAGAAACTCTGCTATCAGCATCTTCCAAAGAAGATCAGTAGCATTTTGCATGGAAGACCAGAGCAGGCCTTGTATATTGCAAACATGATCATCCACATCTGCAAGGAATCAGATCACGTCTTCCATCACCATCATGCAAGGCAGATCAGAAGCATATTGCAGGAAGATCGGAACACGACCTATCTCAGCACGATTTAAGGAAGACGAGGGATATTTTGCATGGAATATCACGCCAGGTCATGTATCAGCGTGTTCCAAGGAAGATCGGCGACATCTTGCAAGGCAGTTCAGAGGAGGTCTTCTGTCAGCATGTTGCAAGGCGGTTTAGCAAAATCTTGCCAGAAAGATCACAGCGTGTCTTCCCTCAGCACCGCGAAAGGAAGACCAGGGATTGCTTGCGAGGAAGATCAGAGCAGGTCTTGTACCAGCATCTTGCAAGGAAGATCAGCAATATCTTGCATGGCAGATCAGAAGGCCAGGCACATCATGCAAGGAAGATCAGCAAGATGTTGCATGACAGATAAGAAGCCCAGGCATATCTTGCAAGGAAGATCAGAGAAAGTGTTGAATGAGCCTCTTGGTAAGAAGATCCGCAAAATCTGGCATGGCTGATCAGACCAGGTCTTCCATCAGCATCTTGCAAGGCTGATGGAAGCTTCTTGAAAGGGAGATCAGAGCAGGTGTGCTCTCAGCACCTGCTAAGGGCAACCGGGAATATCTGGCAAGGCAGTTCAGAGCAGTGCTTCTCTGGCAACATGCAGGGAATACCTGCAGCATCTTGCGAGAAAGACCATGGAAGGTCTTCTATTAGCATCTTGCAAAGCAGATAGGGAAGATCAGATTAGGACTTCTTTCAGTGCCATGAAGAAATATGAACGACATCGTGAAAGACAGTTCAGAGGAGGTTCTCCCAGCAACTTGCAAGGAAGACCTCTTACTTGGAACAACATATTAGGACTTCTGTCACCATTTGCATGGCAGATCGACGGTATCTTTCAGAAAGATCTCGGCCGGACTTCTCCCAGCATCTTGATAGACAGATGAGCGATTTTGCATGGCAGATCAGAGCAGATCTTCTGTCAGCATTTTGCAGGGAAGATCAGTGACGTTTCCAAGGAAGGGCACATCACAGTGATCCCCTCTCACATGCAAAATGCTATCATATGTGATTTCAGGAGTGGTACTGGGAATAAATTTCAGTGAGGGTAGTATGCGAAATAGTTTTGCGGTTCATCTCATGGAGCATCTGCTTCTAGGTCTATATTATTGGTATGTTGTGCCTACCACCGCTTTATGCTATGTCTTTTGCACCACCTGAGTTTCTGTGTCTGCACGCTGGTTAGGGCTCTGCCTGCTCACCAGTCATCTGCCTTACTCAGGTTTTCACAACACACACACACATAAACACATACACACACACACACACACACACACACACAGGCATTCTGGGCCACCCAAAAATGTCTCTCTAAGGGAATAGCATTCTGTGTATGCCAGAGTATTGATGTAAAATTATCAAATATAGATAAAAGTCCCATTTATTCCTACCAATCTTTTGAAGCAAACATAAGAAGGGAAAAAGAGTTGTGATCCTTATGCATATCTATTCAAAATGTTCCAGAGTGAAGGAGGAAGAATTATTTCACCGCCATATGCGACTCCTTATGCCTGAACTGGGTTCAAACCTTTTCAAGGCGGAGATGCATGAGCACATTTGACCATCTCTGTCAGGTTGGCCTCAGCATCTTGCAAGGATGATCAGTAGTCACATCCAAGGGAGATCAGAGTAGGTCTTCTATCTTACCAAACAGATCAGTGATGTCTTGCAAGGTTGATTGGCACAGGTCTTCTATCAGCATTTTCTATGGAGAATCTGCAATATCCTGGTAGGGAGATAAGACCAGGTCTCCTCCCCGAATCATGCAAGGAACATCAGGCACGTCTTGGCATGGAAGAGCAGAGAAACTCTGCTATCAGCATCTTCCAAAGAAGATCAGTAGCATTTTGCATGGAAGACCAGAGCAGGCCTTGTATATTGCAAACATGATCATCCACATCTGCAAGGAAGATCAGATCACGTCTTCCATCACCATCATGCAAGGCAGATCAGAAGCATATTGCAAGAAGATCGGAACACGACCTATCTCAGCACGATTTAAGGAAGACGAGGGATATTTTGCATGGAATATCACACCAGGTCATGTATCAGCGTGTTCCAAGGAAGATCGGAGACATCTTGCAAGGCAGTTCAGAGGAGGTCTTCTGTCAGCATGTTGCAAGGCGGTTCAGCAAAATCTTGCCAGAATGATCACAGCGTGTCTTCCCTCAGCACCGCGAAAGGAAGACCAGGGATTGCTTGCGAGGAAGATCAGAGCAGGTCTTGTACCAGCATCTTGCAAGGAAGATCAGCAATATCTTGCATGGCAGATCAGAAGGCCAGGCACATCATGCAAGGAAGATCAGCAAGATGTTGCATGACAGATAAGAAGCCCAGGCATATCTTGCAAGGAAGATCAGAGAAAGTGTTGAATGAGCCTCTTGGTAAGAAGATCCGCAAAATCTGGCATGGCTGATCAGACCAGGTCTTCCATCAGCATCTTGCAAGGCTGATGGAAGCATCTTGAAAGGGAGATCAGAGCAGGTGTGCTCTCAGCACCTGCTAAGGGCAACCGGGAATATCTTGCAAGGCAGTTCAGAGCAGTGCTTCTCTGGCAACATGCTGGGAATACCTGCAGCATCTTGCGAGAAAGACCATGGAAGGTCTTCTATTAGCATCTTGCAAAGCAGATAGGGAAGATCAGAGTAGGACTTCTTTCAGTGCCATGAAGAAATATGAACGACATCGTGAAAGACAGTTCAGAGGAGGTTCTCCCAGCAACTTGCAAGGAAGACCTCTTACTTGGAACAACATATTAGGACTTCTGTCACCATTTGCATGGCAGATCGACGGTATCTTTCAGGAAGATCTCGGCCGGACTTCTCCCAGCATCTTGATAGACAGATGAGCGATTTTGCATGGCAGATCAGAGCAGATCTTCTGTCAGCATTTTGCAGGGAAGATCAGTGACGTTTCCAAGGAAGGGCACATCACAGTGATCCCCTCTCACATGCAAAATGCTATCATATGTGATTTCAGGAGTGGTACTGGGAATAATTTTCAGTGAGGGTAGTATGCGAAATAGTTTTGCGGTTCATCTCATGGAGCATCTGCTTCTAGGTCTATATTATTGGTATGTTGTGCCTACCACCGCTTTATGCTATGTCTTTTGCACCACCTGAGTTTCTGTGTCTGCACGCTGGTTAGGGCTCTGCCTGTTCACCAGTCATCTGTCTTACTCAGGTTTTCACAACACACACACACATACACACATACACACACACACACACACACACACAGGCATTCTGGGCCACCCAAAAATGTCTCTCTAAGGGAATAGCATTCTGTGTATGCCAGAGTCTTAATGTGAAATTATCAAATATAGATAAAAGTCCCATTTATTCCTACCAATCTTTTGAAGCAAACATAAGAAGGGAAAAAGAGTTGTGATCTTTATGCATATCTATTCAAAATGTTCCAGAGTGAAGGAGGAAGAATTATTTCACCGCCATATGCGACTCCTTATGCCTGAACTGGGTTCAAACCTTTTCAAGGCGGAGATGCATGAGCACATTTGACCATCTCTGTCAGGTTGGTCTCAGCATCTTGCAAGGATGATCAGTAGTCACATCCAAGGGAGATCAGAGTAGGTCTTCTATCTTACCAAACAGATCAGTGATGTGTTGCAAGGTTGATTGGCACAGGTCTTCTATCAGCATTTTCTATGGAGGATCTGCAATATCCTGGTAGGGAGATAAGACCAGGTCTCCTCCCCGAATCATGCAAGGAACATCAGGCACGTCTTGGCATGGAAGAGCAGAGAAACTCTGCTATCAGCATCTTCCAAAGAAGATCAGTAGCATTTTGCATGGAAGACCAGAGCAGGCCTTGTATATTGCAAACATGATCATCCACATCTGCAAGGAAGATCAGATCACGTCTTCCATCACCATCATGCAAGGCAGATCAGAAGCATATTGCAGGAAGATCGGAACACGACCTATCTCAGCACGATTAAAGGAAGACGAGGGATATTTTGCATGGAATATCACACCAGGTCATGTATCAGCGTGTTCCAAGGAAGATCGGCGACATCTTGCAAGGCAGTTCAGAGGAGGTCTTCTGTCAGCATGTTGCAAGGCGGTTCAGCAAAATCTTGCCAGAAAGATCACAGCGTGTCTTTCCTCAGCACCACGAAAGGAAGGCCAGGGAATGCTTGCGAGGAAGATCAGAGCAGGTCTTGTACCAGCATCTTGCAAGGAAGATCAGCAATATCTTGCATGGCAGATCAGAAGGCCAGGCACATCATGCAAGGAAGATCAGCAAGATGTTGTATGACAGATAAGAAGCCCAGGCATATCTTGCAAGGAAGATCAGAGAAAGTGTTGAATGAGCCTCTTGGTAAGAAGATCCGCAAAATCTGGCATGGCTGATCAGACCAGGTCTTCCATCAGCATCTTGCAAGGCTGATGGAAGCATCTTGAAAGGGAGATCAGAGCAGGTGTGCTCTCAGCACCTGCTAAGGGCAACCGGGAATATCTGGCAAGGCAGTTCAGAGCAGTGCTTCTCTGGCAACATGCAGGGAATACCTGCAGCATCTTGCGAGAAAGACCATGGAAGGTCTTCTATTAGCATCTTGCAAAGCAGATAGGGAAGATCAGAGTAGGACTTCTTTCAGCGCCATGAAGAAATATGAACGACATCGCGAAAGACAGTTCAGAGGAGGTTCTCCCAGCAACTTGCAAGGAAGACCTCTTACTTGGAACAACATATTAGGACTTCTGTCACCATTTGCATGGCAGATCGACGGTATCTTTCAGGAAGATCTCGGCCGGACTTCTCCCAGCATCTTGATAGACAGATGAGCAATTTTGCATGGCAGATCAGAGCAGATCTTCTGTCAGCATTTTGCAGGGAAGATCAGTTACGTTTCCAAGGAAGGGCACATCACAGTGATCCCCTCTCACATGCAAAATGCTATCATATGTGATTTCAGGAGTGGTACTGGGAATAAATTTCAGTGAGGGTAGTATGCGAAATAGTTTTGCGGTTCATCTCATGGAGCATCTGCTTCTAGGTCTATATTATTGGTATGTTGTGCCTACCACCGCTTTATGCTATGTCTTTTGCACCACCTGAGTTTCTGTGTCTGCACGCTGGTTAGGGCTCTGCCTGCTCACCAGTCATCTGTCTTACTCAGGTTTTCACAACACACACACATACACACACACACACACACACACACACACACAAACGCATTCTGGGCCACCCAAAAATGTCTCTCTAAGGGAATAGCATTCTGTGTATGCCAGAGTCTTGATGTAAAATTATCAAATATAGATAAAAGTCCCATTTATTCCTACCAATCTTTTGAAGCAAACATAAGAAGGGAAAAAGAGTTGTGATCCTTATGCATATCTATTCAAAATGTTCCAGAGTGAAGGAGGAAGAATTATTTCACCGCCATATGCGACTCCTTATGCCTGAACTGGGTTCAAACCTTTTCAAGGCGGAGATGCATGAGCACATTTGACCATCTCTGTCAGGTTGGTCTCAGCATCTTGCAAGGATGATCAGTAGTCACATCCAAGGGAGATCAGAGTAGGTCTTCTATCTTACCAAACAGATCAGGGATGTCTTGCAAGGTTGATTGGCACAGGTCTTCTATCAGCATTTTCTATGGAGAATCTGCAATATCCTGGTAGGGAGATAAGACCAGGTCTCCTCCCCGAATCATGCAAGGAGCATCAGGCACGTCTTGGCATGGAAGAGCAGAGAAATTCTGCTATCAGCATCTTCCAAAGAAGATCAGTAGCATTTTGCATGGAAGACCAGAGCAGGCCTTGTATATTGCAAACATAATCATCCACATCTGCAAGGAAGATCAGATCACGTCTTCCATCACCATCATGCAAGGCAGATCAGAAGCATATTGCAGGAAGATCGGAACACGACCTATCTCAGCACGATTTAAGGAAGACGAGGGATATTTTGCATGGAATATCACACCAGGTCATGTATCAGCGTGTTCCAAGGAAGATCGGCGACATCTTGCTAGGCAGTTCAGAGGAGGTCTTCTGTCAGCATGTTGCAAGGCGGTTCAGCAAAATCTTGCCAGAAAGATCACAGCGTGTCTTCCCTCAGCACCGCGAAAGGAAGACCAGGGATTGCTTGCGAGGAAGATCAGAGCAGGTCTTGTACCAGCATCTTGCAAGGAAGATCAGCAATATCTTGCATGGCAGATCAGAAGGCCAGGCACATCATGCAAGGAAGATCAGCAAGATGTTGCATGACAGATCAGAAGCCCAGGCATATCTTGCAAGGAAGATCAGAGAAAGTGTTGAATGAGCCTCTTGGTAAGAAGATCCGCAAAATCTGGCATGGCTGATCAGACCAGGTCTTCCATCAGCATCTTGCAAGGCTGATGGAAGCATCTTGAAAGGGAGATCAGAGCAGGTGTGCTCTCAGCACCTGCTAAGGGCAACCGGGAATATCTGGCAAGGCAGTTCAGAGCAGTGCTTCTCTGGCAACATGCAGGGAATACCTGCAGCATCTTGCGAGAAAGACCATGGAAGGTCTTCTATTAGCATCTTGCAAAGCAGATAGGGAAGATCAGAGTAGGACTTCTTTCAGCGCCATGAAGAAATATGAACGACATCGCGAAAGACAGTTCAGAGGAGGTTCTCCCAGCAACTTGCAAGGAAGACCTCTTACTTGGAACAACATATTAGGACTTCTGTCACCATTTGCATGGCAGATCGACGGTATCTTTCAGGAAGATCTCGGCCGGACTTCTCACAGCATCTTGATAGACAGATGAGCAATTTTGCATGGCAGATCAGAGCAGATCTTCTGTCAGCATTTTGCAGGGAAGATCAGTGACGTTTCCAAGGAAGGGCACATCACAGTGATCCCCTCTCACATGCAAAATGCTATCATATGTGATTTCAGGAGTGGTACTGGGAATAATTTTCAGTGAGGGTAGTATGCGAAATAGTTTTGCGGTTCATCTCATGGAGCAAATGCTTCTAGGTCTATATTATTGGTATGTTGTGCCTACCACCGCTTTATGCTATGTCTTTTGCACCACCTGAGTTTCTGTGTCTGCACGCTGGTTTGGGCTCTGCCTGCTCACCAGTCATCTGCCTTACTCAGGTTTTCACAACACACACACACACATACACACATACACACACTCACACACACACACACACACACACACACACAGGCATTCTGGGCCACCCAAAAATGTCTCTCTAAGGGAATAGCATTCTGTGTATGCCAGAGTCTTGATGTAAAATTATCAAATATAGATAAAAGTCCCATTTATTCCTACCAATCTTTTGAAGCAAACATAAGAAGGGAAAAAGAGTTGTGATCCTTATGCATATCTATTCAAAATGTTCCAGAGTGAAGGAGGAAGAATTATTTCACCGCCATATGCGACTCCTTATGCCTGAACTGGGTTCAAACCTTTTCAAGGCGGAGATGCATGAGCACATTTGACCATCTCTGTCAGGTTGGCCTCAGCATCTTGCAAGGATGATCAGTAGTCACATCCAAGGGAGATCAGAGTAGGTCTTCTATCTTACCAAACAGATCAGTGATGTCTTGCAAGGTTGATTGGCACAGGTCTTCTATCAGCATTTTCTATGGAGAATCTGCAATATCCTGGTAGGGAGATAAGACCAGGTCTCCTCCCCGAATCATGCAAGGAACATCAGGCACGTCTTGGCATGGAAGAGCAGAGAAACTCTGCTATCAGCATCTTCCAAAGAAGATCAGTAGCATTTTGCATGGAAGACCAGAGCAGGCCTTGTATATTGCAAACATGATCATCCACATCTGCAAAGAATCAGATCACGTCTTCCATCACCATCATGCAAGGCAGATCAGAAGCATATTGCAGGAAGATCGGAACACGACCTATCTCAGAACGATTTAAGGAAGACGAGGGATATTTTGCATGGAATATCACACCAGGTCATGTATCAGCGTGTTCCAAGGAAGATCGACGACATCTTGCAAGGCAGTTCAGAGGAGGTCTTCTGTCAGCATGTTGCAAGGCGGTTTAGCAAAATCTTGCCAGAAAGATCACAGCGTGTCTTCCCTCAGCACCGCGAAAGGAAGACCAGGGAATGCTTGCGAGGAAGATCAGAGCAGGTCTTGTACCAGCATCTTGCAAGGAAGATCAGCAATATCTTGCATGGCAGATCAGAAGGCCAGGCACATCATGCAAGGAAGATCAGCAAGATGTTGCATGACAGATAAGAAGCCCAGGCATATCTTGCAAGGAAGATCAGAGAAAGTGTTGAATGAGCCTCTTGGTAAGAAGATCCGCAAATCTGGCATGGCTGATCAGACCAGGTCTCCATCAGCATCTTGCAAGGCTGATGGAAGCATCTTGAAGGGAGATCAGAGCAGGTGTGCTCTCAGCACCTGCTAAGGGCAACCGAGGAATATCTTGCAAGGCAGTTCAGAGCAGTGCTTCTCTGGCAACATGCTGGGAATACCTGCAGCATCTTGCGAGAAAGACCCATGGAAGGTCTTCTATTAGCATCTTGCAAAGCAGATAGGGAAGATCAGAGTAGGACTTCTTTCAGTGCCATGAAGAAATATGAACGACATCGCGAAAGACAGTTCAGAGGAGGTTCTCCCAGCAACTTGCAAGGAAGACCTCTTACTTGGAACAACATATTAGGACTTCTGTCACCATTTGCATGGCAGATCGACGGTATCTTTCAGAAAGATCTCGGCCGGACTTCTCCCAGCATCTTGATAGACAGATGAGCGATTTTGCATGGCAGATCAGAGCAGATCTTCTGTCAGCATTTTGCAGGGAAGATCAGTGACGTTTCCAAGGAAGGGCACATCACAGTGATCCCCTCTCACATGCAAAATGCTATCATATGTGATTTCAGGAGTGGTACTGGGAATAAATTTCAGTGAGGGTAGTATGCGAAATAGTTTTGCGGTTCATCTCATGGAGCATCTGCTTCTAGGTCTATATTATTGGTATGTTGTGCCTACCACCGCTTTATGCTATGTCTTTTGCACCACCTGAGTTTCTGTGTCTGCACGCTGGTTAGGGCTCTGCCTGCTCACCAGTCATCTGCCTTACTCAGGTTTTCACACACACACACACATACACACATACACACACTCACACACACACACACACACACACACACACAGGCATTCTGGGCCACCCAAAAATGTCTCTCTAAGGGAATAGCATTCTGTGTATGCCAGAGTCTTGATGTAAAATTATCAAATATAGATAAAAGTCCCATTTATTCCTACCAATCTTTTGAAGCAAACATAAGAAGGGAAAAAGAGTTGTGATCCTTATGCATATCTATTCAAAATGTTCCAGAGTGAAGGAGGAAGAATTATTTCACCGCCATATGCGACTCCTTATGCCTGAACTGGGTTCAAACCTTTTCAAGGCGGAGATGCATGAGCACATTTGACCATCTCTGTCAGGTTGGCCTCAGCATCTTGCAAGGATGATCAGTAGTCACATCCAAGGGAGATCAGAGTAGGTCTTCTATCTTACCAAACAGATCAGTGATGTCTTGCAAGGTTGATTGGCACAGGTCTTCTATCAGCATTTTCTATGGAGAATCTGCAATATCCTGGTAGGGAGATAAGACCAGGTCTCCTCCCCGAATCATGCAAGGAACATCAGGCACGTCTTGGCATGGAAGAGCAGAGAAACTCTGCTATCAGCATCTTCCAAAGAAGATCAGTAGCATTTTGCATGGAAGACCAGAGCAGGCCTTGTATATTGCAAACATGATCATCCACATCTGCAAGGAATCAGATCACGTCTTCCATCACCATCATGCAAGGCAGATCAGAAGCATATTGCAGGAAGATCGGAACACGACCTATCTCAGCACGATTTAAGGAAGACGAGGGATATTTTGCATGGAATATCACACCAGGTCATGTATCAGCGTGTTCCAAGGAAGATCGGCGACATCTTGCAAGGCAGTTCAGAGGAGGTCTTCTGTCAGCATGTTGCAAGGCGGTTTAGCAAAATCTTGCCAGAAAGATCACAGCGTGTCTTCCCTCAGCACCGCGAAAGGAAGACCAGGGATTGCTTGCGAGGAAGATCAGAGCAGGTCTTGTACCAGCATCTTGCAAGGAAGATCAGCAATATCTTGCATGGCAGATCAGAAGGCCAGGCACATCATGCAAGGAAGATCAGCAAGATGTTGCATGACAGATAAGAAGCCCAGGCATATCTTGCAAGGAAGATCAGAGAAAGTGTTGAATGAGCCTCTTGGTAAGAAGATCCGCAAAATCTGGCATGGCTGATCAGACCAGGTCTTCCATCAGCATCTTGCAAGGCTGATGGAAGCATCTTGAAAGGGAGATCAGAGCAGGTGTGCTCTCAGCACCTGCTAAGGGCAACCGGGAATATCTGGCAAGGCAGTTCAGAGCAGTGCTTCTCTGGCAACATGCAGGGAATACCTGCAGCATCTTGCGAGAAAGACCATGGAAGGTCTTCTATTAGCATCTTGCAAAGCAGATAGGGAAGATCAGAGTAGGACTTCTTTCAGCGCCATGAAGAAATATGAACGACATCGCGAAAGACAGTTCAGAGGAGGTTCTCCCAGCAACTTGCAAGGAAGACCTCTTACTTGGAACAACATATTAGGACTTCTGTCACCATTTGCATGGCAGATCGACGGTATCTTTCAGAAAGATCTCGGCCAGACTTCTCCCAGCATCTTGATAGACAGATGAGCGATTTTGCATGGCAGATCAGAGCAGATCTTCTGTCAGCATTTTGCAGGGAAGATCAGTGACGTTTCCAAGGAAGGGCACATCACAGTGATCCCCTCTCACATGCAAAATGCTATCATATGTGATTTCAGGAGTGGTACTGGGAATAAATTTCAGTGAGGGTAGTATGCGAAATAGTTTTGCGGTTCATCTCATGGAGCATCTGCTTCTAGGTCTATATTATTGGTATGTTGTGCCTACCACCGCTTTATGCTATGTCTTTTGCACCACCTGAGTTTCTGTGTCTGCACGCTGGTTAGGGCTCTGCCTGCTCACCAGTCATCTGCCTTACTCAGGTTTTCACAACACACACACACATAAACACATACACACACACACACACACACACACACACACACACACACAGGCATTCTGGGCCACCCAAAAATGTCTCTCTAAGGGAATAGCATTCTGTGTATGCCAGAGTCTTGATGTAAAATTATCAAATATAGATAAAAGTCCCATTTATTCCTACCAATCTTTTGAAGCAAACATAAGAAGGGAAAAAGAGTTGTGATCCTTATGCATATCTATTCAAAATGTTCCAGAGTGAAGGAGGAAGAATTATTTCACCGCCATATGCGACTCCTTATGCCTGAACTGGGTTCAAACCTTTTCAAGGCGGAGATGCATGAGCACATTTGACCATCTCTGTCAGGTTGGCCTCAGCATCTTGCAAGGATGATCAGTAGTCACATCCAAGGGAGATCAGAGTAGGTCTTCTATCTTACCAAACAGATCAGTGATGTCTTGCAAGGTTGATTGGCACAGGTCTTCTATCAGCATTTTCTATGGAGAATCTGCAATATCCTGGTAGGGAGATAAGACCAGGTGTCCTCCCCGAATCATGCAAGGAACATCAGGCACGTCTTGGCATGGAAGAGCAGAGAAACTCTGCTATCAGCATCTTCCAAAGAAGATCAGTAGCATTTTGCATGGAAGACCAGAGCAGGCCTTGTATATTGCAAACATGATCATCCACATCTGCAAGGAAGATCAGATCACGTCTTCCATCACCATCATGCAAGGCAGATCAGAAGCATATTGCAGGAAGATCGGAACACGACCTATCTCAGCACGATTTAAGGAAGACGAGGGATATTTTGCATGGAATATCACACCAGGTCATGTATCAGCGTGTTCCAAGGAAGATCGGAGACATCTTGCAAGGCAGTTCAGAGGAGGTCTTCTGTCAGCATGTTGCAAGGCGGTTCAGCAAAATCTTGCCAAAATGATCACAGCGTGTCTTCCCTCAGCACCGCGAAAGGAAGACCAGGGATTGCTTGCGAGGAAGATCAGAGCAGGTCTTGTACCAGCATCTTGCAAGGAAGATCAGCAATATCTTGCATGGCAGATCAGAAGGCCAGGCACATCATGCAAGGAAGATCAGCAAGATGTTGCATGACAGATAAGAAGCCCAGGCATATCTTGCAAGGAAGATCAGAGAAAGTGTTGAATGAGCCTCTTGGTAAGAAGATCCGCAAAATCTGGCATGGCTGATCAGACCAGGTCTTCCATCAGCATCTTGCAAGGCTGATGGAAGCATCTTGAAAGGGAGATCAGAGCAGGTGTGCTCTCAGCACCTGCTAAGGGCAACCGGGAATATCTTGCAAGGCAGTTCAGAGCAGTGCTTCTCTGGCAACATGCTGGGAATACCTGCAGCATCTTGCGAGAAAGACCATGGAAGGTCTTCTATTAGCATCTTGCAAAGCAGATAGGGAAGATCAGAGTAGGACTTCTTTCAGTGCCATGAAGAAATATGAACGACATCGTGAAAGACAGTTCAGAGGAGGTTCTCCCAGCAACTTGCAAGGAAGACCTCTTACTTGGAACAACATATTAGGACTTCTGTCACCATTTGCATGGCAGATCGACGGTATCTTTCAGGAAGATCTCGGCCGGACTTCTCCCAGCATCTTGATAGACAGATGAGCGATTTTGCATGGCAGATCAGAGCAGATCTTCTGTCAGCATTTTGCAGGGAAGATCAGTGACGTTTCCAAGGAAGGGCACATCACAGTGATCCCCTCTCACATGCAAAATGCTATCATATGTGATTTCAGGAGTGGTACTGGGAATAATTTTCAGTGAGGGTAGTATGCGAAATAGTTTTGCGGTTCATCTCATGGAGCATCTGCTTCTAGGTCTATATTATTGGTATGTTGTGCCTACCACCGCTTTATGGTATGTCTTTTGCACCACCTGAGTTTCTCTGTCTTCACGCTGGTTAGGGCTCTGCCTGCTCACCTGTCATCTGTCTTACTAAGGCTTTCACAACACACGCACACATACACACATACACACACACACACACACAGGTTTCTGGGCCACCCAAAAATGTCTCTCTAAGGGAATAGCATTCTGTGTATGCCAGAGTCTTGATGTAAAATTATCAAATATAGATAAAAGTCCCATTTATTCCTACCAATCTTTTGAAGCAAACATAAGAAGGGAAAAAGAGTTGTGATCCTTATGCATATCTATTCAAAATGTTCCAGAGTGAAGGAGGAAGAATTATTTCACCGCCATATGCGACTCCTTATGCCTGAACTGGGTTCAAACCTTTTCAAGGCGGAGATGCATGAGCACATTTGACCATCTCTGTCAGGTTGGTCTCAGCATCTTGCAAGGATGATCAGTAGTCACATCCAAGGGAGATCAGAGTAGGTCTTCTATCTTACCAAACAGATCAGTGATGTCTTGCAAGGTTGATTGGCACAGGTCTTCTATCAGCATTTTCTATGGAGAATCTGCAATATCCTGGTAGGGAGATAAGACCAGGTCTCCTCCCCGAATCATGCAAGGAACATCAGGCACGTCTTGGCATGGAAGAGCAGAGAAACTCTGCTATCAGCATCTTCCAAAGAAGATCAGTAGCATTTTGCATGGAAGACCAGAGCAGGCCTTGTATATTGCAAACATGATCATCCACATCTGCAAGGAAGATCAGATCACGTCTTCCATCACCATCATGCAAGGCAGATCAGAAGCATATTGCAGGAAGATCGGAACACGACCTATCTCAGCACGTTTTAAGAAAGACAAGGGATATTTTGCATGGAATATCACACCAGGGCATGTATCAGCGTGTTCCAAGAAAGATCGGCGACATCTTGCAAGGCAGTTCAGAGGAGGTCTTCTGTCAGCATGTTGCAAGGCGGTTCAGCAAAATCATGCCAGAAAGATCACAGCGTGTCTTCCCTCAGCACCGCGAAAGGAAGACCAGGGATTGCTTGCGAGGAAGATCAGAGCAGGTCTTGTACCAGCATCTTGCAAGGAAGATCAGCAATATCTTGCATGGCAGATCAGAAGGCCAGGCACATCATGCAAGGAAGATCAGCAAGATGTTGCATGACAGATAAGAAGCCCAGGCATATCTTGCAAGGAAGATCAGAGAAAGTGTTGAATGAGCCTCTTGGTAAGAAGATCCGCAAAATCTGGCATGGCTGATCAGACCAGGTCTTCCATCAGCATCTTGCAAGGCTGATGGAAGCATCTTGAAAGGGAGATCAGAGCAGGTGTGCTCTCAGCACCTGCTAAGGGCAACCGGGAATATCTTGCAAGGCAGTTCAGAGCAGTGCTTCTCTGGCAACATGCTGGGAATACCTGCAGCATCTTGCGAGAAAGACCATGGAAGGTCTTCTATTAGCATCTTGCAAAGCAGATAGGGAAGATCAGACTAGGACTTCTTTCAGCGCCATGAAGAAATATGAACGACATCGCAAAAGACAGTTCAGAGGAGGTTCTCCCAGCAACTTGCAAGGAAGACCTCTTACTTGGAACAACATATTAGGACTTCTGTCACCATTTGCATGGCAGATCGACGGTATCTTTCAGGAAGATCTCGGCCGGACTTCTCCCAGCATCTTGATAGACAGATGAGCAATTTTGCATGGCAGATCAGAGCAGATCTTCTGTCAGCATTTTGCAGGGAAGATCAGTGACGTTTCCAAGGAAGGGCACATCACAGTGATCCCCTCTCACATGCAAAATGCTATCATATGTGATTTCAGGAGTGGTACTGGGAATAAATTTCAGTGAGGGTAGTATGCGAAATAGTTTTGCGGTTCAACTCATGGAGCATCTGCTTCTAGGTCTATATTATTGGTATGTTGTGCCTACCACCGCTTTATGCTATGTCTTTTGCACCACCTGAGTTTCTGTGTCTGCACGCTGGTTAGGGCTCTGCCTGCTCACCAGTCATCTGTCTTACTCAGGTTTTCACAACACACACACATACACACATACACACACACACACACACACACACACACACACAGGCATTCTGGGCCACCCAAAAATGTCTCTCTAAGGGAATAGCATTCTGTGTATGCCAGAGTCTTGATGTAAAATTATCAAATATAGATAAAAGTCCCATTTATTCCTACCAATCTTTTGAAGCAAACATAAGAAGGGAAAAAGAGTTGTGATCCTTATGCATATCTATTCAAAATGTTCCAGAGTGAAGGAGGAAGAATTATTTCACCGCCATATGCGACTCCTTATGCCTGAACTGGGTTCAAACCTTTTCAAGGCGGAGATGCATGAGCACATTTGACCATCTCTGTCAGGTTGGTCTCAGCATCTTGCAAGGATGATCAGTAGTCACATCCAAGGGAGATCAGAGTAGGTCTTCTATCTTACCAAACAGATCAGTGATGTCTTGCAAGGTTGATTGGCACAGGTCTTCTATCAGCATTTTCTATGGAGAATCTGCAATATCCTGGTAGGGAGATAAGACCAGGTCTCCTCCCCGAATCATGCAAGGAACATCAGGCACGTCTTGGCATGGAAGAGCAGAGAAACTCTGCTATCAGCATCTTCCAAAGAAGATCAGTAGCATTTTGCATGGAAGACCAGAGCAGGCCTTGTATATTGCAAACATGATCATCCACATCTGCAAGGAAGATCAGATCACGTCTTCCATCACCATCATGCAAGGCAGATCAGAAGCATATTGCAGGAAGATCGGAACACGACCTATCTCAGCACGTTTTAAGGAAGACGAGGGATATTTTGCATGGAATATCACACCAGGGCATGTATCAGCGTGTTCCAAGAAAGATCGGCGACATCTTGCAAGGCAGTTCAGAGGAGGTCTTCTGTCAGCATGTTGCAAGGCGGTTCAGCAAAATCATGCCAGAAAGATCACAGCGTGTCTTCCCTCAGCACCGCGAAAGGAAGACCAGGGATTGCTTGCGAGGAAGATCAGAGCAGGTCTTGTACCAGCATCTTGCAAGGAAGATCAGCAATATCTTGCATGGCAGATCAGAAGGCCAGGCACATCATGCAAGGAAGATCAGCAAGATGTTGCATGACAGATAAGAAGCCCAGGCATATCTTGCAAGGAAGATCAGAGAAAGTGTTGAATGAGCCTCTTGGTAAGAAGATCCGCAAAATCTGGCATGGCTGATCAGACCAGGTCTTCCATCAGCATCTTGCAAGGCTGATGGAAGCATCTTGAAAGGGAGATCAGAGCAGGTGTGCTCTCAGCACCTGCTAAGGGCAACCGGGAATATCTTGCAAGGCAGTTCAGAGCAGTGCTTCTCTGGCAACATGCTGGGAATACCTGCAGCATCTTGCGAGAAAGACCATGGAAGGTCTTCTATTAGCATCTTGCAAAGCAGATAGGGAAGATCAGAGTAGGACTTCTTTCAGCGCCATGAAGAAATATGAACGACATCGCAAAAGACAGTTCAGAGGAGGTTCTCCCAGCAACTTGCAAGGAAGACCTCTTACTTGGAACAACATATTAGGACTTCTGTCACCATTTGCATGGCAGATCGACGGTATCTTTCAGGAAGATCTCGGCCGGACTTCTCCCAGCATCTTGATAGACAGATGAGCAATTTTGCATGGCAGATCAGAGCAGATCTTCTGTCAGCATTTTGCAGGGAAGATCAGTGACGTTTCCAAGGAAGGGCACATCACAGTGATCCCCTCTCACATGCAAAATGCTATCATATGTGATTTCAGGAGTGGTACTGGGAATAAATTTCAGTGAGGGTAGTATGCGAAATAGTTTTGCGGTTCAACTCATGGAGCATCTGCTTCTAGGTCTATATTATTGGTATGTTGTGCCTACCACCGCTTTATGCTATGTCTTTTGCACCACCTGAGTTTCTGTGTCTGCACGCTGGTTAGGGCTCTGCCTGCTCACCAGTCATCTGTCTTACTCAGGTTTTCACAACACACACACACATACACACATACACACACACACACACACACACAGGCATTCTGGGCCACCCAAAAATGTCTCTCTAAGGGAATAGCATTCTGTGTATGCCAGAGTCTTGATGTAAAATTATCAAATATAGATAAAAGTCCCATTTATTCCTACCAATCTTTTGAAGCAAACATAAGAAGGGAAAAAGAGTTGTGATCCTTATGCATATCTATTCAAAATGTTCCAGAGTGAAGGAGGAAGAATTATTTCACCGCCATATGCGACTCCTTATGCCTGAACTGGGTTCAGACCTTTTCAAGGGGGAGATGCATGCGCACATTTGACCATCTCTGTCAGGTTGGCCTCAGCATATTGCAAGGATGATAGGTAGTCACATCCAAGGGAGATCAGAGTAGGTCTTCTATCTTACCAAACAGATCAGTGATGTCTTGCAAGGTTGACTGGCACAGGTCTTCTATCAGCATTTTCTATGGAGAATCTGCAATATCCTGGTAGGGAGATAAGACCAGGTCTCCTCCCCGAATCATGCAAGGAACATCAGGCACGTCTTGGCATGGAAGAGCAGAGAAACTCTGCTATCAGCATCTTCCAAAGAAGATCAGTAGCATTTTGCATGGAAGACCAGAGCAGGCCTTGTATATTGCAAACATGATCATCCACATCTGCAAGGAAGATCAGATCACGTCTTCCATCACCATCATGCAAGGCAGATCAGAAGCATATTGCAGGAAGATCGGAACACGACCTATCTCAGCACGATTTAAGGAAGACGAGGGATATTTTGCATGGAATATCACACCAGGTCATGTATCAGCGTGTTCCAAGGAAGATCGGAGACATCTTGCAAGGCAGTTCAGAGGAGGTCTTCTGTCAGCATGTTGCAAGGCGGTTCAGCAAAATCTTGCCAGAATGATCACAGCGTGTCTTCCCTCAGCACCGCGAAAGGAAGACCAGGGATTGCTTGCGAGGAAGATCAGAGCAGGTCTTGTACCAGCATCTTGCAAGGAAGATCAGCAAGATGTTGCATGACAGATAAGAAGCCCAGGCATTTCTTACAAGGAAGATCAGAGAAAGTGTTGAATGAGCCTCTTGGTAAGAAGATCCGCAAAATGGCATGGCTGATCAGACCAGGTCTTCCATCAGCATCTTGCAAAGCTGATGGAAGCATCTTGAAAGGGAGATCAGAGCAGGTGTGCTCTCAGCACCTGATAAGAGCGACCAGGATTATCTTGCAAGGCAGTTCAGAGCAGTGCTTCTCTGGCAACGTGCAGGGAATACCTGCAGCATCTTGCGAGAAAGACCATGGAAGGTCTTCTATTAGCATCTTGCAAAGCAGATAGGGAAGATCAGAGTAGGACTTCTTTCAGCGCCATGAAAAAATATGAACGACATCGCGAAAGACAGTTCAGAGGAGGTTCTCCCAGCAACTTGCAAGGAAGACCTCTTACTTGGAACACCATATTAGGACTTCTGTCACCATTTGCATGGCAGATCGACGGTATCATTCAGGAAAATCTGGGCAGTACTTCTCCCAGCATCTTGATAGACAGATGAGCAATTTTGCAAGGCAGATAAGAGCACATCTTCTATCAGTATTTTGCAGGGAAGTTCAGTGGCGTTTTCAATGAAGGGCACATCACAGTGATCCCCTCTCACATGCAAGATGCTATCATATGTGATTTCAGGAGTGGTACTGGGAATAATTTTCAGTGAGGGTAGTATGCAAAATAGCTTTGCGGGTCATCTCATGGAGCATCTGCTTCTAGGTCTATATTATTGGTATGTTGTGCCTACCACCGGATAATGCTATGTCTTTTGCACCACCTGAGTTTCTGTGCCAAGGTTGATTGGCACAGGTCTTCTATCAGCATTTTCTATGGAGAATCTGCAATATCTGGGTAGGGAGATAAGACCAGGTCTACTCACAGCATCTTGCAAGGAATATCTGGCACGTCTCGGCCAGGAAGAGCAGAGAAGATCTCTTATCAGCATCTTCCAGGGAAGATCAGTAGCATTTTGCAAGGAAGACCAGAGCAGGCCTTGTATATTGCAAACATGGTCATCCAAATCTACAAGGAAGATCAGAACACGTCTTCCATCACCATCATGCAAGGCATATCAGAAGCATGTTGCAAGAAGATCGGAAGAGGCTCTATCTCAGCATGATTTAAGGAAGACGAGGGATATTTTGCATGGATTTTCCCACTAGGTCATGTATCAGCGTGTTCCAAGGAAGATCAGCGACATCTTGCAAGGCAGGTCACAGCAGGTCTTCTGTCAGCATTTGTCAAGGCAGATCAGCAAAATCTTGCCAGAAAGATCAGAGTGAGTCTTCCCTCAGCACCATGAAAGGACGACCAGGGATTGCTTATGAGGAAGATCAGAGGACTTCTTGTACTAGCATAATGCAAGGAAGATCAGCAATATCTTGCATGGCAGATCAGTAGGCCAGGCACACCTTGCAACGAAGATCAACAAGATGTTGCATGACAGATCAGAAGCTCTGTCATATCTTGCAAGGAAAATCAGTGCAAGTTGTATCAGCCTCTTGGTAAAAAGATCCGCAAAATCTGGCATGGCAGATCAGACCAGATCTTCCATCAGCATCTTGCAAGGCTGATGGAAGCATCTTGAAAGGAAGATCAGAACAGGTTTGCTCTCAGACCTGATAAGGGTGAACGGGGATATCTTGCAAGGAAGTTCAGAGCAGTGATTCTCTGGCAACCTGCAGGGAGTACCTGCAGCATCTTGCGAGGAAGATCATGGCAGGTCTTCTATCAGCATCTTGCAAGGCAGATAGGGAAGATCAGAGTAGGACTTCTTTCAGCGCCATGAAGAAATATGAACGACATCGCGAAAGAGTGTTCAGAGGAGGTTCTCCAAACAACTTGCAAGGAAGACCTCTTATTTGGAACACTATATTAGGACTTCTGTCACCATCTTGCATGGGAGATCGATGGCATCTTTCAAGGAATATCTGGGCATACTTCTCCACCATCTTGATAGACAGATGAGCAACTTGGCAAGGCAGATCAGAGCACATCTTCTATCAGCATTTTGCAGGGAAGATCAGTGGCGTTTTCAAGGAAGGGCACATCACAGTGATCCCCTCTCACATGCAAGATGCTATCATATGTGATTTCAGGAGTGGTACTGGGAATAATTTTCAGTGAGGGTAGTATGCAAAATAGCTTTGCGGGTCATCTCATGGAGCATCTGCTTCTAGGTCTATATTATTGGTATGTTGTGCCTACCACCGGACAATGCTATGTCTTTTGCACCACCTGAGTTTCTGTGTCTGCATGCTGGTTAGGGCCCTACCTGGTCACCAGTCATTTGTCTTACTCAGGTTTTCACAACACACCCTCACATACACACACACAAACACATACACACACACACGCATTCAGGGGCACCCAAACATGTCTCTCTAAGGGAATAGCATTCTGTGTATGCTAGAGTCTTGATGTAAAATTATCAAATATAGATAAAAGTCCCATTTATTCCTACCAATCTTTTGAAGTAAACATAAGAATGGAAAAAGAGTTGTGATCCCTATGCATATCTATCCAAAATTATCCAGAGAGAAGGAGGAAGAATTATTTCACCCCCATATGCGACTCCTTATGCCTGAACTGGGTTCAGACCTTTTCAAGGCGGAGATGCATGCGCACATTTGACCATCTCTGTCAGGTTGGCCTCAGCATCTTGCAAGGATGATCAGTAGTCACATCCAAGGGAGATCAGAGTAGGCCTTCTATCTTACCAAACAGATCATTGATGTCTTTCAAGGTTGATTGGCACAGGTCTTCTATCAGCATTTTCTATGGAGAATCTGCAATATCTGGGTAGGGAGATAAGACCAGGTCTCCTCCCCGAATCTTGCAAGGAACATCAGGCATGCCTTGGCAAGGAAGAACAGAGAAACTCTGCTATCAGCATCTTCCAAAGAAGATCAGTAGCATTTTGCATGGAAGACAAGAGCAGGCCTTGTATATTGCAAACATGATCATCCACATCTGCAAGGGAGATCAGATCACGTCTTCCATCACCATCATGCAAGGTAGATCAGAAGCATATTGCAGGAAGATCGGAAAACGACCTAACACAGCACGATTTAAGGAAGCCAAGGGATATTTTGCACGGAATATCACACCAGGTCATGTATCAGCGTGTTCCAAGGAAGATCGGCGACATCTTGCAAGGCAATTCAGAGGAGGTCTTCTGTCAGCATGTTGCAAGGCGGTTCAGCAAAATCTTGCCAGAAAGATCAGAGGGTGTCTTCCCTCAGCACACTAAAAGGAAGACCAGGGTTTGCTTTTGAGGAAGATCAGAGCAGGTCGTGTACCAGCATCTTACAAGGAAGATCAGCAAGATGTTGCATGACACATCAGAAGCCCAGTCATATCTTGCAAGGAAGATCAGAGAAACTGTTGAAAGAGCCTCTTGGTAAGAAGATCCGCAAAATCTGGCATGGCAGGTCAGACCAGGTCTTCCATCAGCATCTTGCAAGGCTGATGGAAGCATCTTGAAAGGGAAATCAGAGCAGGTGTGCTCTCAGCACCTGCTAAGGGCGACCAGGATTATCTTGCAAGGCAGTTCAGAGCAGTGCTTCTCTGGCAACGTGCAGGGAATACCAGCAGCATCTTGTGAGAAAGACCATGGAAGGTCTTCTATTAGCATCTTGCAAAGCAGATAGGGAAGATCAGAGTAGGACTTCTTTCAGCGCCATGAAGAAATATGAACGACATCGCGAAAGACAGTTCAGAGGAGGTTCACCCAGCAACTTTCAAGGAAGACCTCTTACTTGCAACACCATATTAGGACTTCTGTCACCATTCGCATGGCAGATCGACGGTATCTTTCAGGAAGATCTGGGCAGAACTTCTCCCAGCATCTTGATAGACAGATGAGCAATTTTGCAAGGCAGATCAGAGTACATCTTCTATCAGCATTTTGCAGGGAAGATCAGTGGCGTTTTCAAGGAAGGGCACATCACAGTGATCCCATCTCACACGTAAGACCCTATCATTTGTGAGTTACAGAGTGGTACTGGGAATAATTTTTAGTGAGGGTACTATGCGAAATAGCTTTGGGGGTCATCTCATGGAGCAGCTGCTTCTAGGTCTATATTATTGGTACGTTGTACCTACCACCGCTTTATGCTATGTCTTTTGCACCACCTGAGTTTCTGTGTCTGCATGCTGGTTAGGGCCCTACCTGGTCACCAGTCAACTGTCTTACTCAGGTTTTCACAACAGACACTCACACACAAACACACACACACACAAACACATGCACACACACACACATTCAGGGGCATCCAAACATGTCTCTCTAAGGGAATAGCATTCTGTGTATGCCAGAGTCTTGATGTAAAATTGTCAAATATAGATAAAATTCCCATTTATTCCTACCAATCTTTTGAAGCAAACATAAGAAGGGAAAAAGAGTTGTGATCCCTATGCATATCTATGCAAAATTATCCAGAGAGAAGGAGGAAGAATTATTTCACCCCCATATGCGACTCCTTATGCCTGAACTGGGTTCAGACCTTTTCAAGGCGGAGATGCATGCGCACATTTGACCATCTCTGTCAGGTTGGCCTCAGCATCTTGCAAGCATGATCAGTAGTCGCATCCAAGGGAGATCAGAGTAGGTCTTCTATCTTACCAAACAGATCAGTGATGTCTTGCAAGGTTGATTGGCACAGGTCTTCTATCAGCATTTTCTATTGAGAATCTGCAATATGTGGGTAGGGAGATAAGACCAGGTCTCCTCCCCGAATCTTGCAAGGAACATCAGGCACGTCTTGGCATGGAAGAGCAGAGAAACTCTGCTATCAGCATCTTCCAAAGAAGATCAGTAGCATTTTGCATGGAAGACCAGAGCAGGCCTTGTATATTGCAAACATGATCATCCACATCTGCAAGGAAGATCAGATCACGTCTTCCATCACCATCATGCAAGGCAGATCAGAAGCATATTGCAGGAAGATCGGAACACGACCTATCTCAGCAAGATTTAAGGAAGACGAGGGATATTTTGCATGGAATATCACAGCAGGTCATGTATCATCGTGTTCCAAGGAAGATCGGCGACATCTTGCAAGGCAGTTCAGAGGAGGTCTTCTGTCAGCATGTTGCAAGGCGGTTCAGCAAAATCTTGCAAGAAAGATTAGAGCGTGTCTTCCCTCAGCACCGCGAAAAGGAAGACCAGGGATTGCTTGCGAGGAAGATCAGAGCAGGTCTTGTACCAGCATCTTGCAAGGAAGATCAGCAAGATGTTGCATGACAGATTAGAAGCCCAGGCATATCTTGCAAGAAGATCAGAGAAAGTGTTGAATGAGTCTCTTGATAAGAAGATCCGCAAAATATGGCATGGCTGATCAGACCAGGTCTTCCATCAGCATCTTGCAAGACTGATGGAAGAATTTTGAAAGGGAGATCAGAGCAGGTGTGCTCTCAGCACCTGCTAAGGGCGACGGGAGATATCTTGCAAGGCAGTTCAGAGCAGTGCTTCTCTGGCAACGTGCAGGGAATACCTGCAGCATCTTGCGAGAAAGACCATGGAAGGTCTTCTATTAGCATCTTGCAAAGCAGATAGGGAAGATCAGAGTAGGACTTCTTTCAGTGCCATGAAGAAATATGAACGACATCGCGAAAGACAGTTCAGAGGAGGTTCACCCAGCAACTTGCAAGGAAGACCTCTTACTTGGAACACCATATTAGAACTTCTGTCACCATTTGCATGGCAGATCGACGGTATCTTTCAGCAAGATATGGGCAGAACTTTTCCCAGCATCTTGATAGACAGATGAGCAATATTACATGGCAGATCAGAGCAGCTCTTCTGTAAGCATTTTACAGGGAAGATCAGTGACGTTTCCAAGGAAGGGCACATCACAGTGACCCCAACTCACATGCAAGATGCTATCATATGTGATTTCAGGAGTAGTACTGGGAATAATTTTCAGTGAGGGTAGTATGCGAAATAGTTTTGCGGGTCATCTCATGGAGCATCTGCTTCTAGGTCTATATCATTGGTATTTTGTGCCTACCACCGCTTTATGCTATGTCTTTTGCACGACCTGAGTTTCTGTGTCTGCACGCAGGTTAGGGCCCTGCCTGGTCACCAGTCATCTGTCTTACTCAGGTTTTCACAACACACACACACATACACACATACACACACACACACACACACACAGGTTTCTGGGCCACCCAAAAATGTCTCTCTAAGGGAATAGCATTCTGTGTATGCCAGAGTCTTGATGTAAAATTATCAAATATAGATAAAAGTCCCATTTATTCCTACCAATCTTTTGAAGCAAACATAAGAAGGGAAAAAGAGTTGTGATCCTTATGCATATCTATTCAAAATGTTCCAGAGTGAAGGAGGAAGAATTATTTCACCGCCATATGCGACTCCTTATGCCTGAACTGGGTTCAGACCTTTTCAAGGCGGAGATGCATGCGCACATTTGACCATCTCTGACAGGTTGGCCTCAGCATCTTGCAAGGATGATCAGTAGTCACATCCAAGTGAGATCAGAGTAGGTTTTCTATCTTACCAAACAGATCAGTGATGTCTTGCAAGCTTTTTGGCACAGGTCTTCTATCAGCATTTTCTATTGAGAATCTGCAATATGTGGGTAGGGAGAAAAGACCAGGTCTCCTCCCCGAATCTTGCAAAGAACATCGGGCACGTCTTGGCATGGAAGAGCAGAGAAACTCTGCTATCAGCATCTTCCAAAGAAGATCAGTAGCATTTTGCATGGAAGACCAGAGCAGGCCTTGTATATTGCAAACATGATCATCCACATCTGCAAGGAAGATCAGATCACGTCTTCCATCACCATCATGCAAGGCAGATCAGAAGCATATTGCAGGAAGATCGGAACACGACCTATCTCAGCACGATTTAAGGAAGACCAAGGATATTTTGCATGGAATATCACACCAGGTCATGTATCAGCGTGTTCCAAGGAAGATCGGCGACATCTTGCAAGGCAATTCAGAGGAGGTCTTCTGTCAGCATGTTGCAAGGCGGTTCAGCAAAATCTTGCAAGAAAGATTAGAGCGTGTCTTCCCTCAGCACCGCGAATAGGAAGACCAGGGATTGCTTGCGAGGAAGATCAGAGCAGGTCTTGTACCAGCATCTTGTAAGGAAGATCAGCAAGATGTTGCATGACATATCAGAAGCCCAGGCATATCTTGCAAGAAGATCAGAGAAAGTGTTGAATGAGCCTCTTGATAAGAAGATCCGCAAAATCTGGTATGGCTGATCAGACCAGGTCTTCCATCAGCATTTGCAAGGCTGATGGAAGCATTTTGAAAGGGAGATAAGAGCAGGTGTGCTCTCAGCACCTGCTAAGGGCGACCAGGATTATCTTGCAAGGCAGTTCAGAGCAGTGCTTCTCTGGCAACGTGCAGGGAATACCTGCAGCATCTTGCAAGAAAGACCATGGAAGGTCTTCTATCAGCATCTTGCAAATCAGATAGGGAAGATCAGAGTAGGACTTCTTTCAGCGCCATGAAGAAATATGAACAACATCGCGAAAGACAGTTCAGAGAAGGTTCTCCCAGCAACTTGCAAGGAAGACCTCTTACTTGCAACACCATATTAGGACTTCTGTCACCATTTGCATGGCAGATCGACGGTATGTTTCAGGAAGATCTCGGCAGGACTTCTCCCAGCATCTTGATAGACAGATGAGCAATTTTGAAGGCAGATCAGAGCACATCTTCTATCAGCATTTTGCAGGGAAGATCAGTGGCGTTTTCAATGAAGGGCACATCTCAGTGATCCCATATCATATAAGATCCTATCATCTGTGATTTCGGGAGTGGTACTGGCAATTATTTTCAGTGAGCGTAGTATGCGATATAGCTTTGCGGGTCATCTCATGGAGCATCTGCTTCTAGGTCTATATTATTGGTATGTTGTGCCTACCACCGGATAATGCTATGTCTTTTGTACCACCTGAGTTTCTGTGTGTGCATGCTGGTTAGGGCCCTATCTGGTCACCAGTCATCTGTCTTACTCTGGTTTTCACAACAAACACTCACACACACACACACACAAACACATACACACACACACGCATTCAGGGGCACCCAAACATGTCTCTCTAAGGGAATAGCATTCTGTGTATGCCAGAGTCTTGATGTAAAATTATCAAATATAGATAAAAGTCCCATTTTTTCCTACAAATCTTTTGAAGCAAACATAAGAAGGGAAAAAGAGTTGTGATCCCTATGCATATCTATCCAAAATTTTCCAGAGCGAAGGAGGAAGTATTATTTCACCCCCATATGCGACTCCTTTTGCCTGAACTGGGTTCAGACCTTTTCAAGGTGGAGATGCATGCGCACATTTGACCATCTCTGTCAGGTTGGCCTCAGCTTCTTGCAAGGATGATCAGTAGTCACATCCAAGGGAGATCAGAGTAGGTCTTCTATCTTACCAACCAGATCAGTGATGTCTTGCAAGGTTGATTGGCACAGGTCTTCTATCAGCATTTTCTATGGAGAATCTGCAATATCCTGGTAGGGAGATAAGACCAGGTCTCCTCCCAGCATCTTGCAAGGAATATCTGGCACGTCTCGGCAAGGAAGAGCAGAGAAGATCACCTATCAGCACCTTCCAGGGAAGATCAGTAGCATTTTGCAAGGAAGACCTGAGCAGGCCTTGTATATTGCAAACATGGTCATCCAAATCTGCAAGGAAGATCAGAACACGTCTTCCATCACCATCTTGCAAGGCATATCAGAAGCATGTTGCAAGAAGATCCGAAGAGTTTCCATCTCAGCATGATTTAAGGAAGACGAGGGATATTTTCATGGATTATCACACTAGGTCATGTATCAGCGTGTTCCAAGGTAGATCAGCGACATCCTGCAAGGCAGGTCACAGCAGGTCTTCTGTCGGCATCTGTCAAGGCAGATCAGCAAAATCTTGCCAGAAAGATCAGAGTGAGTCTTCCCTCAGCACCGTGAAAGGACGACCAGGGATTGCTTATGAGGAAGATCAGAGCAGTTCTTGTACCAGCATCATGCAAGGAAGATCAGCAATATCTTGCATGGCAGATCAGTAGGCCAGGCACATCTTGCAACGAAGATGAGCAAGATGTTGCATGACAGATCAGAAGCTCTGTCATATCTTGCAAGGAAGATCAGAGCAAGTTGTATCAGCCTCTTGGTAAAAAGATTCGCAAAATCTGGCATGGCAGATCAGACCAGATCTTCCATCAGCATCTTGCAAGGCTGATGGAAGCATCTTGAAAGGAAGATCAGAAGAGGTTTGCTCTCAAACCTGCTAAGGGTGACCGGGGATATCTTGCAAGGCAGTTCAGAGCAGTGCTTCTCTGGCAACGTGCAGGGAATACCTGCAGCATCTTGTGAGAAAGACCATGGAAGGTCTTCTATTAGCATCTTGCAAAGCAGATAGGGAAGATCAGAGTAGGACTTCTTTCAGCGCCATGAAGAAATATGAACGACATCGCGAAAGACAGTTCAGAGGAGGTTCTCCCAGCAACTTGCAAGGAAGACCTCTTACTTGGAACACCATATTAGAACTTCTGTCACCATTTGCATGGCAGATCGACGGTATCTTTCAGGAAGATCTGGGCAGAACTTCTCCCAGCATCTTGATAGATAGATGAGCAATTTTGCATGGCAGATCAGAGCAGATCTTCTGTCAGCATTTTGCAGGGATGATCAGTGAGGTTTCAAAGGAAGGGTACATCACAGTGACCCCCACTCACATGCAAGATGCTATCATATGTGATTTCAGGAGTGGTACTGGGAATAATTTTCAGTGAGGGTAGTATGCGGAATAGTTTTGCGGGTCATTTCATGGAGCATCTGCTTCTAGGTCTATATCATTGGTATGTTGTGCCTTCCACCGCTTTATGCTATGTCTTTTGCACCCCCTGAGTTTCTGTGTCTGCACGCTGGTTAGGGCCCTGCCTGGTCACCAGTCATCTGTCTTACTCAAGTTTTCACAACACACACACACATACATACACACACACACACACACACACACACACAGGTTTCTGGGCCACCCAAAAATGTCTCTCTAAGGGAATAGCATTCTGTGTATGCCAGAGTCTTGATGTAAAATTATCAAATATAGATAAAAGTCCCATTTATTCCTACCAATCTTTTGAAGCAAACATAAGAAGGGAACAAGAGTTGTGATCCTTATTCATATTTATTCAAAATGTTCCAGAGTAAAGGAGGAAGAATTATTTCACCACCATATGCGACTCCTTATGCCTCAACTGGGTTCAGACCTTTTCAAGGCGGAGATGCATGCACACATTTGACCATCTCTGTCAGGTTGGCCTCAGCGTCTTGCAAGGATGATCAGTAGTCACATCCAAGGGAGATCAGGGTAGGTCTTTTATCTTACCAAACAGATCAGTGATGTCTTGCAAGGTTTTTGGCACAGGTCTTCTATCAGCATTTTCTATTGAGAATCTGCAATATGTGGGTAGGGAGATAAGACCAGGTCTCCTCCCCGAATCTTGCAAGGAACATCAGGCACGTCTTGGCATGGAAGAGCAGAGAAACTCTGCTATCAGCATCTTCCAAAGAAGATCAGTAGCATTTTGCATGGAAGACCAGAGCAGGCCTTGTATATTGCAAACATGATCATCCACATCTGCAAAGAAGATCAGATCACGTCTTCCATCACCATCATGCAAGGCAGATCAGAAGCATTTTGCAGGAAGATCGGAACACGACCTATCTCAGCACGATTTAAGGAAGACCAGGGATATTTTGCATGGAATATCACACCAGGTCATGTATCAGCGTGTTCCAAGGAAGATGGCGACATCTTGCAAGGCAGTTAAGAGGAGGTCTTCTGTCAGCAGGTTGCAAGGCGGTTCAGCAAAATATTGCAAAAGATTAGAGGGTGTCTTCCCTCAGCACCGCGAAAAGGAAGACCAGGGATTGCTTGCGAGGAAGATCAGAGCAGGTCTTGTACCAGCATCTTGTAATGAAGATCAGCAAGATGTTGCATGACACATCAGAAGCCCAGGCATATCTTGCAAGAAGATCAGAGAAAGTGTTGAATGAGCCTCTTGATAAGAAGATCCGCAAAATCTGGCATGGCTGATCACACCAGGTCTTCCATCAGCATCTTGCAAGGCTGATGGAAGCATTTTGAAAGGGAGATCAGAGCAGGTGTGCTCTCAGCACCTGCTAAGGGCGACCAGGATTATCTTGCAAGGCAGTTCAGAGCAGTGCTTCTCTGGCAACGTGCAGGGAATACCTGCAGCATCTTGCGAGAAAGACCATGGAAGGCCT
Organism: Tenrec ecaudatus; assembly: GCF_050624435.1. NCBI lineage: Eukaryota > Metazoa > Chordata > Mammalia > Afrosoricida > Tenrecidae > Tenrec > Tenrec ecaudatus. The sequence continues at coordinate 42,794,286 of NC_134532.1, forward strand.
TCTATTAGCATCTTGCAAAGCAGATAGGGAAGATCAGAGTAGGACTTCTTTCAGCGCCATGAAGAAATATGAACGACATCGCGAAAGACAGTTCAGAGGAGGTTCTCCCAGCAACTTGCAAGGAAGACCTCTTACTTGGAACACCATATTAGGACTTCTGTCACAATTTGCATGGCAGATCGACGGTATCTTTCAGGAAGATCTCGGCAGGACTTCTCCCAGCGTCTTGATAGACAGATGAGCAATTTTGCATGGCAGATCCGACCTGATCTTCCATCAGCATCTTGCAAGGCTGATGGAAGCATCTTGAAAGGAAGATTAGAACAGGTTTGCTCTCAGACCTGCTAAGGGTGAACGGGGATATCTTGCAAGGCAGTTCAGAGAAGTGCTTCTCTGGACACGTGCAGGGAAGAGCTGCAGCATCTTACGAGAAAGACCATGGAAGGTCTTCTATTAGCATCTTGCAAAGCAGATAGGGAAGATCAGAGTAGGACTTCTTTCAGTGCCATGAAGAAATATGAACGACATCGCGAAAGACAGTTCAGAGGATGTTCTCCCAACAACTTGCAAGGAAGACCTCTTGCTTGGAACACCATATTAGGACTTCTGTCACTATTTGCATGGCAGATCGACGGTATCTTTCAGGAAGATCTGGGCAGAACTTCTCCCAGCATCTTGATAGACAGATGAGCACTTTTGCATGGCAGATCAGAGCAGATCTTCTGTCAGCATTTTGCAGGGAAGATCAGTGACGTTTTCAAGGAAGGGCACATCACAGTGATCCCCTCTCACATGCAAGATGCTATCATATGTGATTTCAGGAGTGGTACTGGGAATAATTTTCAGTGAGGGTAGTATGCGAAATAGCTTTGCGGGTCATCTCATGGAGTATCTGCTTCTAGGTCTATATCATTGGTATGTTGTGCCTACCACCGCTTTATGCTATGTCTTTTGCACCACCTGAGTTTCTGTGTCTGCACGCTGGTTAGGGCCCTATCTGGTCACCAGTCATCTGTCTTACTCAGGTTTTCACAACACACACACACATACACACATACACCCACACACACACAGGCATTCTGGGCCACCCAAAAATGTCTCTCTAAGGGAATAGCATTCTGTGTATGCCAGAGTCTTGATGTAAAATTATCAAATATAGATAAAAGTCCCATTTATTCCTACCAATCTTTTGAAGCAAACATAAGAAGGGAAAAAGAGTTGTGATCCGTATGCATATCTATTCAAAATGTTCCAGAGTGAAGGAGGAAGAATTATTTCACCGCCATATGCGACTCCTTATGCCTGAACTGGGTTCAGACCTTTTCAAGGCGGAGATGCATGCGCACATTTGACCATTTCTGTCAGGTTGGCCTCAGCATCTTGCAAGGATGATCAGTAGTTACATCCAAGGGAGATCAGAGTAGGTTTTCTATCTTACCAAACAGATCAGTGATGTCTTGCAAGGTTTTTGGCACAGGTCTTCTATCAGCATTTTCTATTGAGAATCTGCAATATGTGGGTAGGGAGATAAGACCAGGTCTCCTCCCCGAATCTTGCAAAGAACATCGGGCACGTCTTGGCATGGAAGAGCAGAGAAACTCTGCTATCAGCATCTTCCAAAGAAGATCAGTAGCATTTTGCATGGAAGACCTGAGCAGGCCTTGTATATTGCAAACATGATCATCCACATCTGCAAGGAAGATCAGATCACGTCTTCCATCACCATCATGCAATGCAGATCAGAAGCATATTGCAGGAAGATCGGAACACGACCTATCTCAGCACGATTTAAGGAAGACCAGGGATATTTTGCATGGAATATCACACCAGGTCATGTATCAGCGTGTTCCAAGGAAGATCGGCGACATCTTGCAAGGCAGTTCAGAGGAGGTCTTCTGTCAGCATGTTGCAAGGCGGTTCAGCAAAATCTTGCAAGAAAGATTAGAGCGTGTCTTCCCTCAGCACCGCGAATAGGAAGACCAGGGATTGCTTGCGAGGAAGATCAGAGCAGGTCTTGTACCAGCATCTTGTAAGGAAGATCAGCAAGATGTTGCATGACATATCAGAAGCCCAGGCATATCTTGCAAGAAGATCAGAGAAAGTGTTGATTGAGCCTCTTGATAAGAAGATCCGCAAAATCTGGTATGGCTGATCAGACCAGGTCTTCCATCAGCATCTTGCAAGGCTGATGGAAGCATTTTGAAAGGGAGATCAGAGCAGGTGTGCTCTCAGCACCTGCTAAGGGCGACCAGGATTATCTTGCAAGGCAGTTCAGAGCAGTGCTTCTCTGGCAACGTGCAGGGAATACCTGCAGCATCTTGCGAGAAAGACCATGGAAGGTCTTCTATCAGCATCTTGCAAAGCAGATAGGGAAGATCAGAGTAGGACTTTTTTCAACGCCATGGAGAAATATGAACAACATCGCGAAAGACAGTTCAGAGAAGGTTCTCCCAGCAACTTGCAAGGAAGACCTCTTACTTGCAACACCATATTAGGACTTCTGTCACCATTTGCAAGGCAGATTGACGGTATGTTTCAGGAAGATCTCGGCAGGACTTCTCCCAGCATCTTGATAGACAGATGAGCAATTTTGCAAGGCAGATCAGAGCACATCTTCTATCAGCATTTTGCAGGGAAGATCAGTGGCGTTTTCAATGAAGGGCACATCACAGTGATCCCATATCATATAAGATCCTATCATCTGTGATTTCGAGAGTGGTACTGGCAATTATTTTCAGTGAGCGTAGTATGCGAAATAGCTTTGCGGGTCATCTCATGGAGCATCTGCTTCTAGGTCTATATTATTGGTATGTTGTGCCTACCACCGGATAATCCTATGTCTTTTGCACCACCTGAGTTTCTGTGTCTGCATGCTGGTTAGGGCCCTATCTGGTCACCAGTCATCTGTCTTACTCTGGTTTTCACAACACACACTCACACACACACACACACACAAACACATACACACACACACACGCATTCAGGGGCACCCAAACATGTCTCTCTAAAGGAATAGCATTCTGTGTATGCCAGAGTCTTGATGTAAAATTATCAAATATAGATAAAAGTCCCATTTTTTCCTACAAATCTTTTGAAGCAAACATAAGAAGGGAAAAAGTGTTGTGATCCCTATGCATATCTATCCAAAATTTTCCAGAGCGAAGGAGGAAGAATTATTTCACCCCCATATGCGACTCCTTTTGCCTGAACTGGGTTCAGACCTTTTCAAGGTGGAGATGCATGCGCACATTTGACCATCTCTGTCAGGTTGGCCTCAGCATCTTGCAAGGATGATCAGTAGTCACATCCAAGGGAGATCAGAGTAGGTCTTCTATCTAACCAACCAGATCAGTGATGTCTTGCAAGGTTGATTGGCACAGGTCTTCTATCAGCATTTTCTATGGAGAATCTGCAATATCCTGGTAGGGAGATAAGACCAGGTCTCCTCCCAGCATCTTGCAAGGAATATCTGGCACGTCTCGGCAAGGAAGAGCAGAGAAGATCACCTATCAGCACCTTCCAGGGAAGATCAGTAGCATTTTGCAAGGAAGACCTGAGCAGGCCTTGTATATTGCAAACATGGTCATCCAAATCTGCAAGGAAGATCAGAACACGTCCTCCATCACCATCTTGCAAGGCATATCAGAAGCATGTTGCAAGAAGATCCGAAGAGTTTCCATCTCAGCATGATTTAAGGAAGACGAGGGACATTTTGCATGGATTATCACACTAGGTCATGTATCAGCGTGTTCCAAGGAAGATCAGCGACATCCTGCAAGGCAGGTCACAGCAGGTCTTCTGTCAGCATATGTCAAGGCACATCAGCAAAATCTTGCCAGAAAGATCAGAGTGAGTCTTCCCTCAGCACCGCGAAAGGACGACCAGGGATTGCTTATGAGGAAGATCAGAGCAGTTCTTGTACCAGCATCATGCAAGGAAGATCAGCAATATCTTGCATGGCAGATCAGTAGGCCAGGCACATCTTGCAACGAAGATGAGCAAGATGTTGCATGACAGATCAGAAGCTCTGTCATATCTTGCAAGGAAGATCAGCGCAAGTTGTATCAGCCTCTTGGTAAAAAGATTCGCAAAATCTGGCATGGCAGATCAGACCAGATCTTCCATCAGCATCTTGCAAGGCTGATGGAAGCATCTTGAAAGGAAGATCAGAAGAGGTTTGCTCTCAAACCTGCTAAGGGTGACCGGGGATGTCTTGCAAGGCAGTTCAGAGCAGTGCTTCTCTGGCAACGTGCAGGGAATACCTGCAGCATCTTCTGAGAAAGACCATGGAAGGTCTTCTATTAGCATCTTGCAAAGCAGATAGGGAAGATCAGAGTAGGACTTCTTTCAGCGCCATGAAGAAATATGAACGACATCGAGAAAGACAGTTCAGAGGAGATTCTCCCAGCAACTTGCAAGGAAGACCTCTTACTTGGAACACCATATTAGAACTTCTGTCACCATTTGCATGGCAGATCGACGGTATCTTTCAGGAAGATCTGGGCAGAACTTCTCCCAGCATCTTGATAGACAGATGAGCAATTTTGCATGGCAGATCAGAGCAGATCTTCTGTCAGCATTTTGCAGGGAAGATCAGTGACGTTTCCAAGGAAGGGCACATCACAGTGATCCCCTCTCACATGCAAGATGCTATCATATGTGATTTCAGGAGTGGTACTGGGAATAATTTTCAGTGAGGGTAGTATGCTGAATAGTTTTGCGGGTCATTTCATGGAGCATCTGCTTCTAGGTCTATATCATTGGTATGTTGTGCCTACCACCGCTTTATGTTATGTCTTTTGCACCACCTGAGTTTCTGTGTCTGCACGCTGGTTAAGGCCCTGCCTGGTCACCAGTCATCTGTCTTACTCAGGTTTTCACAACACAGACACATACACACATACACACACACACGCACACACACACACACACACACACAGGCATTCTGGGCCACCCAAAAATGTCTCTCTAATGGAATAGCATTCTGTGTATGCCAGAGTCTTGATGTAAAATTATCAAATATAGATAAAAGTCCCATTTATTCCTACCAATCTTTTGAAGCAAACATAAGAAGGGAAAAAGAGTTGTGATCCTTATGCATATCTATTCAAAATGTTCCAGAGTAAAGGAGGAAGAATTATTTCACCGCCATATGCGACTCCTTATGCCTGAACTGGGTTCAGACCTTTTCAAGGCGGAGATGCATGCGCACATTTGACCATCTCTGTCAGGTTGACCTCAGCATCTTGCAAGGATGATCAGTAGTCACATCCAAGGGAGATCAGAGTAGGTCTTCTATCTTACCAAACAGATCAGTGATGTCTTGCAAGGTTTTTGGCACAGGTCTTCTATCAGCATTTTCTATTGAGAATCTGCAATATGTGGGTAGGGAGATAAGACCAGGTCTCCTCCCCGAATCTTGCAAGGAACATCAAGCACGTCTTGGCATGGAAGAGCAGAGAAACTCTGCTATCAGCATCTTCCAAAGAAGATCAGTAGCATTTTGCATGGAAGACCAGAGCAGGCCTTGTATATTGCAAACATGATCATCCACATCTGCAAGGAAGATCAGATCACGTCTTCCATCACCATCATGCAAGGCAGATCAGAAGCATATTGCAGGAAGATCGGAACATGACCTATCTCAGCAAGATTTAAGGAAGACGAGGGATATTTTGCATGGAACATCACACCAGGTCATGTATCAGCGTGTTCCAAGGAAGATCGGCGATATCTTGCAAGGCAGTTCAGAGGAGGTCTTCTGTCAGCATGTTGCAAGGCGGTTCAGCAAAATCTTCCAGAAAGATTAGAGCATGTCTTCCCACAGCACCGCTCAAAGGAAGACCAGGGATTGCTTGCGAGGAAGATCAGAGCAGGTCTTGTACCAGCATCTTGCAAGGAAGATCAGCAAGATGTTGCATGACAGATTAGAAGCCCAGGCATATCTTGCAAGAAGATCAGAGAAAGTGTTGAATGAGCCTCTTGATAAGAAGATCCGCAAAATCTGGCATGGCTGATCAGACCAGGTCTTCCATCAGCATCTTGCAAGACTGATGGAAGCATTTTGAAAGGGAGATCAGAGCAGGTGTGCTCTCAGCACCTGCTAAGGGCGACGGGAGATATCTTGCAAGGCAGTTCAGAGCAGTGCTTCTCTGGCAACGTGCAGGGAATACCTGCAGCATCTTGCGAGAAAGACCATGGAAGGTCTTCTATTAGCATCTTGCAAAGCAGATAGGGAAGATCAGAGTAGGACTTCTTTCAGCGCCATGAAGAAATATGAACGACATCGCGAAAGACAGTTCAGAGGAGGTTCTCCCAGCAACTTGCAAGGAAGACCTCTTACTTGGAACAACATATTAGGACTTCTGTCACCATTTGCGTGGCAGATCGACGGTATCTTTCAAGAAGATCTGGGCAGGATTTCTCCCAGCCTCTTGATAGACAGATGAGAAATTTTGCAAGCAGATCAGAGCAGATCTGTCAGCATTTTGCAGGGAAGATCAGTGACGTTTTCAAGAAAGCGCACATCACAGTGATCCCCTCTCACATGCAAGATCCTATCATATGTGATTTCAGGAGTGTTACTGGGAGTAATTTTCAGTGAGGGTCGTATGCGAAATAGCTTTGGGGGTCATCTCATGGAGCCTCTGCTTCTAGGTCTATATTATTGATATGTCGTGCCTACCGCCGGATTATGCTATGTCTTTTGCACCACCTGAGTTTCTGTGTCTGCACGCTGGTTAGGGCCCTGCCTGGTCACCAGTCATCTGTCTTACTCAGGTTTTCACAACACACACTCACACACTCACACATACACACACACGCACACATTCAGGGCCACCCAAAAATGTCTCTCTAAGGGAATAGCATTCTGTGTATGCCAGAGTCTTGATGTAAAATTATCAAATATAGATAAAAGTCCCATTTATTCCTACCAATCTTTTGAAGCAAACATAAGAAGGGAAAAAGAGTTGTGATCCCTTTGCATATCTATCCAAAATTTTCCAGAGAGAAGGAGGAAGAATTATTTCACCGCCATATGCGACTCCTTATGCCTGAACTGGGTTCAGACCTTTTCAAGGCGGAGATGCATGCGCACATTTGACCATCTCTGTCAGGTTGGCCTCAGCATCTTGCAAAGATAATCAATAGTCACATACATGGGAGATCAGAGTAGGTCTTCTATCTTACCAAACAGAGCAGTGTTGTCTTGCAAGGTTTATTGGCACAGGTCTTCTATCAGCATTTTCTATTGAGAATCTGCAATATGTGGGTAGGGAGATAAGACCAGGTCTCCTCCCCGAATCTTGCAAGGAACATCGGGCACGTCTTGGCATGGAAAAGCAGAGAAGCTCTGCTATCAGTATCTTCCAAAGAAGATCAGTAGCATTTTGCATGGAAGACCAGAGCAGGCCTTGTATATTGTAAACATGATCATCCACATCTGCAAGGAAGATCAGATCACTTCTTCCTTCACCATCATGCAACGCAGATCAGAAGCATATTGCAGGAAGATCGGAACACGACCTATCTCAGCACGATTTAAGGAAGACAAGGGATATTTTGCATGGAAAATCACACCAGGTCATGTATCAGTGTGTTCCAAGGAAGATCGGCGACATCTTGCAAGGCAGTTCAGAGGAGGTCTTCGGCCAGCATCTTGCAAGGCGGTTCAGCAAAATCTTGAAAGAAAGATCAGAGCTTGTCTTCCCTCAGCACTGCGAAAGGAAGACCAGGGATTGCTTGTGAGGGAAATCAGAGCAGGTCTTGTACCAGCATCTTGCAAGGAAGATCAGACATATCTTGCATGACAGATCAGAAATCCAGGCATATCGTTCAAGGAAGATCAGAGCAAGTGTTGTATCAGCCTCTTGGTAAGAAGAGTCGCAAAATATGGCATTGCAGATGAGACCAGGTCTCCCATCTGCATCTTGCAAGGCTGATGGAAGCATCTTGAAAGGGAGATCAGAGCAGGTGTGCTCTCAGCACCTGCTAAGGGCGACCGGAGATATCTTGCAAGGCAGTTCAGAGCGTTCAGAGCAGTGCTTCTCTGGCAACGTGCAGGGAATTCCTGCAGCATCTTGCAAGAAAGACCATGGTAGGTCTTCTATTAGCATCTCGTAAGGCAGATAGGGAAATCAGAGTAGGACTTCTTTCAGCGCCATGAAGAAATATGAACGACATTGCGAAAGAGAGTTCAGAGGAGGTTCTCCCAGCATCTTGCAAGGAAGGCCTCTGACTTTCAACACCATATTAAGACTTCTGTCACCATCTTGCATGGGAGATCGATGGCATCTTTCAAGGAAGATCTGGGCAGGACTTCTCCCAGCATCTTGATAGACAGATGAGCAATTTAGCTAGGCAGATCAGAGCAGATCTCCTATCAGCATTTTGCAGGGAAGATCAGTGGCGTTTTCAAGGAAGAGCACATCACAGTGATCCCATCTCTCACGTAAGATCCTATCATCTGTGAGTTCGGGAGTGGTACTGGGAATAATTTTCAGTGAGGGTACTATGTGAAATAGCTTTGCGGGTCATCTCATTGAGAATCTGCTTCTAGGTCTACATTATTGGCATGTTGTGCCTACCACCGCAATATGCTAAGTCTTTTGCACCACCTGAGTTTCTGTGTCTGCTGGCCGGTTAGGGCCATGCCTGGTCACCAGTCATCTCTCTTATTCATGTTTACACAAAACTCTCACACACACACACACACACACACACACACACACACACACACACACACATTAAGGGCCATCTAAACATGTCTCTGTAAGGGAGCAGCATTCTGTGTATGCCAGCGTCTTGATGTATAATTTTCACATATAGGTAAAAGTCCCATTTTTTTACTACAAATCTCTTGAAGCAAACCTAGGAAGAGAAAAAAGAGTTGTGATCCCTATGCATACCTATCCAAAATTTTCCAGAGAGGAGGAGGAAGAATTATTTCACCCCCATATGCGACTCCTTATGCCTGAACTGGGTTCAGATCTTTTCAAGTTGGAGATGCATGCGCACATTTGAATGTCTCCATCAAGTTGTCCTCAGCATCTTGTAAGGATCATCAGTAGTCACATCGAAGGGGATCAGAGCAGGTCTTCTATCTTACCAAACAGATCAGTGATGTCTTGCAAGGTTGATTGGCACAGGTCTTCTATCAGCATCTTTTATGGAGAATCTGCAATATCTTGGTAGGGACATAAGTCCAGGTCTCCTCCCAGCATCTTGCAAGGAATATCTAGCACGTCTTGTCCAGGAAGAGCAGAGAAGCTCTCCTATCAGCATCTTCCAGGGAAATCAGCAGCATTTTGCCTGGAAGACCAGAGCAGGCCTTTTATATTGCAAACATGGTCATCCAAATCTACAAGGAAGATCAAAACACGTCTTCCATCACCATCTTGCAAGGCAGATCAGAAGCATGTTGCAAGAAGATCGGAACAGGTCCTGTCTGAGCATAATTTAAGGAAGATGAGGGATATTTTGCATGGAATATCACACTCAGTCATGTATCAGCGTGTTCCAAGGAAGATCGGCGACATCTTGCAAGGCAGGTCAGAGCAGGTTTCTATCAGCATCTGTCAAGGAATATCAGCAAAATCATGCCAGAAAGATCAGAGTGAGTCTTCCCTCAGCACCGCGAAAGGATGAACAGGGATTGCTTTTGAGGAAGATCCTAGCAGGTCCTGTACCAGCATCATGCAAGGAAGATCAGCAATATCTTGCATGGCAGTTCAGAAGGCCAGGCACATCTTGCAAGGAAGATCAGCAAGACGTTTCATGACAGATCAGAAGCCCTGTCATATCTTCCAAAGAGGATCAGAGCATGTGTTGTATCAGCCTCTTGGTAAGAAGATACGCAAAATCTGGTATGGCAGATCAGACTAGGTCTTCCATCAGCATCTTGCAAGGCTGATGAAAGCATCTAGAAAGGAACCAGAGCAGGTTTGCTCTCACCCCCTGCTAAGGTCGATCGGTGTTATCTTACAAGGCAGTTCCGCGCAGTGTTTCTCTGGCAACTTGCAGGGAAGAGCTGCAGCATCTTGTGAGAAAGATCATGGCAGGTCTTCTATCAGCATCTCGCAAGGCAGATAGGGAAGATCAGAGAAGTACTTCTTTCAGCGTCATGAAGAAATATGAAGGACATCTTGAAAGAGAGTTCAGGGGAAGTTCTCCCAGCACATTGCAAGGCAGACCTCTTACTTGGGACACCATATTAGAACTTCTATCACCATCTTGCATGGGAGATTGGGGGCATCTTTCAAGGAAGATCTGGGCAGGACTTCTCCCCGCATCCTGATAGACAGATGAGCAATTTTGCAAGGCAGATCAGAGAAGATCTTCTATCAACATTTTGCAGGGAAGATCAGTGGCGTTTTCAAGGAAGGGCACATCACAGTGATCCCATCTCACACGTAAGATCCTATCATCTGTGATTTCGGGAGTGGTACTGGGAATAATTTTCAGTGAGGGACTATGCGAAATAGCTTTGCAGGTCATCTCATGGAGCAGCGGCTTCTAGGTCTACATTATTGGCATGTTGTGCCTACCACCGGATTATGCTATGTCTTTTGCACCACCTGAATTTCTGTGTCTGCCGGCCGGTTAGGGCCCTGCCTGGTCACCAGTCATCTGTCTTACTCAGGTTTTCACAACACACGCACACACACACACATACACACACACACGCATTCAGGGTCACCAAAATATTTCTCTCTAAGGGAGCAGCATTCTGTGTATGCCAGGATCTTGATGTATAATTTTCAAATATAGATAAAAGTCCCATTTTTTTCCTACAAATCTTTTGAAGCAAACATAGGAAGAGAAAAAAGAGTTGTGATCCCTATGCATATCTATCCAAAATTTTCCAGAGAGAAGGAGGAAGAATTATTTCACCCCCATATGCGACTCCTTATGCCTGAACTTGGTTCAGACCTTTTCAAGTTGGAGATGCATGCGCACTATTGAAAGTCTCCACCAGGTTGTCCTCAGCATCTTGTAAGGATGATCAGTCGTCACATCCAAGGGGATCAGAGCAGGTCTTCTATCTTACCAAACAGATCAGTGATACCTTGAAAGGTTGATTGGCACAGGTCTGCTATCAGCATCTTTTATGGAGAATCTGCAATATCTTGGTAGGGAGATTAGACCAGGTCTCCTCTCAGCATCTTGCAAGGAATATCGGGCACGTCTTGGCAAGGAAGAGCAGAGAAGCTCTCCTCTCAGCATCTTCCAAGGAAGATCAGCAGCATTTTGCAAGGAAGACTAGAGTAGGTCTTGTATATTGCAAACATGATCATCCACATTTTCAAGGAAGATCAGAGCACGTCTTCCATCACCATCTTGCAAGGCAGATCAGAAGCATATTGCAGGAAGATCGGAACAGAACCTATCTCAGCACGATTTAAGGAAGACGAGGGATATTTTGCATGGAATATCACACCAGGTCATGTATCAGCGTGTTCCAAGGAAGATCGGCTACATTTTGCAAGGCAGTTCAGAGAAGGTCTTCTGTCAGCATGTTTCATGGCGGTTCAGCAAAATCTTGCAAGAAAGATCAGGGCGGGTCTCCCCTCAGCACCGCGAAAGGAAGACCAGGGATTGCTTGTGAGGAAGATCAGAGCAGGTCTTGTACCAGCATCTTGCAAGGAAGATCAGCACGGTGTTGCATGACAGATTAGAAGCAAAGTCATATCTTGCAAGGAAGATCAGAGCAAGTGTTGAATCAGCCTCTTGGTAAGAAGATCCGCAAAATCTGGCATGGCAGATCAGACCAGGTCTTCCGTCAGCATATTGCAAGGCTGATGGAAGCATCTTGAAAGGGAAATCAGAGCAGCTTTGCTCTCAGCACCAGCTAAGGGCGACCGGAGATATCTTGCAAGGCAGTTCAGAGAAGTGCTTCTCTGGCAACGTGCAGGGAAGAGCTGCAGCATCATGCGAGAAAGAACATGGCAGGTCTTCTATTAGCATCTTGCAAGGCAGATAGGGAAGTTCAGAGTAGGACTTCTTTCAGCACCATGAAGAAATATGAAGGACATCGAGAAAGACAATTCAGAGGAGGTTCTCCCAGCATCTTGCAAGGAAGATCTCTGACTTTGAACACCATATTAGGACTTCTGTCACCATCTTGCATGGGAGATCGATGGCATCTTTCAAGGAAGATCTGGGCAGGACTTCTCCCAGCATCTTGATAGACAGATGAGCAATTTAGCTAGGCAGATCAGAGCAGATCTTCTATCAGCATTTTGCAGGGAAGATCAGTAGCGTTTTCAAGGAAGGGCACATCACAGTGATCCCATCTCACACGTAAGATTCTATCATCTGTGAGTTCTTTAGTGGAACTGGGAATAATTTCCGGAGAGGGTACTATGTGAAATAGCTTTTGGGGTCATCTCATGGAGCAGCTGCTTCTAGGTCTATATTATTGGCATGTTGTGCCTACCACCGGATTATGCTATGTCTTTTGCACCACCTGATTTTCAGTGTCTGCCCACCTGTTAGGGCGCTGCCTGGTCACCAGTCATCTGTCTTACTCAGGTTTTCACAACACACGCACACACACACACATACACACACACACACACACGAATTCAGGGCCACCAAAACATTTCTCTCTAAGGGAATAGCATCCTGTGTATGTCAGGGTCTTGATGTAAAATTATCAAATATAGTTAAAAATCCCATTTGTTCCTACAAATCTTTTGAAGCAAACATAAGAAGATAAAAATGAGTTGTGGTCCCTATGCATATGTATCCAAAATTTTCCAGAGAGAAGGAGGAAGAATTATTTCACCCCCATATGCGACTCCTCATGCCTGAACAGGGTTCAGACATTTTCAAGTCGGAGATGCATGAGCACAGTTGAACATCTCTGTCAGGTTGTCCTCAGCATCTTGCAAGGATGACCACTTGTCACATCCACGGGAGATCAGAGCAGGTCTTCTATCTTACCAAACAGATCAGTGATGTATTCAAAGTTTGATTGGCACAGGTCTTCTATCCGCATTTTTTTTGGAGTATCTGCAATATCTTGGTAGGTTGATAAGACCAGGTCTCCTCCCAGCATCTTGCAAGGAACATCAGGCACGCTTGGCAAGGAAGGGCAGAGAAGCTCTCCTATCAGCATCTTCCAAGGAAGATCAGTAGCATTTTGCATGGAACACTAGAGTTTGCCTTGTATATTCAAACATGATCATCCACATCTGCAAGGAAGATCAGAGCACGTCTTCCATCAACATCTTGCAAGGCAGATCAGAAGCATATTGCAGGAAGATTGGAACACGACCTATCTCAGCACGATTTAAGGAAGACGAGGGATATTTTGCATGGAATATCACACCAGGTCATGTATCAGGGTGTTCCAAGGAAGATCGGCGACATCTTGCAAGGCAGGTCAGAGGAGGTCTTCTGTCAGCATGTTGCAAGGCGGTTCAGCAAAATCTTGCAAGAAAGATCAGGGAGAGTCTCCCCTCAGCACCGCGAAAGGAAGACAAGGGATTGCTTGTGAGGAGGACCAGAGCAGGTCTTGTACCAGCATCTTGCAAAGAAGATCAGCAATATCTTGCTTGACAGATCAGAAGGTCAGACACATCCTGCAAGGAAAATCAATACGATGTTGCATGACAGATCAGAAGCACAGTCATGTCTTGCAAGGAAGATCAGAACAAGTGTTGAATCAGCCTCTTGGTAAGAAGATCCGCAAAATCTGACATGGCAGATCAGACCAGGTCTTCCATCAGCATCTTGCAAGGCTGAGGGAAGCATCTTGAAAGGGAAATCAGAGCAGCTGTGCTCTCAGCACCTGCTAAGGGCGACCGGGGATATCTTGCAAGGCAGTTCAGAGCAGTGCTTCTCTGGCAACGTGCAGGGAATACCTGCAGCATCTTGCGAGAAAGACCATGGCAGGTCTTCTATTAGCATCTCGGAAGGCAGATAGGGAAGATCAGAGTAGGACTTCTTTCAGAGCCTTGAATAAATATGACTGCCATCGTGAAAGACAGTTCAGAGGGGGTTCTCCCAGCATGTTGCAAGGAAGACCTTTGACTTTCAACACCATATTAGGACTTCTGTCACCATCTTGCATGGGATATCGATGGCATCTTTCAAGGAAGATCTGGGCAGGACTTCGCTCAGCATCTTGATAGACAGATGAGCAATTTTGCAAGGCAGATCAGAGCAGATCTTCTCTCAGCATTTTGCAGGGCAGATCAGTGGCGTTTTCAAGAAAGGGCACATCACAGTGATCCCATCTCACACGTTATATCCTATCATCTGTCAGTTCGGGAGTGCTACTGTGAATAATTTTCAGTGAGGGTACTATGCGAAATAGCTTTGCGGGTAATCTCATGGAGAAGCTGCTTCTAGGCCTATATTATTGGCATGTTGTGCCTACCAGCGGATTATGCTATGTCTTTTGCACCCCCTGAGTTTCTGTGTCTGCCGGCCGGTTAAGTCCCTGCCTGGTCACCAGTCATCTGTCTTACTCAAGTTTACACAAAATTCACATACACGCACACATACACATACACATTCAGGGCCATCCAAACATGTCTCTCTAAGGGAGCAGCATTCTGTGTATGCCAGGGTCTTGATGTATAATTTTCAAATATATATAAAAGTCCCATTTTTTCCTACAAATCTTTGTAAGCAAACATAAGAAGAGAAAAAAAAATTGTGATCCCTATGCATACCGATCCAAAATTTTCCAGAGAGAAGGAGGAAGAATTATTTCACCCCCATATGCTACTCCTTATGCCTGAACTTGGTTCAGACCTTTTCAAGGTGGAGATGCATGCGCACATTTCAATCTCTCCATCCGGTTGTCCTCAGCATGTTGTAAGGATGATCAGTAGTCACATCAAAGGGGATCACAGCAGGTCTTATTTCTTACCAAACAGATCAGTGATGTCTTGCAAGGTTAATTGGCACAGGTCTTCTATCAGCATCTTCTATGGAGAATCTGCAATATCTTTGTAGGGAGATTAGACCAGTTCTACTCTCAGCATCTTGCAAGGAATATTTGGCACGTCTTGGCAAGGAAGCACAGAGAAGCTCTCCTTCAGCATCTTCCAAGGAACATCAGCAGCATTTTGCAAGGAAGACCAGAGCAGGCCTTGTATATTGCAAACATGATCATCCACATCTGCAAGGAAGATCAGAGCACGTCTTCCATCACCATCTTGCAAGGCAGATCCGAAGCATGTTGCAAGAAGATCGGAACAGGTCCTATCTCAGCACGATATAAGGAAGATGACGGGTCTTTTGCATGGAATATCACACCAGGTCATGTACCAGCGTGTTCCAAGGAAGATCGGCGACATCTTGCAAGGCAGTTCCGAGGAGGTCTTCGGTCAGCATGTTGCAATGCGGTTCAGCAAAATCTTGCAGAAAGATCAGAGCGGGTCTTCCCTCTGCACGGCGAAAGGAAGACCAGGGATTGCTTGCGAGGAAGATCAGAGCAGTTCTTGTACCAGCATCTTGCAAGGAAAATCAGCAATATCTTGCATGGCAGATCAGAAGGTCAGGCACATCCTGAAAGGAAGATCAGCAAGATGTTGCATGACAGATTATAAACCCAGGCATATCTTGTAAGGAAGATCAGAGCAAGTGTTGTATCAGCCTCTTGGTAAGACATCCAAAAAATCTGGCATGGCAGATCAGACAAGGTCTTCCATCAGCATCTTGCATAACAGATGGAAGCATCTTGAAAGGAAGATCAGAGTAGGTTAGCTCTCAGCACCTGCTAAGGGCGACCGGGGATATCTTGCAAGGCAGTTCAGAGCAGTGCTTCTCTGGCAACTTGCAGGGAAGAGCTGCAGCATCTTGCGAGAAAGTCCATGGCAGGTCTTCTATTAGCATCTTGCAAGGCAGATCAGGGAAGATCAGAGTAGGACTTCTTTCCACAAAATGAAGAAACATGAACAACATCTCGAAAGAGAGTTCAGAGGAGGTTCTCCCATCATCTTGCAAGGAAGACCTCTTACTAGGAACACCATATTAGGCCTTCTGTCACCATCTTCCATGGCAGATCGACGGCATCTTTCAAAGAAGATCTGGGCAGGTCTTCTCCCACCATCTTGATAGACAGATGAGCAATTTAGCAAGGCAGATCAGAGCAGATCTTATATCAGCATTTTGCAGGGAAGATCAGTGACATTTTCAAGGAAGGTTACATCACAGTGATCCCATCTCACACGTAAGATCCTATCATCTATGAGTTCAGGAGTCGTACTGGGAATAATTTTCAGAGAGGGTACAATGCGAAATAGCTTTGCGGGTCATCTCATGCAGCAGCTGCTTCTAGGTCTATATTATTGGCATGTTGTTTCTACCACCGGATTATGATATGTGTTTTGCACCACCTGAGTTTATGTGTCTGCCTGCCTGTTATGGCCCTGCCTGGGCATCAGTCATCTGTCTAACTCAGGTTTATACAACACACACACACACACACACACACACGATTTAACATTTGGACTTGCACAGCAAGAAAATCGCAAGTGTCTTTAAATAACATTCTTCAATATAAAAATTTGATTATAAAATTAATAATTAAAGAAAACCCTGAAATACGTGAGAAATGAAAGAAGACCCAGAATTATTGCTGCCTAGGAAGAGGTGAATTTGTTAGTCATTGTGTGGCCTCATGTGGTTGACAGCCTGCACATCTCCTAAGATCAGCTCCAATTTGAGAATCATTTGTAAATTGGCATATCAGAAGGTTCCACAGTGTTTGCCTGACCTAAATCACTAGCCGACTGACTTCCATGGTGTTTGGTAAATTCTACGCTACACTGAGATTCTTGTATGATGTGCAAGCACACGCATACACTCAAACACACATACACTCACAGGAGTCACCATATGCTCACACCCAACAAGAATATCCATCAGTATCTTTAAAATACATTATTCTGGATATGAACCCGATGTCAAAATTTAAAATTTTAAAAAATCAGGAAACTCATTTTGAGCAATGAATGCTGGACCCATAGTATTCAGCTGTAAGAAAAGTTGAAGTTTTTAACCAGAGAGGAGCCATGGCTGGTCGACCGCATGAAGACCTTCTTATGAGCAGGTTGAGTTTGACATACATACGTAAATAAGCACAAGAAAAGTCACCACAGTGTTTGCCTGGCCTAGACCACTGGTTGACAGATTGTCGGGGTGTTTGGTAAAACCCATGCTACGCAAGCAGTCATATATGATGTGCAAGCACACACAGACACACACACACACGCATACAGGGCCACGCAAACATGATACACTAAGGGAGTAGCATTCTGTGTATGCCAGTGTCTGGATGTACAATTATCAAATATAGATAAAAGTCCCATTTTTTTCCTACAAATCTTTTGAAGCAAACATAAGAAGAGAAAAAAGAGTTGTGATCCCTATGCATACCTATCCAAAATTTTCCAGAGAGGAGGAGGAAGAATTATTTCACCCACATATGCAACTCCTGATGCCTGAAGTGGGTTCAGACCTTTTCAAGGCGGAGATGCATACGCACATTTGAACATCTCTGTCAGGTTGGCCTCAGAATCTTGCAAGGATGATCAGTAGTCACATGCAAGGGAGATCAGAGCAGGTCTTCTATCTTACCAAACAGATCAGTGATGTCTTGCAAGGTTGATTGGCACAGGTCTTCTATCAGCATCTTCTATGGAGAATCTGCAATATCTAGGTAGGGAGATTAGACCAGGTCTCCTCCCAGCATCTTGCAAGGAACATCATGCACGTCTTGGCAAGAAAGAGCAGAGAAGCTCTCCTATCCGCATTTTCCAAGGAATATCAGTAGCATTTTGCATGGAAGACCAGAGTAGGTCTTGTGTATTGCAAACATGATCATCCACATCTGCAAGGAAGATCAGAGCACGCCTTCCATCACCATTTTGCAAGGCAGATCAGAAAATATTGGAGGAAGATCGAAACAGGACCTATCTCAGCACGATTTAAGGAAGACGAGGGATATTTTGCATGGAATATCACACCAGGTCATGTATCAGCGTGTTCCATGGAAGATCGGCGACATCTTGCAGCACAGGTCAGAGGAGGTCTTCGGTCAGCATGTTGCAAGGCGGTTCAGCAAAATCTTGCAGAAAGATCAGGGCGGGTCTCCCATCAGCACCGCAAAAGGAAGACCAGGGATTGATTGCGAGGAAGATCAGAGCAGGTCTTGTACCTGCATCTTTCAATGGAAGATCAGCAATATCTTGCATGGCAGATCAGAAGATCAGGCACATCTTGCAAGGAAGATCAAAGAAAGTGTTGTATCAGCCTCTTGGTAAGAATATCCGCAAAATCTGGCATGGCAAATCAGACCAGGTCTTCCATCAGCATCTTGCAAGGTTGATGGAAGCATCTTCAAAGGGAAATCAGAGCAGGTGTGCTCTCAGCACCTGCTAAGGGCGACCGGGAATATCTTGCAAGGCAGTTCAGAGCAGTGTTTCTCTGGCAACGTCAGGGAATACCTGCAGCATCTTGCTAGAAAGACCATGGAAGGTTTCTATTAGCATCTCGAAAGGCAGATAAGGTAGATCAGAGTAGGACTTCTTTCAGCGCCATGAAGAAATATGAACGACATCGCGAAAGACAGTTCGGAGGAGGTTCTCCCAGCATCATGCAAGGAAGACGTCTGACTTTCAACACCATATTAGGTCTTCTGTCACCATCTTGCATGGCAGATTGACGGCATCTTTCAAGGAAGATCTGGGCAGGACTTCTCCCAGCATCTTGATAGACAGATGAGCAATTTTGCAAGGCAGATCAGAGCAGATCTTCTATCAGCATTTTGCAGGGAAGATCAGTAGCGTTTTCAAGGAAGGGCACATCACAGTGATCCCATCTCACACGTTAGATCCTATCATCTGTGAGTTCCAGAGTGGTACTGGGAATAATTTTTAGTGAGGGTAGTATGCGAAATAGCTTTGGGGGTCATCTCATGGAGAAGCTGCTTCTAGGTCTATATTATTGGCATGTTGTGCCTACAACCGGATTATACTATGTCTTTTGCACCACCTGAGTTTCTGTGTCTGCCGGCCGGTTAGTGCCCTGCCTGGTCACCAGTCATCTGTCTTACTCAAGTTTACACAAACCACACACACACACACACACACACACACACACACACAGACACAGACACACATTCAGGGCCATCCAAACTTGTCTCTCTAAGGGAGCAGCATTTTGTGTATGCCAGGGTCTTGATGTATAACTTTAAAATATAGATAAATATCTCATTATTTCCTACAAATCTTTTGAAGCAAACATAAGAAGAGAAAAATGAGTTGTGATCCCTATGCATGCCTATCCAAAATTTTCCAGAGAGAAGGAGGAAGTATTATTTCACCTACATATGCAACTCCTTATGCCTGAACTGGGTTCAGACCTTTTCAAGGTGGAGATGCATGCGCACATTTGAACGTCTCCATCCGGTTGTCCTCAGCATCTCGTAAGGATGATCAGTAGTCACATCAAAGGGTATCAGAACAGGTCTTCTATCTTACCAAACAGATCAGTGATATCTTGCAAGGTTGATAGGCACAGGTCTTCTATCAGCATCTTTTATGGAGAATCTGCAATATCTTGGTAGGGAGATTAGACCAGGTCTCCTCTCAGCATCTTGCAAGGAATATGTGGCACGTTTTGGCAAGGAAGAGCAGAGAAGCTCTCCTATCAGCATCCTCCAAGGAACATCAGCAGCATTTTGCAAGGAAGACCAGAGCAGGACTTGTATATTGCAAATATGATCATCTACATCTTCAAGGAAGATCAGAGCACGTCTTCTATCACCATCTTGCAAGGCAGATCCGAAGTATGTTGCAAGAAGATCGGAACAGGTCCTATCTCAGCACGATTTAAGGAAGACGACGGGTATTTTGCATGGAATATCACACCATGTCATGTATCAGCGTGTTCTAAGGAAGATTGGCGACATCTTGCAAGGCAGGTCAGAGGAGGTCTTCTGTCAGCATGTTGCAAGGCGGTTCAGCAAAATCTTGCAGATAGATCAGAGCGGGTCTTCCCTCTGCACGGCGAAAGTAAGGCCAGGGATTGCTTGCGAGGAAGATCAGAGCAGGGCTTGTACCAGCATCTTGCAAGGAAGATCAGCAATATCTTGCATGGCAGATCAGAAGGCCAGGCACATCTAGCAAGGAAGATCAGCAAGATGTTGCATGACACATCAGAAGCCCAGTCATATCTTGCAAGGAAGATCAGAGCAAGTGTTGTATCAGCCCCTTTTAAGAAGAGCCGCAAAATCTGTCCTTGCAGATTAGACCAGTTCTTCCATCAGAATCTTGCAAGGCTGTTGGAAGCATTTTGAAAGGGAGATCAAGATGGCCGACAGGGACACCCGCATACTCTGAGAGCTCCTCCAAACAAAGCGGGATTGGCGACCAGGTAGCTGAATAGTAAGAGTCTGGTGAGTGAAATATCCCCCTGGGACAGCACCCCAGTCCTACCCCACGTATTTGTCCGGAGCAGGGGTCTAGGTGAAAGAGGACCGGACTAGTGGGACATCTCTGGCCACTAAGCTGCCGTGAGCTCACTGGCGACCGGCTTAGGCTCCATCCCCAAACCGGACGCCAGCCCAGAGCCGCTTGCTTGCCCTGCCTAGACAGGCGCAGCAGGTCACGCTCCCCTACTCCAGAGGCACACTCCCCACTCGTGGATCCCCACTGGGAGAGAAGCTTTCCTCTCCCGCAGTTCTTCTCTCCCCGCAGGGCAGCGATCTGCCCTCGGGCCCACGTCCCTCCCTCCATTCATCCAAGCTCAGGGGAGCGGACCCGCGGGTTGTCTGGCGACCCCCACGGGGGACCATCCACCCGCACCGCTGCCGCGGACCTCTCCACCTGCCCTCCGTGCGCCGGCCTCCCACCCCCGCCCGCCCCCGCCAGCCCCTGGCAGCCTAGCGCCAGCTCCACTCCTGGCGGGGACCCTGCGCTGAGCACTTCCCGCCAACAGGAGCCATAGCCCAACCCGCGCCTGTCCCGGACCCTGAGCTTCCGCGGAACGCCGCGCCCCGCGCTGCTGAGTCTGCCCACCAAGGGCCCCCCCCTGCGCAAGGCACAAGAGTAGGTGCCCTCCCCAGGGTGCTGAGGGGACCCCGGCAGCCGTGACTCTGAGCCTGAACAGAAGAAGGGCGCCATTGCCCCCTGTGGTTTCGCGCCAAGCCTCCTTTGCCAGCGCCATTACCCCCCGCGGTTTCGCGCCAAAAGGGCGGAGAGCGAACACCATTGTTCCCTGCAGTGTCCCGCAGCTGCCTGTGCAGCTATCCAAGGGGCCTCCACGCGCCCACTCACAGCCCGGGCAGATCAAACACTCCACCTGCAGTGGAGCCTGGGTCTCGACTTTGCAGTCCCTGAGGAGCCGTCAGGGAGCTCCAGCCAGCTCTCACCACCTGGGGCCCTGTTGGGTCCCCAGTGCCAGCCCTAAGCCTGCCGCAGCCCGCCCCAGCCACCCCAGGAGACGGCACAGTGGCGTGAGCCTCCACATAATAAGGTTACTCCTGTCTCCCAGAAGCATGGGGCCTATTAAAGGATCAAGGAAAAATCAACAGACCACATCACTCCCAACAAAAAAATCAGAAAAACGAGGCACTTTAACAGACCTAACGTCACTCATAGAAGAAACAGATATAGATCAGCCACAAAAGGAAATCTTCAGAACTCTGCTTGCAGTAATACAGGAGCTAAGAGAAGCAAACCAAAATAAGGATGCAACGATAGAAGGGATGAAATGCACAATAGAGGGGATGAAGTCCACAATAGAGGGGATGAATACTATCCACCAAAAGGAACTGCAGAAACTAACAGAGGAGGTAGCAGAGGCCACACAAAAGGTCACAGAAGCTATATCTAGGCTTGAGGAGGCTGAGAACCGTATCAGTGAACTCGAGGACGCTCAAACCAAACGAAGCAAGCGAGAAAAACAATCAGATAGGAAAATTAAAGAAACAGAAGACAGCCTGAGATCAATGACAGATGCTATGAAGAGGAATAATATTCGAATAATCGGTCTACCGGAACACAACATAACACACAAATCGACCGCCAAGATAGCAAAGGAATTCCTAGAAGAAAATTTCCCCAACCTAACAAAGGAGAATCCGACTCTCATACAGGAAGCAGAGAGGACGCCGGCTAAGCTAAACACCAAGAAGAACACGCCAAGGCATATAATTGTAAAATTATCCAACTTAGAGGAAAAAGAGAAAATTCTACGAGCATCAAGAGAAAGGAAGACAGTCACATACAAAGGAGCGCAGGTAAGGGTATGCTCAGACTTATCAGCTGAAACCATGAAGAGGAGGAGAGAATGGAGCAGCATCTTCCAAATTCTGAAAGATAAAAATGCCTCCCCCAGAATCCTATACCCTGCCAAGGTATCCATTAAGATAGAGGGTAAGATCAGGGTCTTCCAGGACAAGGAAGAACTCAAAAAATATACTGCAAGTCACCCGACCCTGCAGAACATACTGGCTGACTCACTATGGCCAGAAGATCAAGCTCCAACTAGAACCTCCAGGAGACCACCATATAGCCCATCTCCATCTAGAAGCCAACATGCCAGCAACACGTACCAGGACAACACGGTCTCAGATGGAAAAGAGGACAGGATAGAAACCCTCCACTCAAACGCAGTACACTGATATGAAGGAAGATAGGCAAAGACCCAAAACACAAAACAGAATATGGCAACCATGAAGCCAGAGATTGTAATAATCACTTTGAATACAAATGGGCTCAATTCATATGTTAAAAGAAAGAGGCTGGAGGATTGGATTAGAAAACATAACCCATCAATCTGCTGCCTGCAAGAGACACACCTTAAGCAAGCAGACAAGCATATGCTGAGAATAAAGGGCTGGCAGAAAGTTTACCAAGCAAATGGTAACTCCAAGAAGGCAGGAGTGGCTATCTTAATCTCCGACAAAATGGATCTCAAGATCCAAAACATAAAAAGAGACAAAGAGGGACATTACATAATGCTCAAAGGCTCAGTAAACCAGGAAGCAATAAGCATACTGAATATTTACGCACCTAATAATGGTGCGGCAAATTTCGTCAAACAAACTATTAAAAAAATGACAGAAGAAATCACGGAAACAACAATAATAGTGGGGGACTTCAACACTCCACTATCAGAGAAAGACAGGTCACAGGGAAAGAAGCTCAGCAAAGAGGCCAGAGAGCTAAACAATGTAATTAGGCAACAGGGCCTGATAGACATCTATAGAGCCTTTCATCCAAAAGCAAAAGGTTTCACATTCTTCTCCAATCCACACGGATCTTTCTCAAGAATAGATCACATGCTGGGGCACAAGGCCAGCCTGAGTAAATTCAAACACATAGATATTATCCAGACGTCTTTCTCAGACCACCATGCCATAAAGCTGGAGATTAATAGGAGGGCACCCAGAAAAGCAAGGGTCACCAATTGGAGAATAAACAACGATCTCCTGCGACATGAATGGGTTAAGGTCCAGATCAGAGAGGATATCAGGAAATTTCTAGAAACTAATGAGAACGAGCATACAACATATCAAAACTTATGGGACACTGCAAAGGCAGTTATCAGAAGTAGCTTGATATCACTGAATGCATACATGAAAAAAGAAGAAAGGCGTATGACAGATATGTTAACACAAAACCTCCAACAACTAGAACAGAGTCAACAGAACTACCCCTCCAATAGCAAGAGAAAAGAAATAATAAAAATCAGGGCAGAGTTAAACCAGTGGGAAGACAAAAGAACAATGCAAAGGATTAACGCAACTAGAAGCTGGTTTTATGAACGAATTAATAAAATTGACACTCCCCTGGCAAAGCTTACCAAAGATAGAAAGGAACAATCATCAATAGCCAGGATAAGAGATGAATCGGGGGCAATAACAACAGACCCCAATGAGATAAAAAGGATAATCACAAAGTACTATGAAGGTTTGTATTCTAATGAATTCAGAAACCTGGAAGACATGGATAAATATTTAGAAAAACAATCTATCCCTAGATTATCTGAGACAGAGATCAAGAACCTCAACAAACCCATAGCGAAGGAAGAAATAGAGAGTGTCATCAAAAACCTACCAAGGAAAAAGGCCCCAGGGCCAGATGGCTACACAGCAGAATTTTACCAAACATTCAGGGAAGAGCTGACACCGATCCTCCACAAAGTATTCCAGAACATAGAAAAGAACGGCAAGCTCCCAAACTCATTTTACGAAGCCAGCATTACTTTGATACCCAAACAGGGAAAAGACCCCACAAGTGTAGAGAATTATAGACCAATATCTCTAATGAACATAGATGCAAAAATCCTTAACAAAATATTGGCCAATAGAATACAAAGGAACATCAAACATATCATTCACCACGACCAAGTAGGATTCATCCCAGCGATGCAGGGATGGTTTAACACCCGAAAATCCATCAATATCATACACCACATCGAGAAGAAAAAGGATAAAAACCATATGATAATATCCATAGATGCAGAAAAAGCATTTGACAACATCCAGCATCCATTCCTAATCAAAACACTCATGAAGATAGGATTGGAAGGTAAGTTCCTCAAGCTCATACAAGCTATCTATGAAAGACCAACAGCCAACATCATAGTCAATGGAGAAAAGACAAGAACAATCCCACTGAAAAAGGGTACAAGACAAGGATGCCCCCTGTCCCCTCTTCTATTCAATATCGTTTTGGAGGTTCTGGCTAACAACATAAGACAGCGGAAGGACATCAAAGGGATCCAGTTGGGAGAGGAGGAGGTGAAACTATCGTTATTTGCAGATGACATGATCCTATACATTGAAGACCCCCAAAACTCCACAGTTGGAATACTTACAGCAATAGAGGAATACGGAAGGGTAGCAGGATACAAGATCAATAAACAGAAGTCGGTAGGGTTTCTATACACATCGGACAGGGCCATGGAAGAGGCGATTAAGAGGGAAGTACCCTTCACAGTAGCCAAGAACAAACTGAAATACCTAGGAATATACTTAACAAAAAATACTAAAGACCTATATAAGCATAATTATAAAACCCTATTACAGGAAACCAAAAGTGACCTTCACAAATGGATGAAGCTCCCCTGCTCATGGTTAGGTAGGCTGAACATAGTAAAGATGACAGTTCTTCCTAAAGCACTCTACAAGTTCAATGCTATACCAATCCAATTACCATCAACCTTCTTCAAAGAATTGGAAAAACTGACCACCAACTTCATATGGAGAGGGAAGAAACCCAGAATTAGCAGAGAACTCCTCAAGAAGAAGGACACAATTGGAGGACTCGCCCTGCCTGATTTTAATGCCTACTACACAGCTACAGTGGTCAAAACAGCATGGTACTGGCACAATGATAGACACTCAGACCAGTGGAAAAGAATAGAAAGCCCAGGAGTAAAATCATCAGCATATAGACAACTGATCTTCGACAAGGGTCCCAAAAACGTCAAGTGGGAAGCAGATGCCCTCTTTAATAAGTGGTGCTGGAAACAATGGATATCCACATGTAGAAAGTTGAAACAAGACGTCTACCTCACCCCATGCACAAGAATACACTCAAGGTGGATCACAGATCTAGAAGTCAAACCCCAAACCATCAGGACCATTAAGGAAGGAATCGGGACTAATCTCAGAGCACTGGCCCAGGGAGCACATAGGCTCACTGCAACAGGGAAGGGGACACACACAGGTGATCTGGAAATCGACAAATGGGATCTAATAAGAATAAAACACCTGTGCACCTCGAAAGACTTTGCCAAGAGGGTGACAAGGCAACCCACAGACTGGGAGAAGATTTTTAGTAATGACACGTCAGACAAAGGGCTCATTACTAAAATCTACAACACCATCATGACCTGCAAAAAGAGGAAAACAGTTAACCCCCTAAGGAAGTGGGCAAAAGAAATGAGAAGAACTTTCACTAGAGAGGAGATCAATATGGCCAATAAATATATGAAAAAGTGCTCGAAGTCCCTTGCCATAAGAGAAATGCAAATCAAAACAACCATGAGATACCACCTAACACCCCTGAGGCTAGCCCAGATCAGTAAATCAGAGAGCAACAAGTGTTGGAGGGGCTGTGGTGAAATAGGAACCCTCCTCCACTGCTGGTGGTCGTGCAGATTTGTACAGACACTGTGGAAAGCAATCTGGCGATACCTAAAGAAAATGGAAATTGATCTACCTTACGACCCAGCCATCCCTCTATTGGGCATATACCCGGTTGAAGCAGCAAATAAAACACGACCAGTCATATGCGCTCCAATGTTTATTGCGGCACAATTCACAATAGCAAAGACTTGGAAACAGCCTAAGTTTCCATCGATAGACGAGTGGATTAGCAAACTTTGGCACATACACACAATGGAGTATTATGCAGCACTGAAAAGCACCGATGAGCACATGAAACACGTTATTTCATGGGAAGAGCTGGAAGGAATTATGCTAAGCGAGGTAAGCCAGTCCCAAAGGGACAGGTACAACATGAGTCCCCTGAGGTAAGTACAATCAGCATGACAGAAATGGGGCATTAATCCACCCAAGGGGAGGGTATTGTTTATATCTCCACAGGGAAAGTGGGACCAGACTTCAACCCAGTGTCGCAAGGTGTGAATGCATTATCCCGGCGTGGAGGACGGAACCGGTGGAGAGGTCTGGGAGGCAGGCCCCAGCATCATAAATTAAGTGGATTCATGCCCCTCCCCCGAAAAGAACTTGTTCCAAAGGACGACATTGACCCTGCAGCTATGGGAGATGGACATATTTGATCAGAGCACACGGGAGCAGATGAAGGGGCAGGAGGAGAGAGTGGATCACAGCCTGGCCCACCAGGCCGTGATGATGATGTTCCTGAGTAGAGCAGCCAGTCCACAGAGAGAACAACATGGCTGGCCCTACTATGAGACATGATGCCCCTCAGTGACTAAGGGCGATACAGGGGACAGCACCGGAGACACAGTGTGGGAATTGCACCTGACCTGATCCCACCACACCGAGGCAATGCACTGGGGGAGTGCAGCGGAACAGAAAGGGAATGGAGTGGCAAGGTCCCCAGGGAATGCTGAAAGTGGACTTTGGGGCCAGGGCGTGGTGCCCCAACAGACTGGACTGGAAAACGCTCCTAAGGGCCAGCAAAGATCCCTGAACTAACTACAAGCTTTTCTCTTGTGAACTGTTTTGTTCTGTTCTTTTTCAGTGGTTTGTTTTGGTTGTTTTGTTGTCTGGTTATATACTGTTGCTTTGTGTTCCTCTGTCTAGTTTTCGTGCATGTTAGTGACTCCACAGGTCGGTCTGAATAGGACAGGCTGGATGAAAAACAACGGGACCGACAGTTCCGGGGGGACTTGGGGTGGGGGGTAGGGGGGGGTAAGGAAGTGGTGTTAACAAACCCAGGGACAAGGGAAAAACATGGGACCCCAAAGGGTAGAGAAGGGGGAGTGGCAGGCCTGGTGGGAAATGATCAAGGGTAAGGTTGCTTAGAGAAGAGGTATACTCTAGCCCAGGTGGCAATGAAGCATGAAAGGGAGATCAGAGCAGGTGTGCTCT
The DNA here is from genome assembly GCF_050624435.1 of Tenrec ecaudatus. NCBI lineage: Eukaryota > Metazoa > Chordata > Mammalia > Afrosoricida > Tenrecidae > Tenrec > Tenrec ecaudatus. The sequence continues at coordinate 42,821,848 of NC_134532.1, forward strand.
CAGCACCTGCTAGGGCGACCTGGGATATCTTGCAAGGCAGTTCAGAACAGTGCTTCTCTGGCAACTTGCAGGGAAGAGCTGCAGCATCTTGCGAGGAAGGTCATGGCAGGTCTTCTATTAGCATCTTGCAAGGCATATAGGGAAGATCTGAGTAGGACTTCTTTCAGCGCCATGAAGAAATATGAACGACATCTCGAAAGAGAGTTCAGAGAAGGTTCTCCCAGCCTCTTGCAAGGAAGAATTCTTACTTTGAACATCATATTAGGACTTCTGTCACCATCTTGAATGGGTGATCGAGGGCATCTTTCAAGGAAGATCTGGGCAGGACTTCTCCCAGCATCTTTATAGACAGATGAGCATTTTTGCAAGGCAGGTCAGAGCAGATCTTCTATCAGCATTTTGCAGGGAAGATCAATGGCATTTTCAAGGAAGAGCACATCACAGTGATCCCATCTCACACGTAAGATCTTATCATCTGTGTGTTCTTTAGTGGTACTGGGAATAATTTCCGGAGAGGGTACTATGCGAAATAGCTTTGCGGGTCATCTCATGGAGCATCTGCTTCTAGGTCTATATTATTGGCATGTTGTGCCTACCACCGGATTATGCTATGTCTTTTCCACCACCTGAATGTCTGTGTCTGCCGGCCGGTTAGGGCCCTACCTGGTCATCAGTCATCTGTCTTACTCAGGTTTTCACAAGAAACACACACACACACACACACACACACACACACACACACACACATATTCCGGGTCACACAAACATGTCTCTCTAAGGGAATAGCATTCTGTTTATGCCAGGTTCTTCATGTAAAAGTATCAAATATAGATAAAAGTCCCATTTTTTCCTACAAATCTTTTGAGGCAAACATAAGAAGAGAAAAAAGAGTTGTGATCCCTATGCATACCTATCCAAAATTTTCCTGAGAGAAGGAGGAAGAATTATTTCACCCCCATATCCGACTCCTTATGCCTGAACTGGGTTCAGACCTTTTCAAAGCGGAGATGCAGGCGAACATTTGAACATCTCCATCAGGTTGGCCTCAGCATCTTGCAAGGATGATTGTAGTCACATGCAATGGAGATCAAAGCACGTCTTCTACCTTACCTAACAGATCAGTGATGTCTTGCAAGGTAGATTGGCACAGGTCTTCTATCAGCATCTTCTATGGAGAATCTGCAATATCTTGGTAGGAAGATTAGACCAGGTCTCCTCCAAGCATCTTGCAAGGAATCAGGCACGTCTTGGCAAGGAAGAGCAGAGAAGCTATCCTATCAGCATCTTCTACGGAAGATCAGTAGCATTTTGCATGGAAGACCAGAGCAGGACTTGTATATTGCAAACATGATCATCCACATCTGCAAGGAAGATCAGAGCACGTCTTCCATCACCATCGTGCAAGGCAGATCAGAAGCATATTGCAGGAAGATTAGAACAGGACCTATCTCAGGACGATTAAAGGAAGACGAGGGATATTTTGCATGGAATATCACACCAGGTCATGTATCAGCGTGTTCCAAGGAAGATCGGCGACATCTTGCAAGGCAGTTCAGAGGAGGTTTTCTGTCAGCATATTGCAATGCGGTTCAGCAAAACCTTGCAAGAAAGATCAGGGCGGGTCTCCCCTCAGCACCGTGAAAGGAAGACCAGGGATTGCTTGTGAGGAAGACTAGAGCAGGTCTTGAACCAGTATCTTACAAGGAAGATCAGCAATATCTTGCATGGCAGATCAGAAGGCCAGGCACATCTTGCAAGGAAGATCAAGAAGATGTTGCATGACACATCAGAAGCCCAGTCATATCTTGCAAGGAAGATCAGAGCAAGTGTTGTATTAGCACCTTGGTAAGACGATCCAAAATATCTGGCATGGCAGGTCAGACCAGGTCTTCCATCAGCATCTTGCAAGGCTGATGGAAGCATCTTGAAAGGGAGATCATAGCAGGTGTGCTCTCAGCACCTGCTAGGGCGACTGGGGATATCTTGCAAGGCAGTTCAGAGCAGTGCTTCTCTGGCAACGTGCAGGGAAGAGCTGCAGCATCTTGTGAGAAAGACCACGGCAGGACCTCTATCAGCATCTTGCAAGGCATATAGGGAAGATCAGAGTAGGACTTCTTTCAGCGCCTTGAATAAATATGAACGACATCGCGAAAGACAGTTCAGAGGAGGTTCTCCCAGAATCTTGCAAGGAAGACCTCTTACTTTGAACACCATATTAGGACTTCTGTCACCATATTGCATGGGAAATTGATTGCATCTTTCAAGGAAGATCTGGACAGGACTTCTCCCAACATCTTGATAGACAGATGAACAATTTTGCAAGGCAGATCAGAGCAGACCTTCTATCAGCATTTTGCAGGGAAGATCAGTGGCATTTTCAAGGAAGGGTACATCACAGTGATCCCATCTCACACGTAAGATTCTATCATCTGTGAGTTCTGGAGTGGAACTGGGAATACTTTCCGGAGAGGGTACTATGCGAAATAGCTTTGCGGGTCACCTCATGGAGCAGCTGCTTCGAGGTCTATATTTTTGGTATGTTGTGCCTTCCACCGGATTATGCTATGTCTTTTGCACCAGCTGAGTTTCTGTGTCTGCCTGCCGGTCAGGGCCCTGCCTGGTCACCAGTCATCTCTCTTACTCAGGTTTTCACAACACACACACACACACACACAGACATACACACACACGCATTCAGGGCCACCCAAAAATGTCTCTCTAAGGGAATAGCACTCTGGGTATGCCAGGGTCTTGATGTAAAATTATCAAATAGAGATAAAAGTCCAATTTTTTTCCTACAAATCTTTTGAAGCAAACATAAGAAGAGAAAAAAGAGTTGTGATCCCTATGCATATCTATCCAAAATTTTCCAGAGAGAAGGAGAAGGAATTATTTAACCCCCATATGCGACTCCTTATGCCTGAATTGGGTTCTGACCGTTTCAAGTCGGAGATGCATGCGCACATTTTAACGTCTCCGTCAGGTTGGCTTCTGCATTTTACAAGGATGGTCTGTAATCACATCCAAGGTAGATAAGAGCAGGTATTCTATCTTACCAAACAGATCAGTCATGTCTTGCAAGGTTGATTGGCACAGGTTTTCTATCAGCATCTTCTATGGAGAATCTGCAATATCTAGGTAGCGATATTAGACCAGGTCTCCTCCCAGCATCTTGCAAGGAATATCTGGCACGTCTTGGCATTGAATAGCAGAGAAGCTCTCCTATCAGCACCTTCCAAGGAAGATCAGCAGCATTTTGCAAGAAAGAGCAGAGGAGGCCTTGTGTATTGCAAATATGATCATCCACATCTGCAAGGAAGATCAGAGCACGTCTTCCATTACCATCGTGCAAGGCAGATCAGAAGCATGTTGCAAGATATCGGAACAGGTCCTATCTCAGCACGATTTAAGGAAGACGATGGATATTTTACATGGTATATCACACCAGGTATCAGCGTGTTCCAAGGCAGATCGCGACATCTTGCAAGGCAGGTCAGAGCAGGTCTTCTGTCAACATGTTGCAAGGCGGTTCACAAAAATCTTGCCAGAAAAATCAGAGCGGGTCTTCCTTCAGCACCGCGAAAGGAAGAACAGGGATTGCTTGCGAAGATCAGAGCAGGTCTTGTACCAGCATCTTGCAAGGAAGATCAGCAATATCTTGCATGGCAGATCAGAAGGCCAGGCACATCTTGCAAGGAATATCAACAAGATGTTGCATGACAGATCAAGAACACAGGCATATCATGTAAAGAAGATCAGAGCAAGTGTTTTATCAGCCTCTTGGTAAGAAGATCCGCAAAATCTGGCATGGCAGATCAGACCAGGTCTTCCATCAGCATCTGGCAAGGCTGATGGAAGCATCTTGAAAGGAAGTCAGAGCAGTTTGCTCTCAACACCTGCTAGGGCGACTGGGGATATCTTGCAAGGCAGTTCAGAGCAGTGCTTCTCTGGCAACGTGCGGGGAAGAGCTGCAGCATCTTGCGAGAAAGATCATGGCAGATCTTCTATCAGCATCTTGAAAGGAAGATCAGGGGATATCAGTGTAGGATTTATTTCACCACCATGAAGAAATATGAACGACATCTCTAAAGAGAGTTCAGAGGAGGTTCTCTCAGCATCTTGCAAGTAAGACCTCTGACTTACAACACCATATTAGGACTTCTGTCACCATCTTGCATGTGATATCGATGGCATCTTTCATGGAATATCTGGGCAGGACTTCTCCCAGCATCTTGATAGACAGATGAGCAATTTTACAAGGCAAATCAGAGCAGACCTTCTATCAGCATTTTGAAGGGAAGATCAGTGGTGTTTTCAAGGAAAGGCACATAACAGTGATCCCATCTAACACGTAAGATCCTATCATCTGTGACTTCGGGAGTGGTACTGGGAAAAAATTTCAGAGAGGGAACAATGGGAAATAGCTTTGCGGGTCATCTCATGCAGCAGCTGCTTCTAGGTTTATATTATTGGCATGTTGTGCCTACCACCGGATTATGCTATGTCTTTTGCACCACCTGAGTTTCTGTGTCTGCCCGCCGGTAAGGGCGCTGCATGATCATCAGTCATCTGTCTTACTTAGGTTTACAAAACACACACACACACACACACACACGCACACACACACAGGAATTAACATTTGGACATGCACCGCAAGAAAATAGCAAGTGTTTTAAAATAACATTATTCAATATAAAAATCTAATTATAAAATTAATAATTAAAGAGAATCCTGAAACACGTGAGAAATGAAAGAACACCCAGAATAATTGCTTCCTAGGAGGAGGTGAATTTGTTAGCCATTGAGTAGCCTGAGTTGGTTGACAGCCTGCACAGCTCCTATGAGCAGCTCCAATTTGAGAAACATTTGTAAGTTGGTGTATCAGAAGGTTCCACACAGTTTTCCTGACCTAGACCACTGGCCAACTGACTTCTAAGGTGTTTGGTAAATCCTACGCTACACAGAGACTCTTGTATGATATGCAAGCACACGTACAAACTCACACACACACAGACCCACAGGAGCCACCATTTGCGCACACCCAAAAAGAACATCTGTCAGTATCTTTAAAATACATTATTCTGTATATGAAACCGATGTTAAAATTTTTTAAAAAATCAGGAAACTGATTTAGAGCAATGAAAGCTGGACCCATACTATTCGGCAGTAAGAAGAGTTGAAGTTTTTAACCAGAGTGAAGCCAGCGCTGGTCGACCGCATGCAGACCTCCTTATGAGCAGGGTGACTTTGACGTACATACGTAAATAAGCCCATGAGAAATCACAAGAGTGTTTGCCTGGCCTAGACCACTGATTGACAGACTGTCGGGGTGTTTGGTAAAACCAATGCTACGCAAGCAGCCGTATATGTGTGCGAGCACACACAGACACACACACACACACACACAGACACACATGCACATTCAGGGGCCACCAAGATTTGTCTCTCTAAGGTAGTAGCATTCTGTGTATGCCCGGGTCTTGATGTACAATTATCTAATATAGATAAAAGCCCTTTTTTCCTACAAATCTTTTGAAGCAAACATTACAAGAGAAAAAGAGTTGTGATCCCTATGCATATCTATCCAACATTTTCCAGAGAGGGGGAGAAAGAATTATTTCACCCACATATGCAACTCCTGATGCCTGAACTGGGTTCAGACCTTTTCAAGGCAGAGATGCAAGCGCACATTTGAACGTCTCTGTCAGGTTGGCCTCAGCACCTTGCAAGGATGATCAGTACTCACATCCAAGGGAGATCACAACAGGTTTCTATCTTACCAAACAGATCAGTGATGTCTTGCAAGGTTGATTGGCACAGGTCTTCTACCAGCATCTTCTATGGAGAACCTGCAATATCTTGGTTGGGAGATAAGGTACCTGGTCTCCTCCCAGCATCTTTCAAGGGATATCTGGCACGTCTCGGCAAGGAAGAGCAGAGAAGCTCTCCTATCAGCATCTTCCAAGGAGGATCAGCAGCATTTTGCAAGGAATATCAGAGCAGGCCCTGTATTTTGCAAACATGATCATCTACAAGGAAGATCAGAGCACTTCTTCCATCACCATCTTGCAAGGCATATCAGAAGCATGTTGGAAGAAAATTGGAACAGGTCCTATCACAGCATGATTTAAGGAAGACGAGGGATATTTTGCGTGGAATATCACACCAGGTCATGTATCAGCATGTTTCAGGAAGATCGGCGACATCTTGCAAGGCAGGTCAGAGCAGGTCTTCTGTCAGCATCTTTCAAGGCATCTCAGCAAAATCTTGCCAGAAAGATCAGAGTGAGTCTTCCCTCAGCACCGCGAAAGGACGACCAGGGATTGCTTGTGAGGAAGATCAGAGCAGGTAGTGTACCAACATCATGCAAGGAATATCAGCAATATCTTGCATGGCAGTTCAGAAGGCCATGCACCTCTTGCAAGGAAGATCAGCAAGATGTTGCACGACAGATCAAAAGCCCAGTCATATCTTGCAAGGAAGATCAGAGCAAGTGTTGAATCAGCCTCTTGGTAAGAAGATCCGAAAAATCTGGCATGGCAGGTCAGACCAGGTCTTCCATCAGCATCTTGCAAGGCTGATGGAAGCATCTTGAAAGGGATCAGATTAGGTTTTCTCTCACCACCTGCTAAGGGCGATCGGGGATATCTTGCAAGGCAGTTCAGAGCAGGGCTTCTATGGCAACTTGCAGAGAAGAGCTGCAGCATCTTTTGAGGAAGATCATGGCAGGTCTTCTATCAGCATCTTGCAAGGCAGATAGGGAAGTTCAGAGTAGGACTTCTTTCAGTGCCATGAAGAAATATGAACGACATCTTGAAAGAGAGTACAGGGGAGGTTCTCCCAGCATCTTGCAAGGAAGATCTCTTACTTGGAACACCATATTAGGACTTCTGTCACCATCTTGCATGGCAGATCGACGGCATCTTTCAAGGAAGATCTGGGCAGGACTTCTCCCAGCATTTTGATAGACAGATGAGCAATTTTGCAAGGCAGATCAGTGTAGATCTTCTATAAGCATTTTGCAGGGAATATCAGTAGCGTTTTCAAGGAGGGGTACATCACAATGATCCAATCTCACACGTAAGATCCCATCATTGTGAGTTCGTGAGTGGTTCTGGGAATAATTTTCGGAGAGTTTACGATGCGAAATAGCTTTGCGGGTCATCTTATGCAGCAGCTGCTTCTAGATCTATATTATTGGCATGTTGTGCCTATCTCCGGTTTATGCTATGTCTTTTTCACCACCTGAGTTTCTGTGTCTGCCCGCCGGTAAGGGCGCTGCACGGTCATCAGTCATCTGTCTTACTCAGGTTTACACAGCACACACACACACACACACACACACACACACACACACACACACGAGCGTGCGCACACACACAGGAGTTAACATTTGCACTTGCACAGCAAGAAAATCGCAAGTGTCTTTAAATAACAATCTTCAATATAAAGATCTGATTATAAAATTAATAATTAAAGAGAATCCTGAAACACGTGAGAAATGAAAGAACACCCAGAATAATTGCTTCCTAGGAGGAGGTGAATTTGTTAGCCATTGAGTAGCCTGAGTTGGTTGACAGCCTGCACAGCTCCTATGAGCAGCTCCAATTTGAGAAATATTTGTAAGTTGGCACATCAGAAGGTTCCACACTGTTTTCCTGACCTAGACCACTGGCCGACTGACTTCTAAGGTGTTTGGTAAATCCTACGCTACACAGAGACTCTTGTATGATATGCAAACACACGTACACACTCACACACACACAGACCCACAGGAGTCACCATTTGTGCACACCCAACAAGAACATCCATCAGTATCTTTTTTTTTTTAATATTTTTAAAAATTTATTTATTTATTTTTTTATTTTAATAATTTATTGGGGCTGATACAATTCTTTTCCCAGTTCATACATATACATACATCAATTGTATAAAGCACACCTGTACAGTCTTTGCCCTAATCATTTTTTTCTCTTTTCTTCTTTTACATTTTATTTGGGACTCAAATAACTCTTACCACAATCCATACATATACATACATCAATTGTATAAAGCATATCCATACATTCCCTGCCCCAATCATTCTCAAGGCATTTGCTCTCCTCTTAAGCCCCTTGCATCAGGTCCTCTTTTTTTCCCCCCCTCCCTCCCCATTCTCCCCTTCCTCATATGCCCTTGGTAATTTATACATCGTTATTTTGTCATATCTTGCCCTATCCGGAGTCTCCCTTCCCCCCTTCTCTGCTGTCCCTCTCCCAGGGAAGAGGTCACATGTGGATCCTTGTAATCAGTTCCCCCTTTCCAACCCACTCACGCTCCACTCTCCCAGCATCGTCCCTCACACCCTTGGTCCTGAAGGTATCATCCACCCTGGATTCCCTGTACCTCCAACCCTCATATGTACCAGTGTACAGCCTCTGTCCTATCCAGCCCTGTAAGGTAGAATTCGGATCATGGTAGTTGGGGGGAGGAAGCATCCAGGATCTGGGGGAAAGCTGTGTTCTTCATCGGTACTACCTCGCACCCTAATTAACCCATCTCCTCTCCTAAACCCCTCTATGAGGGGATCTCCATTGGCCGACACTTGGGCCTTGGGTCTCCACTCTGCACTTCTCCCTTCATTTAATATGATATATATATACATATATACACATACATATATACATATACACATATATACACATACATACACACACATATCTTTTTTTTTTGCATGATGCCTTATACCTGGTCCCTTGGCACCTCGTGATCGCACTGGCCGGTGTGCTTCTTCCATGTGGGCTTTTTTGCTTCTGAGCTAGATGGCCGCTTGTTCACCTTCAAGCCTTTAAGACCCCAGACACTATCTCTTTTGATAGCCGGGCACCATCAGCTTTCTTCACCACATTTGCTTATGCACCCATTTGTCTTTAGCGATCCTATCATGGAGGTGTGCAGTCAATGATATGATTTTTTGTTCTTTGATGCCTGGTAACTGATCCCTTTGGGACCACTCGATCACACAGGCTGGTGTGTTCTTCCATGTGGACTTTGTTACTTCTGAGCTAGATGGCTGCTTGTTTATCTTCAAGCCTTTAAGACCCCAGTCACTATCTCTTTTGATAGCCGGGCACCATCAGCTTTCTTCACCACATTTACTTGTTCACCCACTTTGGCTCCAGCCGTTGTGTCGGGAGAGTGAGCATCATAGAGTTCCAATTTAATAAAAGAAGGTATTCATGCATTGAGGGAGTGTTTGAGTAGAGAACCAAGGTCCTTCCGCCACCTTAATACTTGACCTATAAATATAGACACATAGATCTATTTCCCCATCCTCCTATATATATTTGCATGTACATGTCTTTGTCTAGACCTCCATGAATGCCCTTTGACTCCTAGCTCTTTCCTCCATCTCCCTTGACTTTCCTCCTGCCCTATTACCATGCTTCATCGCCACCTGGGCTAGAGTATACCTCTTCTCTAAGCAACCTTACCCTTGATCATTTCCCACCATGCCTGCCACTCCCCCTTCTCTACCATTTGGGGTCCCATGTTTTTCCCTTGTCCCTGGGTTTGTTAACACCACTTCCTTACCCCCCCTACCCCCCCACCCCAAGTCCCCCCAGAACTGTCGGTCCCGTTGTTTTTCCTCCAGATAGTTCATCCAGCCTGTCCTATTCAGACAGACCTGTGGAGTCACTAACATGCACAAAAACAAGACAGAGGAAAACAAAGCAACAGTATACAACCAGACAACAAAACAACAAAAACAAACCACTGACAAAGAACAGAACAAAACAGTTCACAAGAGAAAAGCTTGTAGTTAGTTCAGGGATCGTTTGCTGGCCCTTAGGAGCGTTTTCCAGTCCAGTCTGTTGGGGCACCACGCCCTGGCCCCAAAGTCCACTTTCAGCATTCCCTGGGGACCTTGCCACTCCATTCCCTTGCTGTTCCGCTGTACTCCCCCAGTGATTTGCCTCGGTGTGGTGGGATCAGGTCAGGTGCAATTCCCATACTGTGTCTCCGGTGCTGTCCCCTGTATCACCCTTAGTCACTGAGGGGCATCATGTCTCATAGTAGGGCCAGCCATGTTGTTCTCTCTGTGGACTGGCTGCTCTACTCAGGAATATCATCATCACGGCCTGGTGGGCCAGGCTGTGCTCCACTCTCTCCTCCTGCCCCTTCTTCTGCTCCCCTGTGCTCTGATCAAATATGTCCATCTCCCATAGCTGCAGAGTCAATGTCGTCCTTTGGAACAAATTCTTTTCGGGGGAGGGGCAGGAATCCACTTAATTTATGGTGCTGGGGCCAGCCTCCCAGACCTCTCCACTGGTTCCCTCCTCCACGCCAGGATATTGCATTCACACCTTGCGACACTGGGTTGAAGTCTGGTCCCACTTTCCCTGTGGAGATATAAACAATACCCTCCCCTTGGGTGGATTAATGCCCCATGACCCCACTACCCTTTTCTTCCTTGTATTCATCCTTTTGTTTTCCTTTCCCCACCTCCTCCACCATTGTCTACCATGTACATCCCTGGTTTTGGTCTTGTCTCTTCCATACTACACCGTCTTCACCCCTAAAATGTTTGTATACAGTAGCTTTTTTCCCTATGCCACTTTTGCTTTTTAAAAAAATTTTTTTTTTAAATTCTTACCTCAGCGGACTCATGTTGTACTTGTCCTTTTGTGCCTGACTTACTTCGCTTAGCATGATTTCCTCCAGTTCTTCCCATGATGCTATGTGCCTCATACGTTCATCACTGCTTTTTAGTGATGCGTAGTATTCCATTGTATGTATATACCACAGTTTTTTAATCCAATCGTCAGTTGATGGAAATTTGCGTTGCTTCCAACTCCTTGCAATTGTGAACTGTGCCACAGTGAACATTGGAGCACAGATGTCTGGTCTTGGGTTGTTTCTTGCCTCTTCTGGGTATATGCCCAGTAGGGGGATTGCTGGGTCATATGGTAACTCTATTTCCATCTGTTTTAGGTATCGCCAGATTGATTTCCATAGTGGCTGTACGTACTTACAGTCCCACCAGCAGTGGATGAGAGTTCCTGTCTCCCCACAGCCCCTCCAACACTTGTTGCTTTCTGATTTTTTGAATTGGGCTACCTTTGAGGGTGTCAGGTGGTACCTCATTGTTGTTTTAATTTGCATTTCTCTTATGGCTAAAGATCGGGAACATTTTCTCATATGTTTGTTGGCCATTCGGATTTCTGCCCCTGTGAAACTTCTGTTCAAGTCCTTTGCCCACCTTTCAAGTGGGCTATTGGTTTTTTTCTTTTTGGAAGCTAGCAGAGTATTGTAGATTTTAGTAATAAGGTCTTTGTCTGATGTGTCATTGCTGAAGATGTTTTCCCAGTCTGTGGACTCTCTTATTACTCTCTTGGTGAATTCTTTAGATGTACACAAGTGTTTTATCTTCAGTATATCCCATTTGTCGATTTGTGCCTCCTCTGTGTTTGTGTCCTTCCCTATTTCTGATAGCCTGTGTACTCCCTGCGCCAAAGTTCTCAAGTTGGTCCCAATTCCCTCATTGATGGCCCTAATAATTTGGGGTTTAACTTCAAGGTCTGTGATCCACCTTGAGTTTATTCTTGTGCATGGAGTGAGATAAGGGTCTTGCTTCATTTTTCTGCATGTTGATATCCATTTTTTCCAGCACCACTTGTTAAAGAGGGCATCTGCTTCCCATTTGATCTTTTTGGGGCCCTTGTCAAATATCAGCTGTGTGTATGCTGATGCTTTTATATCTGGGTTTTCAGTTCTTTTCCATTGGTCTGAGTATCTGTCATTGTACCAATACCATGCAGTTTTGAGAACTGTGGCTGTATATTATGTGCCAAAGTCAGGTAAAGCAAGCCCTCCCACGGTGTCCTTCTTCTTGAGGAGTTCTCTGCTAATTCGGGGCTTTTTCCCTCTCCATATGAAGTTGGTAATCAGTTTTTCCATTTCTTTGAAGAAAGATGATGGTAATTGTATCGGGATAGCATTAAACTTATATAGTGCCTTTGGCAGAACTGACATCTTAACTATATTAAGTCTCCCAATCCAAGAGCATGGAATATTCTTCCATTTGTTGAGGTCGCTCTTGGTTTCTTGTAATAGTGTTCTATAGTTTTCCCTATATAGATCTTTTGTTTTTTCAGTCAAGTGTATCCCTAGATATTTCAGTTTGTGTTTGGCTATTGTGAAGGGTACCACCTTTTTGGTCTCTTTTTATTTGATCTTATCTGATGTGTATAACAGTCCGATGGACTTCTGTTTGTTGATCTTGTATCCTGCCACTCTGCCAAACTCTTCTATTGCTGCCAGTACTCCCCTTGTGGAACTTTTGGGATTTTCCATATATAAAATCATATCATCTGCAAATAACGATAGTTTCACCTCTTCCTTCCCCAGACGAATACCTTTGATGTCACTTCTTTGCCTTATGCTGTTAGCTAAAACCTCCAGCACGATATTAAATAGGAGTGGAGACAAGGGGCATCCTTGTCTGGTTCCCTTTTTCAGTGGGATTGTGTTAGTCTTTTCTCCATTGACAATGACTTTGGCTGTTGGTTTTTCATATATAGCTTGCATTGTCTTGAGGAACTTTACTTCCATTCCTATTTTCGCTAGTGTCTTAAACAGGAATTGGTGTTGGATGTTGTCGAATGCTTTTTCTGCGTCTATTGATATTATCATGTGATTCTTATACTTTTTCATGTAAATGTGACGAATAATACTAATGGTCTTTCGTATGTTGAACCATCCCTGCATCCCTGGTATGAATCCCACTTGGTCATGCTGAATTATTTGTTTTATATACTTTTGTATTCTGTTGGCTAGTATTTTTCTAAGGATTTTTGCATCAATGTTCATTAGGGATATTGGTCTGTAGTTCTCGATTCTTGTGGGATCCTTGCCCGGTTTGGGTATCAGAGTTATACTAGCTTCATAGAAGGAGTTTGCCATCTTTTTCTATGTTCTGGAAAAGTTTGTGTAGGATTGGTATTAGTTCTTCCCTGAATGCTTGGTAGAATTCTCCAGTGTATCCATCTGGTCCAGGGGATTTTTTTGTTGGTAATCCCTTGATAACCTTTTCTATTTCTTCTATTGCGATGTGTCTGTTGAGATTCTTGATGTCCACCGAGGATAGTCTAGGGAGGGATTGTTTTTCCAGGAATTTGTCCATGTCTTCCAAATTGTTGAATTCATTGGAGTACAATCCTCCATAGTATTGTGTAACTATCCTTTTGATTTCATTAGGGTCTGTTGTAATGACCCCTCTTTCATCCCTTATTCTTGCTATTGAGATATGTCCCCTCCTTTCTTTGGTTAGGTTTGCCAATGGTCTATCGATACTGTTTATCTTTTCGAGGAACCAACTTTTAGCGATATTAATTTTTTCCATAGTTTTTTTATTTTCCCTCTCCTGAATCGCAGCCCTGATTTTTATGATTTCTTTTCTTTTGCTATTAGTAGGGTTGTCCTGCTGACTCAGCTCTAGTCTTTGTAAATTTTGTGTCAGCGTATCCGTCATGAGTCTCTCTTCCTTTCTCAGGTGTGCTTGTATTGCTATGAACCTTCCTCTGATGACTGCCTTTGCTGTGTCCCATAAGTTTTGGTACATCGTGTGCTCATTTTCGTTGGTTTCGAGAAATTTCCTGATTTCGTCTCGGGTCTGCACCAGTATGCACTCCTTTTGCAGCAGAGAGTTATTCATCCTCCAATTATTTGCTCTTATTTTCTTTGTCTTCCTTTTGTTGATTTCCAGTCTTATGGCACAGTGGTCAGAGAGAGAGGTCTGTATTATTTCAATGTGCTTAAATTTATGTCGATTTGCCTTATGCCCCAGCATGTGGTCTATCTTCGAATATGTGCCATGAGGACTTGAAAAGAATGTGAAATTTTTTGTATTTGGATGAAAAGCTCTGTAAATATCTATTAGGTCAAATTGTCTAATTGTGGAGTTTAGCTCTCTAGTCTCCTTGTTGAGTTTCTTTCCCTGTGATCTATCTTTCTCAGTGAGTGGTGTGTTGAAGTCACCCACTATAATTGTCGAGTCTGTGATTTCTTTCTTACTCTTTTGGAGTGTTTGGTTCACGTATTGAGCTGGTCTCTCATTCGGGGAATATATGTTTACAATGCTTAGTGGTTCATTGTCTATCATTCCCTTGAGCATTATACAGTGTCCCTCCTTATCTCTTTTTATGGTTTGCACTTTGAGGTCAATTTTATCCGAGATAAGGATTGCAACCCCTGCTTTTTTTTTGTGTTGCTGTTTGCTTGGTAGGTCCTTCTCCAGCCTTTGATTCTCAGCCTATTTTTGTCTGTAGCCTTGAGGTGTGTCTCCTGTAGGCAGCAAATTGATGGGTTGTGTTTTCTAAGCCATTCTGCTAGCCTCAGTCTTTTAATGCCTGAGTTCAGGCCATTGATATTCAGGGTTATTATCTCCATGTGCGGACTCTGTGATGCCATTTTATACTTTTTGTGTTGGGAGTTTTCCTACTTTCCTTTCTCATTAGTGTGTGTTTTGTGTGTGTATCATTCTTGACTTCTTTCCATCCTTAAGCCATTGCTATCTTGGGGTCTGTTTTCTCTTTGTTGCGCTCTGGGTGAGGTTGTTCTATGTGCTGGTGTCTTATTTGTGCTTGGTGAGTGTTGTTCTTCTGCCCATACTGAGTCGGCGAGGATCTTTTGTAATGCTGGGTTTGTTGTAACGTATTTTTTGAGTTTTTCCTTGTCTGGGAAGACTTTTACTTCTCCATCGATCTTGATCGATAATTTGGCTGGGTAGAGTATTCTTGGATTTGCGTTGTTTTCTTTCAATTTTTTGGAATATGTTACTCCACTCTCTCCTTTTTTTCATAGTTTCTGCTGATAGGTCTGAGCATATCCTTATGTGGGAACCTTTATATGTGATTGCTTGCTTTTCCCTAGCTGCTCTCATGATTTTCTCCTTTTCCTCAAAGTTTGAAAGTTTAACTATTATGTGCCACGGTGATTTCTTCTTGGGGTCCCGTCATGCTGGTGTTCTTTCAGCCTCCTGGATGGTTGCTTGGTTTTCATTCATTAGGCTGGGGAAGTTTTCCTCCAAGAATTCTCTCGCTATTGTTGCAGATGACTTCTTTGTTGTGTCTTCCTCCGGTAGGCCAATAATTCTAATGTTGTTCCGCTTCATAGCATCAGACATAGCTCTTAGGTTTTCTTCGGCTTCTCTGATGCTCTTATTAGATTTTTGTTCACGTTTATTAAAGTCTGCTTGGCTGACCTCCACGCCACTGATGCGGTTCTCTGATTCCTCCAATCGATTCTCAAGGAACATGATTCTGCTATTGTTTTTCGTTACCTGCTCCTCAAGCTCCTGTATTTTCTTTTGGTATATGTCTTTTATCTCCTCTATCATTTCATCCTTTTTCTGTAGTGTTTCCCTCATATTCTGCATTGCTCCAAGCACCATTCTGAGAGCTTCTTTGTATGGCATCTCAATGTCTGCTTCTTCTATGTATGTTGTTACGTTCAGGACATCTTCTTTTGCCTTTTGTTTCTCCTGTTTTTTCGTTGAGGTCGTTGGGGGTGATGGCTGTTTGCGTTGAGTTGTTTTTGAGGGACCAGGTGCCATTTTCTAGTCTCTCCCTGGAAGACTTATAGGAATTCTTCTTCGATCTGCCTACAGCTGATTTTGCTATGGGATTAACCTACCACTTTATCTTCCTGTGGCTTCCCTATTAGGGGAGTGCCCCAGATGGCAGATCGACTGCCTGCACCAGTGTTGCAGAGGCTGGCCTGAAGTTCCCGCTATTGGTTTGAATATTGATAAGTGTTGGCTGAGCTGCCTTATGTCCCCAGGTACACACAGGCAGGAACTCCCTGGTGAGAAGTCTGAGGAGTATCCCCTGGAGAGCAAGCAGGCCTTACCCTAGCCTTGGGCTATCTATGCAGGGTGGAGCTCACCTAGCTGGGTGAGACCCAGGTGCAAATGCCCTAGGGCAATGGGAGTGCCCCGTAAGTCCGCAATGGAGTGTGAGAGAGCAGGGCAGGAACAAGGGGGGTGAGAAAAATCAAAAAGTGAGACTAGACTGTGCAGGGGTACAGGGAAGCGAGTGAAGCAAAAGAAACTATGTAGCTGAGTCCCACTCCCTGCCTGTGTATCTACAAGGGCTTACTCCCTGCCCCAAGCCCCAGCAGTAGTTCGCAGCTGAGCCCCAAGAAGGGTCGCAAGAAAACTGCTGAGCCGGCCCCAGAGAAATGGGGGGACAGAGAGCAGAGATGTTAACAGACGCCGCCGTGTAGCTGAAGCTTGATCCCTGCCTATGGAGCTGTGGGTGTTTGGGTTTATTGCCTGCTCAGACCACGCGACGTGGCTGTGGCTGCGGCTGCGGCTGTGCCTTGAAAAAGCCCCTGCGCAGCCCTCCAAGGCTGTGTGGGAATATAAAGCAGAGATGCAAACAGAAGCAACAATGTAGATGAACCCCGATCCCTGCCGGTGGAGCCGCAAGAGTCCTGTTCCTGCCCTGAGGCAGATACGGAAAAAACTGTGGCTGTGCTGAGACCAAGCCCTGCTACAGGCTCCAAATGGTCCTGGCTTGGGCAGATCAGGCAACTGGACTAAAGTCGAGCCACAGCCGGCTTCCACTGAGATAAGCCAAAAGCCCCCAGCCCCTCAAAACCCCGTGGATCTGTGCCTACTTATCTTTATGATCCACCTCCTGCGATCCAGTGGCGTTGAATTTCACTCTGAGCAACTCTCCAGGGCTGGATTCTGTAGAGTCACTCTGGTGTCTGTCACTCCGTCACCCCCGTCAGTATTTTTAAAATACATTATTCTGTATATGAAACCGATGTTAAAATTTAAAAAAAATCAGGAAACTGATTTAGAGCAATGAAAGCTGGACCCATACTATTCGGCAGTAAGAAGAGTTGAAGTTTTTAACCAGAGAGAAGCCAGCGCTGGTCGACCGCATGCAGACCTCCTTATGAGCAGGGTGACTTTGACGTACATAGGTAAATAAGCCCATGAAAGTCACAAGAGTGTTTGCCTGGCCAAGACCACTGGTTGACAGACTGTCGGGGTGTTTGGTAAAACCAATGCTATGCAAGCAGCCGTATATGTGTGCGAGCACACACAGACACACACACACACAGACACACACGCACATTCAGGGGTCACCAAGATATGTCTCTCTAAGGGAGTAGCATTCTGTGTATGCCCGGGTCTTGATGTACAATGATCAAATATAGATAAAAGCCCTTTTTTTCTACAAATCTTTTGAAGTAAACATTAGAAGAGAAAAAGAGTTGTGATCCCTATGCATATCTATCCAACATTTTCCAGAGAGGGGGAGAAAGAATTATTTCACCCACATATGCAACTCCTGATGCCTGAACTGGGTTCAGACCTTTTCAAGGCAGAGATGCAAGCGCACATTTGAACGTCTCCGTCAGGTTGGCCTCAGCACCTTGCAAGGATGATCAGTACTCACATTCAAGGGAGATCACAACAGGTTTCTATCTTACCAAATAGATCAGTGATGTCTTACAAGGTTGATTGGCACAGGTCTTCTACCAGCATCTTCTATGGAGAATCTGCAATATCTTGGTAGGGAGATTAGGTACAAGGTCTCCTCCCAGAATCTTGCAAAGAATATCTGGCACGTCTTGTCAAGGAAGAGCAGAGAAGCTCTCCTATCAGCATCTTCCAAGGAGGATCAGCAGCATTTTGCAAGGAAGATGAGAGCAGGCCTTGTATATTGCAAACATGATCATCCACATCTACAAGGAAGATCAGAGCACGTCTTCCATCACCATCTTGCAAGGCATATCAGAAGCATGTTGGAAGAAAATTGGAACAGGTCCTATCACAGCATGATTTAAGGAAGACGAGGGATATTTTGCATGGAATATCACACCAGGTCATGTATCAGCGTGTTCCAAGGAAGATCGGCGACATCTTGCAA
Organism: Tenrec ecaudatus; assembly: GCF_050624435.1. Taxonomy (NCBI): domain Eukaryota; kingdom Metazoa; phylum Chordata; class Mammalia; order Afrosoricida; family Tenrecidae; genus Tenrec; species Tenrec ecaudatus. The sequence goes on from NC_134532.1 coordinate 42,839,778, forward strand.
GGCAGGTCAGAGCAGGTCTTCTGTCAGCATCTTTCAAGGCACATCAGCAAAATCTTGCAGAAAGATCAGAGCGTGTCTTCCCTCAGCACCGCGAAAGGACGACCAGGGATTGCTTGTGAGGAAGATCAGAACAGGTCCTGTACCAGCAACATGCAAGGAAGATCAGCAATAACTTGCATGGCAGATCAGAAGGCCAGGCACATCTTGCAAGGAAGATCAGCAAGATGTTGCATGACAGATCAGAGCCCTGTCATACCTTGCAAGGAAGATCAGAGCAAGTGTTGTATCAGCCTCTTGGAAAGAAGATCCGCAAAATCTGGCAAGGCAAATCCGACCAGGTCTTCCATCAGCATCTTGCAAGGTTGATGGAAGCATCTTGAAAGGAATCATAGCAGGTTTGCTCTCACCACCAGCTAAGGGCGCTTGGGGATATCTTGCAAGGCAGTTCAGAGCAGTGCTTCTCTGGTAACTTGCAGAGAAGAGCTGCAGCATCTTGCGAGGAAGATCATGGCAGGACTTCTATCAGCATCTTGCAAGGCAGATAGGGAAGTTCAGAGTAGGACTTCTTTCAGCGCCATGAATAAAAATGAACGACATCTTGAAAGAGAGTTCAGAGGAGGTTCTCCCAGCATCTTGCAAGGAAGACCTCTTACTTGGAACATCATATTAGGACTTCTGTCACCATCTTGCATGGCAGATCAACGGCATCTTTCAAGGAAGATCTGGGCAGGACTTCTCCCAGCATTTTGATAGACAGATGAACAATTTTGCAAGGCAGATCAGTGCAGATCTTCTATAAGCATTTTGCAGGGAATATCAGTAGCGTTTTCAAGGAGGGGTACATCACAATGATCCCAGCTCACACGTAAGATTCTATCATCTGTGAGTTCGTGAGTGGTTCTGGGAATAATTTTCGGAGAGTTTACGATGCGAAATAGCTTTGCGGGTCACAATCTGCAGCAGCTGCTTCTAGGTCTATATTATTGGAATGTTGTGCCTACCTCCGGTATATGCTATGTCTTTTGCACCACCTGAGTTTCTGTGTCTGCCTGCCGGTTAGGGCCCTGCCGGGTCATCAGTTATCTGTCTTACTCAGGTTTACACAGCACACGCACAAACACACACACACACACACACACACACACGAGCGCGCGCGCACACACAGGAGTTAACATTTGCACTTGCACAGCAAGAAAATCGCAAGTATCTTTAAATAACAATCTTCAATATAAAGATCTGATTATAAAATTAATAATTAAAGAGAATCCTGAAACACATGAGAAGTGAAAGAACACCCAGAATAATTGCTTCCTAGGAGGAGGTGAATTTGTTAGCCATTGAGTAGCCTGAGTTGGTTGACAGCCTGCACAGCTCCTATGAGCAGCTCCAATTTGAGAAACATTTGTAAGTTGGCATATCAGAAGGTTCCACACTGTTTTCCTGACCTAGACCACTGGCCGACTGACTTCTAAGGTGTTTGGTAAATCCTACGCTACACAGAGACTCTTGTATGATATGCAAGCACACGTACACACTCACACACACACAGACTCACAGGAGTCACCATTTGTGCACACCCAACAAGAACATCCATCAATATCTTTAAAATACATTATTCTGTATATGAAACCGATGTTAAAATTTAAAAAAATCAGGAAACTGATTTAGAGCAATGAAAGCTGGACCCATACTATTCGGCAGTAAGAAGAGTTGAAGTTTTTAACCAGAGAGAAGCCAGCGCTGGTCGACCGCATGCAGACCTCCTTATGAGCAGGGTGACTTTGACGTACATAGGTAAATAAGCCCATGAAAGTCACAAGAGTGTTTGCCTGGCCAAGACCACTGGTTGACAGACTGTCGGGGTGTTTGGTAAAACCAATGCTATGCAAGCAGCCGTATATGTGTGCGAGCACACACAGACACACACACACACAGACACACACGCACATTCAGGGGTCACCAAGATATGTCTCTCTAAGGGAGTAGCATTCTGTGTATGCCCGGGTCTTGTTGTACAATGATCAAATATAGATAAAAGACCTTTTTTTCTACAAATCTTTTGAAGTAAACATTAGAAGAGAAAAAGAGTTGTGATCCCTATGCATATCTATCCAACATTTTCCAGAGAGGGGGAGAAAGAATTATTTCACCCACATATGCAACTCCTGATGCCTGAACTGGGTTCAGACCTTTTCAAGGCAGAGATGCAAGCGCACATTTGAGCGTCTCCGTCAGGTTGGCCTCAGCACCTTGCAAGGATGATCAGTACTCACATTCAAGGGAGATCACAACAGGTTTCTATCTTACCAAATAGATCAGTGATGTCTTACAAGGTTGATTGGCACAGGTCTTCTACCAGCATCTTCTATGGAGAATCTGCAATATCTTGGTATGGAGATTAGGTACCAGGTCTCCTCCCAGAATCTTGCAAAGAATATCTGGCACGTCTTGGCAAGGAAGAGCAGAGAAGCTCTCCTATCAGCATCTTCCAAGGAGGATCAGCAGCATTTTGCAAGGAAGATGAGAGCAGGCCTTGTATATTGCAAACATGATCATCCACATCTACAAGGAAGATCAGAGCACGTCTTCCATCACCATCTTGCAAGGCATATCAGAAGCATGTTGGAAGAAAATTGGAACAGGTCCTATCACAGCATGATTTAAGGAAGACGAGGGATATTTTGCATGGAATATCACACCAGGTCATGTATCAGCGTGTTCCAAGGAAGATCGGCGACATCTTGCAAGGCAGGTCAGAGCAGGTCTTCTGTCAGCATCTTTCAAGGCACATCAGCAAAATCTTGCAGAAAGATCAGAGCGTGTCTTCCCTCAGCACCGCGAAAGGACGACCAGGGATTGCTTGTGAGGAAGATCAGAACAGGTCCTGTACCAGCAACATGCAAGGAAGATCAGCAATAACTTGCATGGCAGATCAGAAGGCCAGGCACATCTTGCAAGGAAGATCAGCAAGATGTTGCATGACAGATCAGAGCCCTGTCATACCTTGCAAGGAAGATCAGAGCAAGTGTTGTATCAGCCTCTTGGAAAGAAGATCCGCAAAATCTGGCAAGGCAAATCCGACCAGGTCTTCCATCAGCATCTTGTGAGGCTGATGGAAGCATCTTGAAAGGAATCATAGCAGGTTTGCTCTCACCACCAGCTAAGGGCGCTTGGGGATATCTTGCAAGGCAGTTCAGAGCAGTGCTTCTCTGGTAACTTGCAGAGAAGAGCTGCAGCATCTTGCGAGGAAGATCATGGCAGGACTTCTATCAGCATCTTGCAAGGCAGATAGGGAAGTTCAGAGTAGGACTTCTTTCAGCGCCATGAATAAAAATGAACGACATCTTGAAAGAGAGTTCAGAGGAGGTTCTCCCAGCATCTTGCAAGGAAGACCTCTTACTTGGAACATCATATTAGGACTTCTGTCACCATCTTGCATGGCAGATCGACGGCATCTTTCAAGGAAGATCTGGGCAGGACTTCTCCCAGCATTTTGATAGACAGATGAACAATTTTGCAAGGCAGGTCAGTGCAGATCTTCTATAAGCATTTTGCAGGGAATATCAGTAGCGTTTTCAAGGAGGGGTACATCACAATGATCCCAGCTCACACGTAAGATTCTATCATCTGTGAGTTCGTGAGTGGTTCTGGGAATAATTTTCGGAGAGTTTACGATGCGAAATAGCTTTGCGGGTCACAATCTGCAGCAGCTGCTTCTAGGTCTATATTATTGGAATGTTGTGCCTACCTCCGGTATATGCTATGTCTTTTGCACCACCTGAGTTTCTGTGTCTGCCTGCCGGTTAGGGCCCTGCCGGGTCATCAGTTATCTGTCTTACTCAGGTTTACACAGCACACGCACACACACACACACACACACACACACACACACGAGCGCGCGCGCACACACAGGAGTTAACATTTGCACTTGCACAGCAAGAAAATCGCAAGTGTCTTTAAATAACAATCTTCAATATAAAGATCTGATTATAAAATTAATAATTAAAGAGAATCCTGAAACACGTGAGAAATGAAAGAACACCCAGAATAATTGCTTCCTAGGAGGAGGTGAATTTGTTAGCCATTGAGTAGCCTGAGTTGGTTGACAGCCTGCACAGCTCCTATGAGCAGCTCCAATTTGAGAAACATTTGTAAGTTGGCATATCAGAAGGTTCCACACTGTTTTCCTGACCTAGACCACTGGCCGACTGACTTCTAAGGTGTTTGGTAAATCCTACGCTACACAGAGACTCTTGTATGATATGCAAGCACACGTACACACTCACACACACACAGACTCACAGGAGTCACCATTTGTGCACACCCAACAAGAACATCCATCAGTATCTTTAAAATACATTATTCTGTATATGAAACCGATGTTAAAATTTAAAAAAATCAGGAAACTGATTTAGAGCAATGAAAGCTGGACCCATACTATTCGGCAGTAAGAAGAGTTGAAGTTTTTAACCAGAGAGAAGCCAGCGCTGGTCGACCGCATGCAGACCTCCTTATGAGCAGGGTGACTTTGACGTACGTATGTAAATAAGCACATGAGAAGTCACTACAGTGTTTGCCTTGCCTAGACCACTAGATGATAAATTGTCGGGGTGTTTGGTAAAACCAATGCTACACAAGGAGCTGTATATGATGTACAAGCACACACAGACACACACACAGAGACAAATACGCACATTCAGGGGCCACCAAGATATGTCTCTCTAAGGTAGTAGCATTCTGTGTATGCCCGGGTCATGATGTACAATTATCTAATATAGATAAAAGCCAATTTTTTTCCTACAAATCTTTTGAAGCAAACATTAGAAGAGAAAAATGAGTTGTGATCCCTATGCATACCTATCCAAAATTTTCCAGAGAGGGGGAGAAAGGATTATTTCACCAACATATGCAACTCCTGATGCCTGAACTGGGTTCAGCCTTTTCAAGGCGGGGATGCATGCGCACATTTGAACATCTCCGTCAGGTTAGCCTCAGCATTTTGCAAGGATGATCAGTACTCACATCCAAGAAGATCAGAGCAGGTCTTCTATCTTAGCAAACAGATTAGTGATGTCTTGCAAGGTTGATTGGCACAGGTCTTCTACCATCATCTTCTATGGAGAATCTGCAATATCTTGGTATGGAGATTAGACCAGGTCTCCTCCCAGTATCTTGCAAGGAATATGTGGCACGTCTTGGCAAGGAAGAGCAGAGAAGCTCTCCTATCAGCATCTTCCAAGGAGGATCAGCAGCATTTTGCAAGGAAGACCAGAGCAGGCCTTGTATATTGCAAATATGATCATCCACACCTACAAGGAAAATCAGAGCACGTCTTCCATCACCATCTTGCAAGGCATATCAGAAGCATGTTTCAAGAAGATTGGAACAAGTCCTATCACAGCATGATTTAAGGAAGACGAGGGATATTTTACATCGAATATCACACCAGGTCATGTATCAGCGTGTTCCAAGGAAGATCGGCGACATCTTGCAAGGCAGGTCAGAGGAGGTTTTCTTTCAGCATCTTTCAAGGCACATCAGCAAAATCTTGCAGAAAGATCAGAGCGGGTCTTCCCTCAGCACGGCGAAAGGAAGACCAGGGATTGCTTGCGAGGAAGATAAGAGCAGGTCCTGTACCAGCATCATGCAAGGAAGATCAGCAATATCTTGCATGGCAGATCAGAAGGCCAGGCACATCTTGCAAGGAAGATCAGCAAGATGTGCATGACACATCAGAAGCCCAGGCATATCTTGCAAGGAAGATCAGAGCAAGTGTTGTATCAGCATCTTGGTTAGAAGATTCCCAAAATCTGGCATGGCAAATCAGACCAGGTCTTCCATCAGGATCTTGTGAGGCTGATGGAAGCATCTTGAATGGAATCTGAGCAGGTTTGCTCCCAGCACCTGCTAAGGGCGATCGGAGTTATCTTGCAAGGCAGTTCAGAGCAGTGCTTCTCTGGCAACTTGCAGGGAACAGCTGCAGCATCTTGTGAGAAAGAACATGGCAGGTCTTCTATTAGCATCTTGCAAGGCAGATAGGGAAGATCAGAGTAGGACTTCTTTCAGGGCCATGAAGAAATATGAACGACATCTCTAAAGAGAGTTCAGAGGAGGTTCTCCCAGTATCTTGCATAGAAGACCTCTTACTTGGAACACCATATTAGGACTTCTGTCACCATTTTGAATGGGAGATCGACGGCATCTTTCAAGGAAGATCTGGCCAGGACTTCTCCCAGCATCTTGATAGACAGATGAGGAATTTTGCAAGGCACATCAGTGCAGATCTTTCATCAGCATTTTGCAGGGAAGATCAGTGGCTTTTTAAAGGAAGGTTACATCACAGTGATCCCATCTCACACGTAAGATCCTATCATCTGTGAGTTCGGGAGTGGTACTGGGAATAATTTTCAGAGAGGGTACAATGCGAAATAGCTTTGCGGGTCATCTCATGCAGCAGCTGCTTCTAAGTCTATATTATTCGCATGTTGTCCCTACCTCGGGTATATGCTATGTCTTTTGCACCACCTGAGTTTCTGTCTGCCTGCCGGTTAGGGCCCTGCCTGACATCAGTCATCTGTCTTACTCAGTTTTACACAACACACACACACACACACACGCATTCAGGGCCATGCAAACAAGTCTCTCTAAGGGAGTAGCAGTCTGTGTATGCCAGTGTCTGGATGTACAATTATCAAATATAGATAAAAGTCCCAATTTTTTTCTACAAATTTTTTGAAGCAAACAAAAGAAGAGAAAAAAGAGTTGTGATCCCTATGCATACCTATCCATAATTTTCCGGGGAGGAGGAGGAAGAATTATTTCACCGACATATGCGACTCCTGATGCCTGAACTGGGTTCAGACCTTTTCAAGACGGAGATGCATGCGCACATTTGAACGTCTCCGTCAGGTTGGCTTCAGCATCTTGCAAGGATGATCAGTAGTCACATCCAAGGGAGATCACAGCAGGTCTTTTATCCTACCAAACAGATCAGTGATGTCTTGCAAGGGTGATTGGCATAGGTCTTCTATCAGCCTCTTCTATGGAGAATCTGCAATATCTTGGTAGGGAGATTAGACCAGGTCTCCTCCAAGCATCTTTCAAGGAATATCTGGCACGTCTTGGCAAGGAAGAGCAGAGGAGCTCTCCTATCAGCATTTAACAAAGAAAGATGAACAGCATTTTGTAAGGAAGAGCAGAGCAGGCCTTGTATATTGCAAACATGATTATACACATCTTCAAGGAATATCAGAGCATGTCTTCCATCACCATCTTGCAAGGCAGATCAGAAGCATGTTTCAAGAAGATTGGAACACGTCCTATCACAGCACGATGTAAGGAAGACGAGTTATATTTTGAATGGAATATCACAACAGGTCATGTATCAGCGTGTTCCAAGGAAGATTGGCGACATCTTGCAAGGCAGGTAAGAGCAGGTCTTCTGTCAGCATGTTGCAAGGCGGTTCAGCAAAGAAAGATCAGAGCGGGTCTTCCCTCAGCACCGCGAAAGGAAGACCGTGGATTGCTTGTGAGGAAAATCAGAGCAGGTCTTGTACCAGCATCTTGCTAGGAAGACCAGCAATATCTTCCATGGCAGATCAGAAGGCCAGGAACATCTTGCAAGGAAGATCAGCAAGATGTTGCATGACACATCAGAAGCCCTGTCATATCTTGCAAGGAAGATCAGAGCAAGTGTTGTATCAGCCTCTTGGTAAGAAGATCGGCAAAATCTGGCATGGCAGATCAGACCAGTTCTTCCATCAGCATCTTGCGAGGCTGATGGAAGCATCTTGAAACGATGATCAGAGCAGGTTTGCTCTCAGCACCAGCTAAGGGCGAACGGAGATATATTGCAAGCCAGTTCAGAGCAGTGCTTCTCTGGCAACTTGCAGGGAAGAGCTGCAGCATCTCGCGAGGAAGATCATGGCAGGTCTTCTATCAGCATCTTGCAAGGCAAATCAGGAAGATCAGAGTAAGACTTCTTTCAGCGCCATGAAGAAATATGAACGACATCTCTAAAGAGAGTTCAGAGGAGGTTCTCCCAGCATCTTGCAAGGAAGACCTCTTTCTTGGAACACTGTATTAGGACTTCTGTCACTATCTTGCATGGCAAGTCGACGGCATTTTCAAGGAAGATCTGGGCAGGACTTCTCCCAGCATCTTGATAGACAGATGAGCAATTTTGCAGGGTAGATCAGTGCAGATCTTCTATCATTATTTTGCAGGGAAGATCAGTAGCGTTTTAAAGGAAGGGTACATCACAGTGATCCCATCTCACACGTAAGATCCTATCATCTGTGAGTTCATGAGTGTTTCTGGGAATAATTTTCAGAGAGTTTACGATGCGAAATAGCTTTGCGGGCCTTCTCATGCAGCATCTATTTCTAGGTCTATATTTTGGCATGTTGTGCCTACCTCCGGTATTTGCTATGTCTTTTGCACCACCTGAGTTTCTTTGCCAGCCTGCCGGTTAGGGCCCTAACTGGTCAACAGTCATTTTTCTTACTCAGGTTTACAGAACACACACACAAACACACATACACACACACACACACACACATGCATTCAGGGCCACCCAAACATGTCTTTCTAAGGGAGTAGCATTTTGTGTATGGCTGGCTCTTGATGAAAAATTATCAAATATAGATAAAAGTCCCATTTTTTAATTTAATTTAATTTTATTTTCTTAAAAATTTATTGAGGCTCATAAAATTCTTATCACAGTTCATACATATACATACATCAGTTGTATAAAACACATCTGTACAGTCTTTGCCTAATCATTTTTTCTCCTCTTATCTTTTTTTACATTTTATTAGGGACTCATACACCTCTTATCACAATCCATACATATACATACATCAATTGTATAAAGCACATCCATACATTCCCTGCCCCAATCATTCTCAAAGCATTTGCTCTCCACTTAAGCCCCTTGCATCAGGTCCTCTTTTTTTCCTCCCTCCTCTCCTTAGCCCCCTCCCTCATGTGCCCTTAAAAGTCCCATTTTTTTTCCTACAAATCTTTGCAAACAAACATAAGAAGAGAAAAAAGATTTGTGATCCCTATGTATACCTATCCAAAAATTTCCAGAGAGGAGGAAGAAGTATTATTTCACCCACATATGCGACTCTTGATGCCTGACCTGGGTTCAGACGTTTTCAAGGAGGAGATGCACGCGCACATTTGAACATCTCCGTCAGGTTCGCCTCAGCATCTTGCAAGGATGATCAGTAGTCACATCCAAGAAGATCAGAGCAGGTCTTCTATCTTAGCACACAGATCAGTGATGTTGTGCAAGGTTGATTGGCACAGGTCTTCTATCAGCATCTTCTATGGAGAATCTGCAATATCTTGGTAGGGATATTAGACCAGGTCTCCCCCAGCATCTTGCAAGGAATATCTGGCACGTCTTGGCAAGGAAGAGCAGAGAAGCTCTCCTATGAGGATCTTCCAAGGAAGATCAGCAGCATTTTGCAAGGAAGACCAGAGCAGGCCTTGTATATTGCAAACATGATCATCCACATCTACAAGGAAATCAGAGCACGTCTTCCACCACCATCTTGCAAGGCATATCAGAAGCATGTTGCAAGAAGATCAGAACAGGTCCTATCTCAGCACGATTTAAGGTAGACAACGGATATTTTACATGGAATATCACACCAGGTCACGTATCAGCTTGTTACAAGGAAGATCGGCGACATCTTGCAATGCAGGTCAGAGGAGGTTTTCTGTCAGCATCTTGCAAGGCGGTTCAGGAAAATCTTGGCAGAAAGATCAGAGCGTGTCTTCCCTCAGCACCACGAAAGGAAGACCAGGGATTGCTTGTGAGGAAGATCAGAGCAGGTCTTGTACCAGCATCTTGCAAAGAAGATCAGCAATACCTTGCATGGCAGATCAGAAGGCCAGGCACATCTTGCAAGGAAGATCAGCAAGGCATTGCATGACACATCAGAAGCCCAGGCATATCTTGTAAGGAAGATGAGAAGAAGTGTTATATCATCCTCTTGGTAAGAATGTCGGCAATAAATGGCATCGCAGATCAGACCAGGTCTTCCATCAGCATCTTGCAAGACTGATGGAAGCATCTTGAAAGGAAGATCAGAGCAGGTCTTCTCTCAGCACCTGCTACGGGAGACGAGGGATATCTTGCAAGGCAGTTCAGAGCAGTGCTTCTCTGGCAACTTGCAGAAAGGGCTTCAGCATTTTGCGAGAAAGATCATGGCATGTCTTCCATTAGCATCTTGCAAGGCAGATTGAGAAGATCAGAGTAGGACTTCTTTCAGCGCCATGAATAAATATGAACGACAGCGCGAAAAAACAGTTCAGAGGATGTTCTTCCAGCATCATGCAAGGAAGACCTCCTATCAGCATCTTCCAAGGAAGATCAGCAGCATTTTGCAAGGAAGACCAGAGCAGGCCTTGTACATTGCAAACATGATCATCCACATCTACAAGGAAGATCAGCGCACGTCTTCCATCACCATCTTGCAAGGCATATCACAAGCATGTTTCAAGAAGATCGGAACACGTCCTATCTCAGCATGATTTATGGAAGACGAGGGATATTTGGCATGGAATATCACACCAGGTCATGTATCAGCGTGTTCCAAGGAAGATCGGTGACATCTTGCAATGCAGGTCAGAGCAGGTCTTCTGTCAGCATCTTTCAAGGCACATCAGCAAAATCTTGCCAGAAAGATCAGAGTGAGTCTTCCCTCAGCACCGCGAAAGGACGACCAGGGATTGCTTGTGAGGAAGATCAGAGCAGGTCTTGTACCAGCATCATGCAGGGAAGATCAGCAAAACCTTGCATTGCAGATCAGAAGGCCAGGCACATCTTGCAAGGAAGATCAGCAAGATGTTGCATGACAGATCAGAGCCCTGTCATATCTTGCAAGGAAGATCAGAGCAAGTGTTGTATCAGCCTCTTGGAAAGAAGATCCGCAAAATCTGGCATGGCAAATCAGACCAGGTCTTCCACCAGCATCTTGCAAGGCTGATGGAAGCATCTTGAAAGGAATCAGAGCAGGTTTGCTCTCAGCACCTGCTAAGGGTTATAGGGGTTATCTTGCAAGGCAGTTCAGAGCAGTGCTTCTCTGGCAACTTGCAGGAAAGAGGTGCACCATCTTGTGAGAAAGATCATGGCAGGTCTTCTATTAGCATCTTGCAAGGCAGATAGGGAAGATCAGAAAAGGACTTCTTTCAGCGCCATGAATAAATATGAACGACATCTCGAAAGTGAGTTCAGAGGAGGTTCTCCCAGCATCTTGCAAGGAAGACCTCTTACTTGGAACACCATATTAGGACTTCTTTCACCATCTTGCATGGCAGATCGACGGCATCTTTCAAGGAAAATCTGGACAGGACTTCTCCCAGCATCTTGATAGACAGATGAGCAATTTTGCAAAGCAGATCAGTGCAGATCTCTCATCAGCATTTTGCAGGGAAGATCAGTGGCGTTTTCAAGGAAGGGTACATCACAGTGATCCCATCTCACACGTAAGATCCTATCATCTGTGAGTTCGTGAGTGGTTCTGGGAATAATTTTCAGAGAGTGTACGATGTGAAATAATTTTGCGGGTCATCTCATGCAGCAGCTGCTTCTAGGTCTATATTATTGGCATGTTGTACCTACCTCCGGTATTTGCTATGTCTTTTGCACCACCTGAGTTTCTGTGTCTGCCTGCCGCTTAGGGCCCTACCTGGTCATCAGTCATCTTCCTTACTCAGGTTTACACAACACACACACGCACACACACGCAGGAGTTAACATTTGGACTTGCACAGCAAGAAAATCTCAAGTGTCTTTAACTAATATTCTTCAATATAAAAATCTGACTATAAAATTAATAATCAAAGAGAATCCTGAAACACGTGAGAAAGGAAACAAGTCCTAGAATTATTGCATCCTAGGAGGAAATGAATTTGTTAGCCAATGAATAGCGTGAGTTGGTTGACAACCTGCACAGCTCCTATGAGCAGCTCCAATTTGAGAAACATTTGTAAGTTGGTATATCAGAAGCCTCCACACTGTTTTCCTGACCTAGACCACTGGCCGACTGACTTCCAAGGTGTTTGGTAAATCCTACGCTACACAGAGACTCTTGTGATATGCAAGCACACGTACACACTCACACACACACAGACCCACAGGAGTCACCATTTGTGTACCCACAACAAGAACATCCATCAATATCTTTAAAATACATTATTCTGTATATGAAACCAATGTTAAAATGTTAAAAAATCAGGAAACTGATTTAGAGCAATGAAAGCTGGACCCATACGATTCGGCAGTAAGAAGAGGTGAAGTTTTTAACCAGAGAGAAGCCATGGCTGGTCGACCGCATGCAGACCTCCTTATGAGCAGGGTGACTTTGACTTACATACGTAAATAAGCACATGAGTAGTCACAAGAGTGTTTGCCTGGCCTAGACCACTGGTTGACAGACTGTCGGGGTGTTTGGTAAAACCAATGCTACGCAAGCAGGCGTATATGATGTGTGAGCACACACAGACACACACACACACACAGACACACACACACATTCAAGGGCCACCAAGATATGTCTCTCTAAGGGAGTAGCATTCTGTGTATGCCCGGGTCTTGATGTACAATTATCAAATATAGATAAAATTCCCATTTTTTTTCTACAAATCTCTTGAAGCAAACATAAGAAGAGAATAAAGAGTTGTGATCCCTCTGCATACCTATCCAAAATTTTCCAGAGAGGGTGAAAAAGAATTATTTCACCCACATTTGCAACTCCTGATGCCTGAACTGGGTTCAGAACTTTTCAAGGCGGAGATGCATGCGCACATTTAAACGTCTCCGTCAGGTTGGCCTCAGCATCTTGCAAGGATGATCAGTAGTCACATCCAAGGGAGATCAGAGCAGGTCTTCTACCTTACCAAACAGATCAGTGATGTATTGCAAGGTTCATTGGCATAGGTCTTCTACCAGCATCTTCTTTGGAGAATCTGCAATATGTTGGTAGGGAAATTAGACCAGGTCTCCTCCCAGCATCTTGCAAGGAATATCTGGCATGTCTTGGCAAGGAAGAGCAGAGAAGCTCTCTTATCAGCATCTTCCAAGGAAGATCAGCAGCATTTTGCAAGGAAGACCAGAGCAGGGCTTGTATATTGCAAACATGATCATCCACATCTACAAGGAAGATCAGAGCACGTCTTCCATCAGCATCTTGCAAGGCATATCAGAAGCATGTTGCAAGAAGATCGGAACAGGTCCTATCTCAGCATGATTTAAGAAAGACGAGATATATTTTGCATGGAATATCACACCAGGTCATGTATCAGCGTGTTCCAAGGAAGATCGGCGACATCTTGCAAGGCAGATCAGAGCAGGTCTTCTGTCAGCATCTTTCAAGGCAGATCAGCAAAATCTTGCCAGAAAGATCAGAGCGGGTCTTCCCTCAGCACGGTGAATGGGCTACCTGGGATTGCTTACGAGGAAGATCAGAGCAGGTCTTGTACGAGCATCTTGTAAGGAAGGTCAGCAATATCTTGCATGGCAGATCAGAAGGCCAGGCACATCTTGCAAGGAAGATCAGCAAGGCGTTGCATGACACATCAGAAGCCCAGGTACATCTTGCAAGGAAGATCAGAGCAACTGTTGTATCAGCCTCTTGGTAAGAAGATCCGAAAAATCTGGCATGGCAGATCAGACCAGGTCTTCCACCTGCATCTTGCAAGGCTGATGGAAGCATCTTGAAAGGAAGATCAGAGCAGGTTTGCTCTCAGCACCTGCTAAGGGCGACTAGGGATATCTTGCAAGGCAGTTCAGAACGTTGTTTCTCTGGCAACTTGCAGGGAAGAGCTGCAGCATCTTGCGAGAAAGACAATGGCAGGTCTTCTATTAGCATCTTGCAAGGCAGATAGGAAGATCAGAGTAGGACTTCTTTCAGAGCCATGAATAAATATGAACGACATCTTGAAAGAGAGTTCAGAAGAGGTTCTCCCAGCATCTTGCAAGGAAGACCTCTTACTTGGAACACCATATTAGTACTTCTGTCACCATCTTGCATGGGAGATCGAGGGCATCTTTCAAGGAAAATCTGGACAGGACTTCTCCCAGCATCTTGATAGACACATGGGCAATTTTAGTAGGCAGATCAGTGTAGATCTTTCATCAGCATTTTGCAGGGAAGATCAGTGGCGTTTTCAAGGAAGGGTACATCACAGTGATCCCATCTCACACGTAATATCCTATCATCTGTGAGTTCGTGAGTGCTTCTGGGAACAATTTTCAGAGAGTGTACGATGTGAAATAGCTTTGCGGTTCATCTCATGCAGCAGCTGCTTCTAGGTCTATATTATTGGCATGTTGTGCCTACCACCGGATTATGCTATGTCTTTTGCAACACCTGAGTTTCTGTGTCTGCTTGCCAGTTAGGGACCTGTCCTGTCATCAGTTATCTGTCTTACTCAGGTTTACAAACACACACACACACACACACACACACACACACACAGGAGTTAACATTTGGACTTGCACCGCAAGAAAATCACAATGTCTTTAATTAACATTCTTCAATATAAAAATCTGATTATAAAATTAATAATTAAAGAGAATCCTGAAACACGTGAGAAATGAAAGAAGACCCAGCGTAATTGCATCCTAGGAGGAGGTGAATTTGTTAGCCATTGAGTAGCCTGAATTGGTTGACAGCCTGCACTGCTCCTATGAGCAGCTCCAATTTGAGAACCATTTGTGAATTGGCATATCAGAAGGTTCCAAAGTGTTTGCCTGACCTAGACCACTGGTCGACTGACCTCCAAGGTGTTTGGTAAATCCTACGCTACACAGAGACTCTGGTATGATGTGCAAGCACACGTACACAATCACACACACACACACACCCATAGGAGTCACCATTTGCGCACACCCAAGAAGAACATCCGTCAGAATCTTTAAAATACATTATTCTGTATATGAACCCGATGTTAAAATTTAAAATTTAAAAAAATCAGGAAACTCATTTTGAGTTCTGTCACTCTCACTTACTCAATTACTCTCAGTCACTCTCACTCACTCTCTCACTTACTCTCACTCACTCTCTCACTTATTAATTCACTTCCTCTCTCACTCACTCTCTCACTCACTAACTCATTATCTCACTCACTCATTCTCACTCACTCTCTTTCTCACTCACTCTCTCACTTACCAAAAAAACAAACAAACTCATTTTGAGCAATGAAAGCTGGACCCATACTATTCCACAGTAAGAAGACTTGAAGTTTTTAACCAGAGAGGAGCCAAGGCTGGTCGACCGCATGCAGACCTCCTTATGAGCAGGGTCAGTTTGACATACATACGTAAGTAAGCACATGAGAAGTCACCACAGTGTTTGCCTGGCCTAGACAATTGGTTGACAGACTGTCGGGTTGTTTGGTAAAACCAATGCTACGCAAGCAGCCGTATATGATGTGCAAGCACACACAGACACACACACACACACACGAACACATTCACGGCCACCCAAACATGTCTCTCTCAGGGCGTAGCATTCTGCGTATGCCAGGGTCTTAATGTACAATTATCAAATATAGATAAAAGTCCCATTTTTTCCTACAAATCTTTTGAAGCAAACATAAGAAGAGAAAAAAGAGTTGTGATCCCTCTGCATACCTATCCAAAATTTTCCAGAGATGAGGAAATAAAATTATTTCACCCACATATGCGAATCCTGATGCCTGAACTGGGTTCAGACCTTTTCAAGGTGGAGATGCATGCGCACATTTGAATGACTCCTTCAGGTTGGCCTCAGCATGTTGCAATGATGATCAGTAGTCACATCCAAGGGAGATCAGAGCAGGTCTTCTATCTTACCAAACGGATCAGTCATGTCTTGCAAGGTTGATTGGCACAGGTCTTCTATCAGCATCTTCTATGGAGAATCTGCAATATCTTGGTAGGGAGATTACACCAGGTCTCCTCCCTGCATCTTGCAAGGAATATCTGGCACATCTTGGAAAGGAAGAGCAGAGAAGCACTCCTATCAGCATTTTCCAAGGAAGATCAGCAGCATTTTGCAAGGAAGACCAGAGCAGGGCTTGTGTATTGCAAACATGATCATCCACATCTGCAAGGAAGATCAGAGCACATCTTCCATCACCATCTTGCAAGGTATATCAGAAGCATGTTGCAAGAAGATCAGAACAGTTCCTATCTCAGCACGATTTAAGGAAGACGAGATATATTTTGCATGGAATATCACACCAGGTCATATATCAGCGTGTTCCAAGGAAGATCGGCGACATCTTGCAAGGCAGGTCAGAGCAGGTCTTCTGCCAGCATTTTGCAAGGCTGTTCAGCAAAATCTTGCCAGAAAGATCAGAGCGGGTCTTCCCTCAGCACCGCGAAAGGAAGAACAGGGATTACTTGTGAGGAAGATCAGAGCAGGTCTTGTACCTGCATCTTGCAAGGAAGATCAGCAATATCTTGCATGGCAGATCAGAAGGCCAGGCACATCTTGCAAGGAAGATCAGCAAGACGTTGCATGACACATCAGAAACCCAGGCATATCTTGCAAGGAAGTTCAGAGCAACTGTTGTATCAGCCTCTTGGTAAGAAGATCCGCAAAATCTGGCATGGCAGAGTAGACCAGGTCTTCCATCAGCATCTTGCAAAGCTGATGGAAACATCTTGAAAGGAAGATAAGAGCAGGTCTGCTCTTAGCACCTACTAAGGGCGACCGGGGATATCTTGCAAGGCAGTTCAGAGCAGTGCTTCTCTGACAACTTGCATGGAAGAGTTGCAGCATCTTGCGGGGAAGACCAGAGCAGGCCTTTTATACTGCAAACATGATCATCCACATCTGCAAGGAAGATCAGAGTACGTCTTCCAGCGCCATCTTGCCAAGCAGATCAGAAGCATGTTGCAAGAAGATCGGAACAGGTCCTATCTCAGCACGATTTAAAGACGAGGGATATTTTGCATGGAATATCACACCAGGTCATGTATCAGTGTGTTCCAAGTTAGATCGGCGACATCTTGCAAGGCTGGTCAGAGCAGGTCTTCTGTCAGCATCTTTCAAGGCAGATCAGCAAAATTTTGCCAGAAAGATCAGAGTGGGTCTTCCCTCAGCACCGCTAATGGAAGACCAGGGATTACTTTCAAGGAAGATCAGAGCAGGTCTTCTACCAGCATCTTGCAAGGAAGATCAGCAATATCTTGCATGGCAAATCAGAAGGCAGGCATATATTGCAAGAAAGATCAGAGCAAGTTGTATCAGCCTCTTGGTAAGAAGACCCGCAAAATCTCACATCGCAGATCACCAGGTCTTCCATCAGCATCTTTCAAGGCTGATGGAAGCATCTTGAAAGGAAGATCAGAGCAGGTCTTCTCTCAGCACCTGTGAAGGGCCACCAGGGATATCTTGCAAGGGAGATCAGAGCAGTTCTTCTCTGGCAACATGCAGGGAAGAACTTCAGCAACTTGCAACGAAGATCATGGCAGGTCTTCTATCACCATCTTGCAGGGCAGATCAGGGAAGGCCAGAGTGGGCCTTCTCTCAGCACCATTAAGAAATACCAGTGACATCTCGAAAGAGAGTTCAGAGCAGGTTCTCTCAGCATCTTGCAAGGAAGATTAGCGACCTCTCACTAGAGACACCATAGTAGGTCTTCTCTCACCATCTTGAATGGCAGATCGATGGCATCTTTCAAGGAAGATCTGTGCACATCTTCTCCCAGCACCTTGATACAAAAAACAGCAATTTTGCAAGGCAGATCAGAGCAGGTCTTCTCTCAACATTTTGCAGGAAAAATCAGTGACGTTTTCATGGAAGGGCACATCAGATTGATCCCATCTCACAAGGAAGATCTTATCATCTGTAGATTAGGGAGTGGTCCTGCGAACATTTTCCAGAAAGGGTACTGTGTGAAGTAGCTTGTAGGTCATCTCATGCAGCAGTTGCTTCTAGGTGTGTATTATCAGCATGTTGTGCCTACCATCAGATTTGGCTATGTATTTTTCTTTTTCACCATCTGACTTTCTGTGTCTGCGTGTTGTTAGGCCCTTCCTGGTCATCAGTCATCTGGCTTACTCAGGTTTACAGCATACAATAAAACACACGCACACACAAACACACACAAGTAAGGAGAAGTTAACCCTATGCATAGCTACCCAAAATTTTTCAGAGAGGAGGAGGGAGAATTATTTCACCCACCTGTGGGCCTCCTGATGCCCGCACTCGGCTCAGAACCGTTGAAGTCGGAGATGCAATCACACGTGGGAACATCTCCCTCTGGTTGCCCTCAGCATCTTTCCAGGATGATCAGTAGTCACATGCAAGGGAGATCAGAGCATGTCTTCTACCTTGCCAAACAGATCAGTGATGTCTTGCAAGGTTGATTAGCACAGGTCTTCTATCAGCATCTTCTATGGTGAATCTGCAATATCTTGGTAGGGAGATTAGACCAGGTCTACTCACAGCATCTTGCAAGGAATATCTGCCACATCGTGGCAAGGAAGACCAGAGAAGCTCTCCTATCAGCATCTTCCAAGCAAGATCAGCCGCGTTTTCAAGGAAGACCAGAGCAGGTCTTCTATATTGCAACCATTATCATCCACATCTGCAAGAAAGATCAGAGCATGTCTTACATCACCATCTTGCAAGGCACATCAGAAGCATATTGCAAGAAGATCGGAACAGGTCTTATCTCTGCACGACTTAAGGGAATGGGGGATGTTTCGTATGGAATATCAGACCAGATCATCTATCAGCATCTTCCAAGGAATTTCAGTGACATCTTGCAAGGCAAGTCAGAGCAGGTCTTCTGTCAGCATCTTGTAAGGAAGATCAGCAAAATCTTGCTGGAAAGATCAGAGCGGGACTTCCCTCAGCACCTCTAAAGGAAGACCAGGGATTACTTGCAAGGAGGTTAAAGCAGGTCTTGTATCAGCATCTTGCAAAGAAGGTCAGCAACATCTTGCATGACAGATCAGAAGTCTAGGCATGTCTTGCAAGGAAGATCAGAGCAAGTATTGTATCTGCCTCTTGGTAAGAAGACCCGCAAAATCTGTCATGGCAGATCAGACCAGGTCTTCCATCAACATCTTGCAAGGCTAATGGAAGCATCTTGAAAGGAAGATCAGAGCAGTTTTGCTCTCAGCACCTGTGAAGGGCGGCCAGGGATATCTTGCAAGGCAGATAAGAGCAGTTCTTCTCTGGCTACTTGCAGGGAAGATAATGGCAGGTCTTCATTCACCATCTTGCAAGGCAGATCAGGGAAGATCATAGTGGGCCTTCTCTCAGCATCATTAAGATATACCAGTGACATCTTGAAATAGAATTCAGAGCAGATTCTCCCAGCATCTTGCAAGGGAGATTAGTGACCTCTTACAGGGAACACCATAGTAGGTCATCTGTCACCAACTTGCATGTCAGATTGATGGCATCTTTCAAGGAAAATCTGGCAGGTCTTCTCCCAGGATCTTGATAGATAGATCAGCAATTTTGTAAGGCAGATCAGAGAAGGTCTATCAGCATTTTTCAGGGAAGATCAGTGGCGTTTTCAAGGAAGGGCACATCAGATTGATCCCATCTCACAAGGAAGATCCTATCATCTGTGGTTTAGGGAGTGGTGCTGTGAACATTTTTCAGAAAGGGTACTGTGTGAAGTAGCTTTGCAAGTCATCTCATGCAGCAGCTGCTTTTTGGTGTGTATTATCAGCATGTTGTGCCTACCATCAGATTTGGCTATGTATTTTCTTTTTCACTACCTGACTTTCTGTGTCTCCCTGTCTGTTAGGCCCTACCTCGTCATCTGCCTTACTCAGGTTTACAGCATACAATAACACACACACATATATTATTGGTCTGTGTTGCCTACCATGGGATTTTGTTATTTTTCTTTGGACTGCCTAAGTTTGTATCTGCTGTCGGTTATGCTCTGCCTGGTCATGACTCCTCCGTCTTACTCAGGTTTACACCATACACTCAGACACACACACACACACACACACACACAGTTAACAATTGGACTTGCATAACACGTTAATTGGCCAGTATTTTTAAATAACATTCTTCAATATAAAAATCTGATTTTAAAATTAATGATCTTGTAACAAAGATCAGAGCGGGTCTCCTCACAGCATCTTCCAAGGAATATCTTCCACATCTTTGCAAGAATGACCAGAGCAGATCTTCTAACAGCATCTTGGAAAAATATCAGCAGCATCTTGCCAGGAGATCATTGCAGGTGTTCTATATTGCAAAGCATATCAGCGACATCTTGACAAGGAACACAAGAGCAGGTCTTCTATAAGTACCCTTTAAGGAAGACCAGCGATATCTTGTAAGTAAGATCATTGCAGGTCTTAATCAATTTCTTGCAAGGAAGTTCAGCAAAATCTTGCAAGACATATCAGAACAGGTCTTCTCTCACAATTTGGAAGGAAGATCAGCAACATCTTGCCAGGAAGATCAGAGCAGTCTTCTATCATCATCTTCCAAAAAAGATCAGTGAAGCTCAGACCAGGTCTTCTATCAGCACCTTTTGAAGAGTATCAGCATCATCCTGTAAGACAGATAAGAGAATGTTCTCACAGCATCTTGCAAGGAAGCTTAGTAACATCTTGCAAGAAAGGCTTTTGGCAGGTCTTCTGTCAGATAATCGATATCTTTCAAGGAAGATCTGGGCAGGTCTTCCCCCTGCATCATGTAATGAAGATCAACATCTTGCAAGGCAGATCAGAGCAGGTCTCTGTCAGCATTTTGCAAGGAAGACAATTACCTATAAAGAATTGGATATTCGAAGACCAAATTAACAATTTGAATGATTACATCTAAGATTTTAAAGCAGTGTAGTATAAACACTTTCTTAGTCTAACCAACTCATTAAGATAGAGTGACATGATAACTGCAGCATTTCGTTTCAACATTACAATTTTTAGGATATCCATGGATTTTCCAGTATTTCCTCCATTTTCATATAGGCGAACTATGAGTCAGTGATGAGGGTATGTAGGATTCTGGACCAATTCCATATCTCTTAACAACATGAACAGCCTAAAACATCTTGTCAATGACAGACATTTTATGATTCATAAATAGAATTCATGAATTATATGAAAGAATTATTCTCACCACCAGAATGCAAATCTCCCTACACAATTCTTAGTAGGTTAGACGCCTCTATTCTAATATGAAAATACTATGACAGTCTCTTATTTAGCTCTATGTTATTTCCCCGGACGTGTAGTTGATCCAAACTTATGTCACACCTTGCAGTCATCTCAGCAATACCAACAACAGCATCTAAAAGCAATTCCTTTACCTTAAATGTCAGAGATTTTTACTAGAAAGTGAAACAAAACAAATACAAATGCAAACCCAAGAAGCTTAAAAGGAAGAATTTACCATAATTTTAAAAATTCTTTATAACCTCCAAAATAAATATATCACAATGTGTCAATTTCCCTCTTGAATAATTGTGAAATTAAACTTGGAACCCCTAATAACACAAAGAGTTCCAATGTTTAGCAGCTAACTGAGAAGATGGTTCCTTTCTCCTCAGAGACACTTTAATAGATAGGACTGGTGACTGACTTTTGAAAAAAATAACCTTTGAAAACACTGAGGCACAATTTTCAGACAAACATGAGCCACTGTAAACTAAAAACAACCAATTATCAAATGTTCTTGAAAAGGTCTGGAAACTTAGAATATGAAGACAACTGTCTTTCACAAGCAAAAGATGTCCTGTGAGATTGTCACTAGAACAACCGGGGGCAGCGAGATGAAGGGCCAGGACTCCACCATGACTTTCACTGTCTCCCTCTATCTCCAGGCAACAGCTGCCATGAACAACGGTGGGAGAATTCTATGGACAGCCGCTCCAGAGAGGCAATGGATGAAGCCTCATGCTGCAACATAACTCTGGATGGCAAGCTCCAAGATTCTGAGTGGGTCCCGGTGCTCATTCTGACGAATCTGCTCCAAAAGGAATCCTGACCCATGAAGGGTAAGCTGCATCTGCTCAGACCACAGGAAGGGCCAAGTGGGTGGGTGACCTCCATCCTCTGAAATCTTGGCCCCAGCACCCTTAGTCACTAAATGTTATTGAATCAATGCTTCCCCATGAGTTTCAGAGACTGTGCCCTTTAAAAAAGAAGAAAGCCTCACTTTTAGTCCCATCTCGCCACCCTTACACCGTGTCAGAAATGTTTAGGTAAAATTTTAGTCACACTTCTCACCTTTTCAATTCACAGTTGTAGGGGCTATCAAGGCTCAGATTTCAGTCTGGACCACTCTCTTGACTCAAGTAGGGGAGTGCCAGAGGAATCCAAGATGGGAACGTGGGATGGTAGGCTTCTTCATCCCAGGCTATGCAGAAGGATGAATCCAAGTTATGTAGGAAATATGGCAAGATGCTGTCTCAAGGCTAGAGATCCACAAGTGTGGTGAGGTCCTGGACCTGGCCAAAAGCTGCAGAGTTCACAGAGAGAATCCACTTACATTTATACTGGGGGAAACCACACCCACCAGGATAGCACCTCCCACTCCTCGCTGCTGACAGAAAATCTCTTCATAGATGTGATGACATTACTTGTCACCTAGGCTGACATTATCATAATCGCTAACCTTCTGAGAATCCTGGCCAAGCCAAGTTGATAAAGAACCTAACCCATTACAAAAAACCCACTGTTCCATAAACCCAAGTGATTTCAATAACATTGAATAATGTGAAAGGGAAGGAGGGATGGGCAATACCCTTCCAGAAATAGCATCCAACCAGATGTGTTAAGAGTATTGATCTCTGAAGAAGAGTCCAGCACATTTTCTTAGTTTTTAAGTGTGTTTTGAAGGAACCATCAGTAATTGAGGGTGGGGGGGATTCCGTTTAAAGTGTATTTTCTTATAAATTAGGTGGGTATAATTGTGTGGCTTATGTTACATATCCTATCAGCCATAGGTTAAGCCTCTCTTATTCTGTTGCTTCTGGGGCAAGGTCCTTGTCTGCTTGGAATATCTGTGGGATTAACTTGCTTTAGACAGCACTGAGTATGTGTATGTGTGCTTCAACATTACCTTGGATCTAGGAGGTTCATTGTCTAGGGACTGCTGGTCCACAGAAGAACTCTGATCCAGGTCTCCTTTCTTGCTGTAGTCAGATCCTACATCTCTTTTCAATTCTCTATAATGCTTTCAGAGATGAAAGGTTGTGCAGCTATTCCTCAGGAAAACCCCTTTACCTTTATCTCAGAAAGCTTATGGAGTAAAGGGTTTACCAAACAGCCTGAATCCCTTTACCATGGAATGTCTTCACACATGATACCATCACAACTGATCCTTCAGAGTGCCATTTTATATCATAAACAGAAAATAAACCAAACCCAGTAACACTGTGTACTGTCTCCCTCATAGCCAATTATTGGACAGACTAGAATTGCTCCCTAGTTCCCTCAATGCTGTCCATAATAGGATCCCCAAACTACTGGCCCTATTGCATACCCTATTATCAGGAAAACAGAAAAATCACCCACATCCCTGCAGGCAACTGAAAACGTTTGTGTTATATACCATAATCCAGAATAACAGTAAAAATACTCTCACTGCTATTGCATCAGAGCAGACTAATAACTATTTAGGACAAGGTAGGACTGCCCCTGTGAGTTTCTATGGCTGTCATTCTTTCTGGGATTAGAAAACCACACCTTTCTCCTATAAAGTACATGTGGACCATTCCATTTCCACTCAAAAGGAAGTATCAGGTACTTTGGTAAAAATTAAAATATGTCTTTATGGGAGCAAACTTCTCATCTTTCTCAATTGGAAACCTGGTGAGTTCGAAGCCACCATCTCTTGATTAATAGACCCATTGAGCACACTACTCGACAAGACTCTAAAACTGACATTATTACATAATTGCTACACTACAGAGAATTATGACCCCAGCAATTGATACAGATAATGAACCTCTGCATATAGGTAAGATATTTAAACACAATGAGGGCCCTGAATAGATACTGGGCTGTAAAAGAGATAGAGAGTGAACAGTTCATCCAAATCTGTTTGCCCTGTTTATATTGAATAGAGCAATTAAATCCATATCTTCAATATTCAATATAGATTACACCCAATTCACCCCAAAAGTAGACTCGTATGCCTTCTGTTACACATGCTCATTATGAAAGAAATAAATACAACACATGTAAGGCTTTCAAAAACAGAAAGTCATTCTCTTCCCATTTGGGTCGGTAGAAAGAAATTTTTAGGTGACTGGACTAATACATAACATAATGAGAATTTTAGAACATATTGGGATTGTCAATAATTTCATCTTGCTTGCATGCACAATAAGTGCCCATGGAGGCAGAAGTCAAGAGATCAAGTGAACAATGACATTGGATAAATCTGTTTCAAAGACCGCTTGAAAGTGTTGAAAAGCAAAGATGTTACCTTGAGGATTTTAAAATATGCCTGCAGGAGTCTTGGAACGTTCTGATTCTTTCTTTTTCCTCAAACCATTTTGAGAAATAATCCAGACATCACATCACTCAATAGTTGTATCGTGTCATGTAAATGACTATCAGTTTCAAACATTTTCCTTTTGTTTATATTTCTTTTTTGGGTTTTATTTTTTGTTTTTGCTTGTATTTCTTGATAGCAACTCCATATTATCTCCCAACAGGAACCCATAATGTAGTTATAGTTTCTACAGAGTCACCCACACTGGGTTCTATATACCAAATATATATAGAAAGATCCAGAACAGAGTCAAGAAGGCTACCAACAATACCAACAACAAAGTAAGAAACTCAGTTTGAAAACCAAAACCAGAAAGTATTAAAAAACAAGATTAAGGTCAAAATATCAAAAGGTCGATCAAATATCAAGTTTTTAACTTTCAAGTCAGATTTTTTATTTCAATCTGCTATAATCATCTCTCTATACTCTGATAACCAGGTTATTCCCATCCCTTAACTATGGTCAGAGAGAAATCACCAGAAGCTTATTCCTTGTGTAGAACCCGCAAATGTATGTGGCCTTCAACTGTCATCCATAGCCTTCTGCAAATCAGAGTTAAAAAAATTAAACTCTGATACAATTCTCTCCTACATATTTGAATGTTACTATTGACAATCCTTGGACCAGCATGTTGGTGTTCTTCTTCCATGTGGGCTTAGTTGACGTTACACTTAGATGACTGCTTGTTTAAAAACAAAGCTTAAGACCCCAGACATCATTCTTTTTTTAATAGAAATATACTTTTTAATTTTCATAAGAAAATGTTTTAACATTTTAAATAGCCTGTTAAGACTTGGTTGACATCTAGTTAACATGTAACACAAGTATTATTTTTTCTTGAAAATATTCAAATGTACTTCCATAGTTTTTTTTTACAAAATAGACTAAATTATATGCTATGTGTAACAAGGTTTGTGAATAATAACAATTTAACACACTGTTTTTCAATGCTTGAAATATTAAGTCAATTACCTTATATACTCGAGTATAAGCCGACCCAAGTATCAACCAAGGCACCTAATTTTACCACAAAAACTGCATTTAAAATGTGTTGAAAAACTCGGCTTATACACATATGTTAATTTAACATGTTTCTTGAAGAGGGAAAAAGGGATCACATCAGTAAAACAATTGGTACTATAATCTTAGTTATGGTTCCACACAAAACAGACATCATTTTTCATGAGAAAGCAGGAGCTATATAACATAAAAGGTGCTAACATGAAGTCATTTTTCAAATAAAAATCAGATTAACTATGAGACTGTTCCATTGCTACCAGTTATCTCTGCCTCAGATGATAAATTAAATAAGAATAGTATACAGTCCATGAGTCTACTATGAATTCCATGACACATATTATCTTATGTTAAAAAATTAAGGTTAATTTTTAAGAGGGGAGTAGGTGAAGAGTATTGCTAGAAGACAAAATCGTGAAAGGCATCAGTGAGGACCTGATCATGAAACAAGATGCTTTAGATTGCTCACTGTGTGACGTTAAAACCCACTGTTAACCAGTTAGGCAGTCCTACATAAACATGAGGGGAAAAGAAACTGTTTTCTGTCTTCATTCAAATTAACTCCTGCCCCTCCAAATTCAGGTTAAAAGGATTTTTTGGTCACTACATTTTAACAAATTAATACAAACTATAAAGCAGTCTTCCTTTTTCCTTATAATGTTAAATAAAAATTCTACCTGTTTTAAAACTGCACATAGAACACTGGTCACATAAGAGAATGACCACTTGTTGATTTACCACAATGAACAAGTGTAGCTTGATGCTCTCAAATGTGTTCACAGCTCAAGTACCGTCCATTAGGTCACTGGAGTAATTTCCTCGTCAGAGCTGCTGGATTCATCTTTTAGTTCCAATTCCTCTAAGACTTTGTCTACAGTTGTAAAGTTTTTCTTCTTGCATTTCTTGGGAATTGCATCATTTTTACAGATTTCCTCATCTTAATGTTTGGCAATTTCTTCAGATCAAAATCCCATTCCCTAAGTGTTTTCAGATTAGCTGCATCTACAATGTCCGGAACCTCAAGGCCATAGTCCTCATATTGCTGTCGCTCCCGCTCCATCGTCTGCTTGATAACCATCTCCCGGGAAACGTGTCACCGGCCTTGCCTGTCTTTGATGCTGTTATGTAACTCAATCTGCTCCAACTCACTGCTGAATCGATTTAAATAGCTTTTAATCCATGCACAAGCGTCTTTCTTTGAATATTCTACTTTTTTGACATCAAGATGATTTTGAAACCACTGTAGTTTTTCACCAATAATGTTGAGATGCAAGGCCTTCTCATTCTTCATTTTTTTGCTTTTTCTCTTGTTTGTGGGACTGGCTGGTGATCTGAGCGGCTTTTCTACTATACGGATGGGTGACTTTTTTCTCCTGACCGCCACTCTTTCCCTTGGGTGCTTTAGGCATGCTGCCTGCCCTGCTTGCCCGTCCAGTTCCAACGGGGAAAGATGACATGGAAGGCCTGGTGCGCGGCGAGCACACGCCTGCAGGCCCTCGGAAGCCGCGCAGTCTCCGACACCATTCTTTCCGAGAGTCAGATACCATCTCATGTCTTCACCACACTTTGCTGTAGCACCCATACCTTCTGTGGTTCCTTCAAAAGGGCACATACTGATCAGGGCCACGTCATAAGAACTAATTGTTCTTAGATTGAGCTAGGGTTAAGTGTGAACCCCACATCCACCCCTGACTCTGTGTTTTCTATTCACCTCTGGTTCACCTTCCACATATTTTTGTTATATTAATGCAGGGAACTTTATCAATCATCCCCTCGGAGCATATGATTCTTCTGTTTATAGTGTCATTGATTTAGCGCATGGTAATATATTTAAAACACAATTGAGAAAAGGAAATTAAACAAGTGTGCAGACAGTATTTTGAATTGCCTATGAAAAATGAATGTGAAAGTTGTACATTCTTCAGTGCATAGAAAGGAAGACTGAAGAAGAATCAGAGTGTTAGAATGTAGTAATGGCAGAAAACATTGACAGCACCCTGGACTGCTGAAAGTGAAAACAAATCCTTCTCAAGGACTAACACCGTGAGTTTCCTGGCAAGGCCATTTGTTACGAGAACTTAGTGCTTATTCTGCTGCCTCATTCCTTGTGTACTTTGAGAAATTGCACATGCTTACTAACACATGTCCTAGCTAACAGAGAAAATAAAAGACTGTGCAGGGCGTCCACCAGCGTGACATCTAACCAGAGGTGTTAGTCCTTCACTGGATAAAGGGTTGGTATTCCAACCTACATTTGTGACATGGTTTATCACATAAGCTCACCCTGGTGGACTCATACAAATGGGAAGACAATATTCATAATATATAAGAAACTAAACACCCTTCTATTGCCTCTATATTCACTCACATCTCCCATGTACGACTAAAAGGATCTCTTCTCTAGGACTTCCAATGCGCTACATCTCAATGGTAGCAGTCTCATCTTCTTTGCTACAGTAATCTGGGGTCACAGACCAACAAATAAGCCTTCACACAAAAAGGGCTTCAAATTTACAAGGTGGCATGATTGCCAATCTACTGAGTATCACGGCCTGACAAAGCTGACACAGAAAAGACCCACCTCAGGGAAATGAGATCTGCATAAGGGAAAGCATGCCAGAGACCAACTGCAAAGGCAGTGAAGGCAAAAAGATAGAGGGCGAACAAGACCTCAGAATTATGACACCCTGATTATGGTGAGTAAGGCATGGTGAATGTGCTCTGGAATGTCATTCAAACAATGCAAAGCAGACCTGTGTTCAAGCGCTGTCTTTTTGTATGGAGCCCAGGATATAACTGTTGACACGACCCCACACAGACCCTTGTCATGGAGTTCATTCAGCACCCTAGGTAGCTGCCCCTTTCATGGTTTCTCAGGCTGTAACGTATCATTGTCCTTCCCAGTGAAGTAACTGGTAGGAGTAGCACACAGACCATGTCCTTAGCTGTCAAACGTTTCTGTCACAGCACCACTAGGACTAAATTCCCTACTCCACTGGAGTTACCAAAGTAGCATCATGATATAGCTGCCCAAGCACTGAGATGCACTACCCAACCAACGTGACACAACAATAAGGCATCACTGGTGGGAAATATATGCAAAGCTAAGCTTCAAACATGGTGATATGGGAAATATAAAGAGGGTAACTAGTACATCCTCTCCGGATACCCATTTCTACTGAGTAGAGCAAATCTTCACAGAGTCTGAATAGACATAGGAATACACTCATGCCAAATGTAGGACAACAACCAGAGAGATAAATACCAGATGTGGTGCATAAATATATATATATTATTTTTTATAAAGCTACTTAAGTATGGAAGTTTATGATTGTGGCATATTACTTCAAATATCGGTAGTGTGCAGGGTTGAGGGCTTCCCACAGTGCTTACATTCATGAGAGTGAGCTCCATTGGAAATTCCAGTATCATCCATGAGTATTGATGGATCTCCATGGATTTTTCCCGATTCTTTATTGTCACCTTTGCTTTCTTTTAGAAATTCTATTGTAGTGTACATATTGTTTTTTTCCATATTTGTTAAACTTGTCAGCATTGAACTGAGTGTGAAATTGCTTGTTATGCTGTAGTGAAGGTAAATGCTTGAATGATTTTCCATCCCAAAGACGTTCCATGGCATATAAGTGTCCTGGTCTTTTTAATGCAGGAAGAATTGCCATTTGACTGGAGAGCTCATGAATAGTATTTACTTCATATATTCCGGAGGATATCAAGGGAAAATACTTTCTACTAAAACAAACAGGTAAAAAGAAGGTTTTTACCATTTTATTATGCCCATAGATAGTAAACATACACAGTTTACCTCAATTATCTAACAAATCATAAATTTAAATATCAGATACAATCATAATGGTTGGTGAGTTAATAACATATGGAGGAATTATATAAGTGGGTATATGAGAAATATATTTTAATATTTAAAAGTAATTCACAGGGATTAAAACTATATATGTGCAACAAAATATTTTAAGTGTAATATTAAAATAAATGTTGACACTTTATATTGAGTGCCATTTCTTTAGTCATAATTGTGGTAATTGAATTAATATATGTATAGGTTATACATATGTATATGTAACAATATTTGTAATTTATATGTTTATATTGTATATTCTAATAGATATATGGATAGAGATATAAGCTGTAATTTAGTGATTCTACTCATTGTGACTCTATAAGGTAGAATAGAAATATTAATTTTTATCAGAAAAATAATATCATATTTCTCATAATGTGTGGCCAATGTGTTAGAACCACTCTCCTTTCAGTTAGCGATCAAATGCTTAATATAATACACCGCTAGCCTTATGTTTCTGTGACTACATATACATATGTACAAACATACATTTATATTCATCTACAATAACATGAGATGGCATTAAATGTTTTCTGGAATAATTACAATTTTTTCATGGATTTTGTTTTGTTGATGTACCAACTATGTCTCAAAATTCACTTTGAGTGGATTATGACTCAGTTCAACATTTTAGGTCCATGTAAAAATGTACCCGTAGTTTTCTGAGATGATAGCTTTTCAATGGAGTACAAGGCCTTAGATTTCTCTCTTGGAACAGGTGGTGGTTTAGAACTGCCGAACTTGTGGTTAGCAGGCAATATTCAAAGAACAATTGGCAATTAAACACATTTTATCACTAACAAAAACGTGTACAGTTTATAATTAGAAGATCAAATTAAAAACTAGGGGACACAATGCAGATGTAACACTAAAGATGAAAAGCGGACTTTTTACTTTCCTTCACCACTACACCAGGTGAATTAGGTGTTGGCTACTAAGTCATAGTGCTGCTGAAATGAACAAAGTTGATCACCAACTTAATATGAGGTGATCTATGCTCAAAAAGATTATTTAGCATCCTCAAAAAAAATTTATGTAGCACTCCACTCTAATTCTTTGTCACTATAATTTCAAATGGACAAAAGTACAGTGGTTGAACATGTGTAGACAGTGTGATAATTATGCACAGATATTTATTTGATATCATATATAACTTATCTTTACATATTTATAATATATATAACAACATATTCCAACATGTACATGTAAAGACAGGGTATTATAAGATGATAAGACAATTTAGCCTCAGAGTGGCTTATCTGTAACTATTAAAGAAGGAGATTCACAGTGGGGAGAGGCCTTTAGAGTCACTGGCAGGTTCAGGATTGCCACATTTTGTTATTAGATGAGTGCTTAGTCATCTACACTACATATACTTAAAATGTCAAAACACTAGCTTCTGTCTCTTTCCTCATACATGTACTTAAATAACATAATTTATCCTTCCAACTCAAATATGGAGCATTGCTCTCTCTCAAATAAATTACACTCACCTCAAAAGTGGGTTCTTGTTATCTTGCTTTACACTCCAATGAAACTTACAGATTTTTTGTAATATGGAGGTACTTGTATCATTTTTCAAGAATCTTACCATTACATCTTCAGTGGTTCGTTTTTTCTTAATCATTAACATATGGGAAGCAGAACCAATTATGCATATTGAAGTTCACAATATGAAACAAAAAGAATAGCATTATACACTGAAGAGAAGTAGCTATGAGACAAGAAATACTTTGTCATGTAAATATTTTTTGATGTTTTAACCATGTTCAAAGAGAAATTGGCAATGAAGCATCCTTGAAGATTAACAACAACAGTAACATATGTAGTTTATAATTAGAAGTGCAAATTAAAAAGCTATGATGCACAGGGCAGATGTAACACTAAAGATGAATGTGGTTTCCTTTTCCTTCATGAACACAGGTGCTGTAGTAATGTCTAAAATTAATGAAAACGCAAGGGCAGGCATTTGTGCAGAATGTTCTTGGGCAATTGAGACTTTTTCTTACAAATTTATCAAGTAAAATTTCTTCCATAAAGAGTTGGTCAATGCTTTCATGACACAATGATCCTGAATGAATTTTCTGCCCTCTCCCCTGGCATTTCTCTTACTACTCTGAGAGAACAAAATAGATTTTACCAGCATACTGTTCCTGACAGAAAAAAGAAGTCCTATTAACATTCCCCTGAAGTTGTTTCAATACTTTTTTTTTCAAGATTTCAAAAAATATGCAGGTGTGAATAATTTGTGAAATAAATTACTTTTTTCCCGTTCAAACATTTAATAAATGCACTAATACTGTGGTTACATAGGTGGTACACATTGTGCTGGTAACTGGAACATCAGGAGTTTGATATTGACATCCTGGTCTATGGGTGAAAAATGAGACTTTGGATATTTTTAACTGCATAGGGCTCTTCTTCTGTCACTGTATCAGAGAATGTTCCATTATGATTCATGTGTTTATCAGTGGCTAATATTCCAGAAGTGGAACACTTCTTCCTTACTACTAGTCTGCTCAGTTGGGAAGTTCCACATATTTGTTCAGCATGGGTAATACTGCTAGTAATAGAAATACTTGCGTAGCTTCCATAATAAAATCATGGAAGTTTAATATTGTGCAAAACAGAGTAGTGGCAGACTGTAATTTGTAGAGATTTGTTATCATGGGAAACTTTTGATATAATTGGAACTGAGATAAAATTAACTTTATTGTCATATTTAACTAGGTATCCCTATCCCTTATCACAATGACTGAGGCAACAATCACCTGTATTTGGTATATAATGCATTAATTTGAAATAAGCTATTCATACCTACTATCATTAAGTTCTTGAAGGTCTCCACCATCACATCTCTGTTGATTTGCTTCTGAGAAACACCCAGCAATTCCCATCCTTCTACAGTAAAATCCACGGCCTCACCCTCACCAGTCACTGAGTCCAAAAATAGACCACATATTCAGTTTCATCTGAGGATTAAGCATTCAGATATGTGTGAAAAGAAAGATGCGGCTTCAAGTTCTGATCAACTTTCATTTGATAAGGATTTGACAAATGGATGTGTGTTCCATAAAGTCTACCTTTGGGTTTAGTCATTATTGTCATTCTCGAACCGTCTACATTCACTTCTCCAAAGATTTCAACTCATCTCATAGACTTACCAATATGAACACCATTCAGAATTTGTGCGCAAAACTTCCATTACCTTTAATCCTCTTTGCTACTAACTTTGTGACACTTCCACTAGTTGATTACATAGCAAACTTCACTGCCCATTTGGACTGTCCAATGCCAGTCTGTGTCCTATTGTAATAGTTTATGATAGAAACTCTCTACTATAAACACCATCATCTGCATTATATTTTTCTGTGTGTGGGTGTGGAGCAACACCTTCCATAGCAAACAATTGAATATATATTTTAAAAACAAGTTAATTTGGAAATATTAACAAGAGATACTGAAGACTGGAAACTTGTTTGTTTCTTTTAGGCCTCTTATCAACCATTTGAGGAGCTATCATGACATCAAGAAATGAAGGAGCTGGCACTGCCCTTTCTCTCACATCCTCTCTTCAGAGATACAAAAGGAAAGACATAACAATGGTCATGCCAAGAAAGCCACTGGCTGCAGGTACACTATTCTCTGCATGAACTGTGCCTGCTGTGAGCCCAGAGACAAGGCCATGAAGAACTTTGTAATAGAGAACAATGTAGACCACAGCCTTCAGAGACATTTCCATAGCAAATGCCTTAGTGCATGTGTGCTTCCCAAGCTGTATGGGAAGTCACGTTATTGTGTGAGTTGTGCTACTCACAGCAAGGTTATCAGGAACCAGTGACTTGAATCCCAGAACCTTCATAGGAAGTCTAAACCTTCCCACCCCATTTTATAGCTACAGGTACTGTCAGACGACCATCTCCAAAGCCTAAGCAAAGATTAGAAGCTGAAGGGAAACAAACCTGAAAAAAAAGGGAAACTGTTCTTTAAAAACAAAAGAAAGATAGAAAGAAAGAAACAAATTGCATAAAAATCAAATGTACTGTACAGTATTATGGATAAACAATGTTTCAATAAATTAATGAATATTAATTAATATGGTTAAACAAACACATTGGGAATTGTCTATGTTCCCAAATTTGGAAAACAAGTACTTGTCTGCAGACTGGTCGATGTGCATATTAATTTGAATTCTACAAAAGAGACATTTAAATTAACCCTCCAATTTTAAAACTATTATCATTATGACACAAACATAAAATGATTCTAAAGTAACTCAAGACACCTTTAATTCTAGATCAACGGAACTTCCAGGAACCCAAGATGGATGTAGAACTTCTGAAATTTGTGGTGATATCAGATGGTTGTTATATAAGATCTAGTAAGATAATACCATAAATATGCTGGTCTGTCTTTTGGCACTTATAAGCATCCTTAATGTGAAAAATAGTGCAAGCTATTCAAACAGAATAATAGGATGTTGTTGGGTAATTTAAAATCAGTAAAGATACTATTTTTTTTAAATCTGGAAAACTAGGCATAATAAAAAACATGGTATCAAGATGGAAGAAAATCAAATTAATAACATATGACAAAGAGATATTTCTTGATTAAAGTTAATAGAATGTAAAGAGATTACTAATGACGATCCCAGACTATAGCCTTGAGTATTGATTCAAAAACAGAACAAAGAAAATAAAATTCTTACATCTGAACCAATAAAGAGCATTCCTAATAGTTTGAGCATAATTTTAAATCAAGATTTTAATTTTATGCAAAAGGGGCAAAGGGGAAAAGCTACTGTATACAAACATTCCTGGGGAGAGGTCTAGGTGGTATGGCAGGGGCCAGACCAAATCTAGGGATACATATGGAAGCCAATTCAAAATGAGAGGGCAAAAGGAAAAAAAAAACAAAACGACATGGGTAGCAGGACAACAGGGTACTAACCCACCAAATGGGAGTGTATAGTTTATCTCCACAGGGAAAGAGGGGCCAGACTTCAGCCCGGTGCTCCATGACATGAATAAAACATACTAGCATGAAGAAGGGAACCAATAAAGAGGTTTGAGGGGCCGGCCACAATCCCAAGTCCGTGGACAGTCTCCCCTCCGCCCAGAAGAATGTACTTCAGAGGACCACACTGAAACTACAGCTCAGGGAAAGGGACATGTCTGATCAGAGCACACAGGTGCAAAGGAAGGAGGTGGAAGGGAGAGTGGGGCACATGCTGGGCCACCAAGCCCTGAGGACGATATTCCAGCTCAGAGCAGCCAATGCATAGAGAGGCCCATATGGCTGGCCCCACTATGCGGCACGACATCCCTCACTGACCCATAGCATTACGGGGGACAACACTGGAGACACTGGGAATTGTGTCCAATCTGACCCCACCACACCGAGGCAAAACACTAAAGGTGTGTGACAGAACAAAAGGGGAGCAGAACATTGAGTCCCAAGGGAATATAAAAAATAAACTTTGGGGCCAGGAGTGGCACCTCATCACACTCCACCAGAAAACACTCCTAAAGGTCAACAAACAGACCTTGAACTATTTACACCAGTGGTTCTCAAACTTCCTAATGCCTTGACCCTCTAATACAGTTTTTCATGTTGTGGTGACCCCCCCCCCCAAGCCATAGAATTATATTTGTTGTTACTTCAGAACTATAATTTTGCTAATGTTATGAATCAGGCGACTCCTGTGGCAGTGTCGGTCGATCCCCGCCCCCCCCCAAAGGGGTCACGACCCACAAGTTGAGAAATGCTGATTCACAGGCTTTTCTTTTTGTTGTTGTTTTGTTTCTTTTGTTGCTTTGCTTTGCTCTGTCTTATTTTTTGTGCATATTATTATCTCTGTAGGTCTATCTAGATAAGGTAGGCGGGACAAAGAATCTGGAAGAAAAAACAATGGAACCGGCAGTTCTGGGGGTATCTGGGAGAGGGGGAGTTGGGGGAAAGGAAATATGTGTTAACAAACGCAGGGGCAAAGGAACCAAAATCAATGGCAAGGAGGGAGTGGGAGACCAGGTAGGGCTTGACAAAGAGCAAAGTAACTAAGAGGAATTACTGAAACCCAAATGAAGGCTGAGAATGAGAGTGGAACATGAGGAAAAGAATAGGAAAGAGAGCAAAGAACTAGGAGGCAAAGGGCATTTAGAGACATCTAAATACAGACATGTATATATGTAAATAAGTTTATATATGATGATGTGCATATATTTATAGGTTTAGTATTAAGTTAGCAGATGGACATTGGGCCTCTACTCAAGTAGACCCTCAGTGTCAGAACATTTTTTTCTGTTAAACTGGCATTCCATGATGCTCACGTTCCTGACAGGATCACTGAAGACAAAGCGGTATATAAGCAAATGTGGTAAAGAAAGCTTAAGATGACCTGGTATCAGAAGACATAACATCTGGCGTCTCAAAGGCTTGAAGATAAACAATCTGCCATCTAGCTCAGAAGCAATAAAGCACACATGGAAGAAGCACACCAACCTGTGTGATCACAGTTGTCAATGGAATCAGGCATCAGAAATCAAAGGGGAAAAATCATATCATTGTGAATGAGGGGGAGTTCGGAGTGGACACCCAAGACCCATCTGTAGGCAACTGGACATCCCCTTACAGAGGGTTGTGGGGAGGAAAGCAGCCAGTCAGTATGCAGTATACCACTGAAGAAACATACAACTTTCATCTAGCTCTTTATTGTTCCTCCCCCCTACTACCATGATCCCAATTCTACCTTTGAAATCTGGCTAGACCAGAGGATGTACACTAGTACAGATAAGAACTGGAATCACAGGGAACCCAGGAGAGATAAACCCATCAGGACAAATAATGAGAGTAGCGATACCATGAGGATAAGGGGAAATTGGGATAGAAAGAGGGAACCAATCACAATCATATGGGTCTGGGTCTCCGCTCCGAACTCCCCCTCATTCACAATGATATGATTTTTTCCCTTGGCATCAGCTGTTCATTTTCCCCTCCTTCCCTGCTCCCCCCTACCTTATGCACCCTTGATAATTTATAAATTAATGTTATTTTGTTATATCTTACATTGTCCATCGTCTTCCTTCACCCACTTTTCTGTTGTCCATCCCCCAGGGAGGAGGTTATATGTAGATCCTTGTTATCGGCTCCCCCTTCCTACCCCTTCTTCCCTCCCGGTATCACCACTCTCACCACTGGTCCTGAGGGGTTCATCGGTCCTGGATTCTCTGTGTTTCCAGTTCCCATCTGCACCACTGTGCATCCTGTGGTCTAACCAGGTTTTCAAGGTAGAATTGGGATCATGATAATGGGGTGGGGGGCGGGGAGGAGGAAGTGTTTAAGAACTAGAAGAAAGTTGTGAGTTTCATTATTGCTACACTGAATAAAAAAGGTTTTATTTTATTTGGATCCATAATCCGTGGCAAAAACTGTCAATAAATCCCAAAACATATTTTATTGGAGAAAATCTTCTGCAAAGGATCCACTTAAAGTGTTGAAATCAACACGGGGAGCTTGGCTCAAGCCAGACCATGGTATATTCATTACAACATATTCAATATTTTTTAAGTGGACAATGAGTAAAGCTAAAAATTAATTAATTTTAATTGTTGTGTTTTTTGTGCAGAATATTGAATACACCACAGACAGGAAGAAGAATAAACAAATATATCTTGGATGGAGCACTAATGAAACATTTGGCTGCTAACTGCTCAGTCAGTAGTTTGAAACTTCCAGCCACTTCACTGGAGAAAAATAAGGCTTTCTGTTCCCACACATAGTTCCAGTGTAAGAAACCCATGAGGACAGCTCTACCCTCTCCTTTTAGGCTGTAATGAGTTTCAGTCCTTTCTATCGCAGTGAGTTTGTATTTTTTGATTTTTTGTCTCTTAGAAGAAGTTCAGGAAAAATGTCATTAAAATCAAAGATGTTGAGGTATTATTCCCTCATACATGGGACATATTACAGGAATGGAATAGTCCAGAGAAAAGAACATGTTTTTATTTTTTAAGTTTAACAAAAAATAGAACCACGTTCAATGGCTGTGTTTTACCAATAGGGTGTAGTTTAACAATACAGGGGATAATTATGTCAGGCATTGTGGAGATAGTGAAAGACTAGGCAGGATTTCCTTCTGTTGTGCAAAGGGTCATTATGAATGAGGAGTGCGTCAACCAGTCTAAGTATCACCATCCATAAAAAAATAATTCCCACATATTGACCAACTGTATACATTGCCATCAGATTCATTCTGTTAATGAAGCCCTGAGACGATTACATTTCTAAACCATGAAAGAGCTCAAGCTCTCATTTTCAGAAATCTATAGAAAATGTTTCACTGCATGAAGTGAATAAAGAAAACTGTAGGGCTGAAGAAATGCTGACACTAGACAAACAGATAATCCATGTCCTCTGGTAGAGCTTTATATCTAGACTCTACTCAGGAAGTTCTGTTGCCCACCGAATGGACCAATTCCTAAACTAGGAGGTGGACGCCTTATATAACCAGCCCCAAGTCACATAAGGAAGATCATCCCAGTAATCCAGTGGATTATACCATATATACATTTGATAGCAATAGATATCACGAAGCTTTATGAAGCCCCGTCTTTGTTCCCCTTCCCTGTCATGCTCTTACATTATAGACAACCCTCAGCTATTGGACATAGTGTTCCCCACAAGTCCTATCTAATCTTTATCTGGATAATGAAAATACCCTATGGATCTTTAATACCATTTTGTAGCTCAAGGTTCTTGAAGTCAAATTAATTCATTCTTTACATACAAGAAGCAGAAATCTAGGAAGTTTGGAGGTGGTTGAATGAATTTGGTTCACACACCAGCCAAATGTTGAAATCTTTCCTTGTCGTGCATAAAAGTGAAAGATAGTATTCCCAGGTTTTAGCTCCCTCAACTGGATGGTATTTCTCTCTGGCAATTCTGTGACCTGAAATTTAGCAGTAGATAATGTTGATTAGGGCATGTCAGTTTCTTGGCCTGCACTTCTTATCCTAAGTGGTTCCTTGTGGCCTCAAAACCATGCTCCAATTTGAGTGTTTGCATTAAATACAGGACCCATTCTAAATTCAGGGTACTCTGTTTTCTTCAGCCTCCTTAGTTGACATTCATGTCAGACAGGAGATATTTCTTCATCTCAGAGGATGAATTGATTCCAGGTCTTCCCAAAATGAAAACAGTGAATCTGAAGTCCTATATAGACTTGGGAGTTAAATGCTTATGTTGAGGATTGATCTATATTATTAAAGGTTGACCTACAGCATTAAACCACACAGATGAATTTGATATCACCTTAGGTGATTTTTCAGGCACAGCATATTATTTCAATCCAAGTCAATCAACTCACTGTATCAATTGTCTTTGTGCCATTAAAACACTACTATTGTACTTAAAAAGCAATTTAGAAAAGTATATGTGATCAATGGTTTTGTTGCTGTTGTCATTTATTGTGCATTGTTTCTAGTAACAATTATTTCTCTTTTTAAAAATCATTTTATTGGGGGCTTATACAATTCTCAAAATCCATACCTACATCCATTTGTCAAGCACATTTGTACATGTGTTGCCATCATAATTCTCAAAACATTTGCTTTCTACTTGAGCCCTTAGCATCAGTTCTTCAGTTTTCCCCCTCCTTCCTGGCTCCTCCCTCCCTAAAGAACTCTTGATAATTTATAAATTACTATTATTTTGTCATATCTTACATTGTCTGATGTCTCCCTTCTCCCACTTTTCTGTTGTCCATCCCGCATGGAGGAGGTTATATGTAGATCCTTATAACAAGTTGCCCTTCTAGAATTATTTCTTTTCATTTATGTTTTAGTTTATCTTTATACTTCATTTTCTGAATATAACACAAATAACCCCTTGCATTCCAGAACTTGGAAAGATTTTTAAAGAAAATCCCCCCAATATTTTAATGATCATTTAACTAAAGAATCAGAAATTATTTATATGTATTTTAAGTAGTAGTCACACACTTGTTCATGTTTCTTTTCCACTATCTCATCCAACTAATTCCTATACTTTTATTTGTTGATTCCAATGTAAATGTTCATCTTATGGTGACATTCCTACAGATTCTGAGTTTTTCATCAAAGTTCATCCTGCTTCTAGCTCCTTGTATCCCATGGAAACTGTATAATATTGACAGTGTGTGAACAAATGTGTATGGTAGGTGGAGCACATTTAGAAGCCCATAGTAATAGAGTGTGGCACCACAGTAGAGGGTGACAACAAGTGAAAATTGTTTTAGAGGTGGATAACAAGAGATAAAAGGAAATAAGCAGGACATACTAGAGGTGATTTGGCTAAGGCAGAGACAACCTTAACAAGAACTCAAGCCCAGAGGGAGGTGTATTTCCTGGTCTCTATAGCTCTTGTGTTTAAGGATGCCCAATGTTAAAGCTTTTGTGAAAGATAGCACATTACCAATAAGGAATGACAAGGTGTAGATAGACAGATGATGCTAAGAGTAAAGGTGAATGAAGGAAGAAGCTTAAAAGTATATGAGATGAAGGAAGGTAATGGCTGATGAAGTCACTCTCCTCCTGGCTGTGGAGCAGATGCCCTAGACTGTAGGCACAGGTGGATAGCAGCACGGGGAAACCCCAGGGTGAGGTCTTGTGACTAGCTCTCAGAGGGTCTCTGCAAGCCTGGGGTTATGACCACTTTTAGACAGCAGATGGAGCAACAGCTATCTAGTTGAGAGGAGTTACTAATAGGTGGAAGAAGGACAAGCATGATGGTAGGGTAAGGAGGAAGGTAAAAGGAAACAGAAGAAAGATCTAGGAAGCAAAGCTATGGATAGTGGTATAAGCATAGGTCTGTGCATATGTAAATACATTAATTCTGAAAATAGAGATCTTGACCTACATGCATATATTTATAAGGCAATACAATAAGATAGTAGATGGACTTTGGGACTCTGACCAAGCCCTCCCTCAATGCAAGAACACTTTGTTCTAACAACCTGACCTTCTTTGATGCTCACCATACCAGCATGATCACTGAAGACAAAATGGGTGCATAAGCAAATGTGGTGAAGAAGGAGAAAAGTGCCTGGCTATCAACATATATACCACCTGAGGTCTTAAAGGCTTGAAGTTTAAAAGTGGGTATCTAGTAGAGAAGCAATGGGCCCACATGGAAGAAGCACACCATCCTGTGTGATCATGAGGTGTCAAAGAGGTAGGGTAATAGGCTTCATAAGACCCCAAACAAGCAAGCAAAAAAACCCCAACATATTGCTGAGTATGAGGAGGGTTGTAGTAGAGACCCCACATCTATCTGTAAACAATGGGACATTCCCTTACAGAAGGGTCACACTGAAAGGATGAGTCAACCAGACGTAGGATAGTACTGATGAAACACAAATATTATTAGGTTCCTTGAGGCTTCCTCATATTCCACTATCATGACTCCAATTCTGCCTTTCCCTGCGGGCTAGACTGGAGCATGTGCACAGGTACACAAAAGAGATAAGAGTTCACAATATACCGAATCCAGGAACAGGAATAGGAGTATTAATACCAGTCGGGGAAGTGAAAGGCAGGGAGGGGAGGGGAGGAAGGGGGAGCCAATCACAATGATAGACTCATAATCACACACACACACCCCGGGGAGAAACACAGAAACCATGGGGGAAGAGAGATAGCAGTCAGTGCAAGATATGAAAATAACAATAATTTAATATTTATCAAGGGGTGGGGAGAGAGGAAGAGAGGGGATAAAAGGAGCTGATACCAAGGTCTCAATGGAAGGTAAATGTTTAGAAATGAATGATGGAAATATATGTACAAATATTCTTGATACAATTGAAGTATAGATTGTTATGTGCCCCAATAAAATTATCTTTTAAAAAAGTACATGAGATGGATTAAGGAAAGAGATGACTTATCATCCATTCTGTCATCTTGGGCTAGAGCATGGGTTTCAAGCTCTCTAAGTAATGTTGACAGATGACAAACAACACAAACTGGGAGAGGGCTTATTGCCTTGGATTCTAGGATATCCCATCCATAGTCTTGGTCTTCTAGGGAGACTGGATTAGCTAGTGTCCGGCCTGGAGCTTGAGAATCATGCTTAACCAGGAACTTGGAGGGAGGGAAACAAAAATGAGTGTGGTGGCGAGAGGCTGTGCTTCGATAAAGGAGGGCAGCATTAGTCTGAATGACTAGTTGGGCATCATTGGCACAGCCCTTTTGCAACCCCCCCAGGGTGTTTCTGAAGGCAGAGGGGTGTGAGGTTGCAGTTATAGGATAAAGGGTGAGGGTTTGGGCCCCTCTAAAACTGATCTGCAAGTCATGCTAGTAGACAAACGCACAATTTGTTTTAGACAATCTTGTGCCCACTCATCATGCATTTCTGGGATCTGTCATCATTCCTCTAGGTCTTAAGGACAGCCTTCCAGCTCAGGGTTCTGAGACAGATTGGTTTCAGAGGAAGGTGAGCTTCCAGGTCCCTCCTTGATCAATATTCTTAATCTAAGCTCGACTAAGTATTAACTTCTTCTGGAAAGATTGTTAGGTTATGGAAAATTACAAAACAACTAAAAGGTGATAATAAATTCAATAGATCAATAGATGCATTATACTGGATAAATCTGCCAAACAAGGCCCCTGAAGAGTGTTGAAAAACAATGATGTTACTTTTAGGACTAGGTTCATCTTACCCAAACCATGGCATTGCCAATTACCTCATATGCATTTAAAAGTTGGACATTGAATAAGAAAGAATTAAGAAGAATCAGTGTATTTGAATTGTAGTGCAGGGGCCTTCAAATGGACAAACAAATATGTCTTGGCAGAAGTAAGTTCAGGGTGCTAGATAGAGGTAAGGAGATGAGAGTTCACATGAAATTCTTTGGACATGTAAGAAGTGACCAGTCCTTGGAGAAGGATATTTTGTTTGGTAAAGTAAGGGGTAGTGAAAAATAGGAACCCTTCAACTGAAAGGATTGATACAGTAACTTAGGCAATAGGTTCATTCTAAATTGTGAGGATGCTGCAGGGCTTGGCAGTGTTTCATTCCTTTGTGCACAGAGTCCCTGTGCAATGGAATGGACTCAATCAGAACTATCAACAAGAAGAACCTCAGAAATTACTAATCAATACCCAAGCAATGCACAAAATACTAAATATTTAGCTATGTTTACAAAAGTTATTTCCATGTTATCAAATGC
Source organism: Tenrec ecaudatus (assembly GCF_050624435.1). Taxonomy (NCBI): domain Eukaryota; kingdom Metazoa; phylum Chordata; class Mammalia; order Afrosoricida; family Tenrecidae; genus Tenrec; species Tenrec ecaudatus. The sequence continues at coordinate 42,882,370 of NC_134532.1, forward strand.
CTGAAAGCTCAAGAGACATTCACTGGAATATAAGCTTATTAAAAATAAGGAATGGGTTTCATTTGTTAAAAAACATAATAAAATAAAGGTGATGCAAAACCAAGGTGATGCAAAAATCACTGAGAAATTGTTGCCCCTCCTTGATTTATACCATTCTTCTGGAGGTTAGCTAAAGGACATTTTCTAAGATCCATACAGCATGTCATATGGCAGAGTATTTTCCAAATTGAGGATCTATTGGGAGGGCATCACACAATGACGTAGGTGTTAGTGACTATCTGTCTGGCAAGGGGAGTGTAAATCATGTAGTCTTCCAAACTGAGTCAGCTGGAAGATCAGAGGGTCCAGCCAGTGCATGGGATCAATGGTAGTTGAATGCATTTTAGGTTGCTTACAAGGGCTATAATCAATTGAATCAAAATAAAATTCCAGGAGAAACTTCTAGTATAATGAGACCATAGATTAAAGCTTAATACAGAGTACTGAGATGGTATGAATAAACACCACTTTACTGTATGGTAGTTTACGTTCAAGTTATTGAGTGTAAATATAACAATGGTTGTGAGAGAACACTTACCAATACTTCAATACTTTCTCTTATTTTAAAATCATTTTATTGGGGGCTCATACAACTCTTAACACAATCCAAAACATACATACATTGTGTCAAGCACATTAGTACATCCATTGCCATCATCATTCTCAAAACATTTTCTTTCTGATTAATCCCTTGGTTCTCAATACTTTCTATCAAACCAGTAAATACCCTTGACACCAATGTCAGATAATGACACTACAAGAAAACTGTAGCACAATACTGATAATGGATCTACATGAAAAATTCTTTAAAATATTTGGAACAGATTCAGACAACATATTACAAGGATTATGTACCATGATTCATGAAAATTTGTCCCAGATCATATTTTACATAAGAAAATAAGCACTGTAATAAACCCATTGACAGAAAAGAGGGTCAATTGTCTAAGTAGGCACAGAAAACAAAGTAGGAGCATTTAAAAAGTCAAAGGTATTGGGCCTCTACTCAAGTCTTCCCTCAATGCAAGAATACTTTGTTTTCATAATCTGGCATTCTGTGATTCTCACCTTCTCAACAGGATTGCTTAAGGCAAAAGGGGTGTATAGGCAAATATAGTGAAGAAAGCTGATAGTGCCTGGCTATTATAAGATATGGCATCTGGAGTCTTAAAGGCTTGAAGTTAAACAGTCGGTCATCTATCTGAGAAGCAACAATGCCCACATGGAAGAAGCGCACCAGCCTGTGTGATCACTAGGTGTCTATGGGATCAGGTATGAGGAATTAGAAGACCCCAAACAATCATATAGATGGGAACAAAGGGTGTTTGATTGGGGACCCAGAGCATGTCTTTAGACATTGGACATCCCCTCACAGAGGGGTCACAAGGAAAGAATGAGCCACCCAGTGTACAATAAAGCACCAACAGAACACATAAGATTCTTATCGTTCTTTAAAGCTTGCTTCACCCTACTATCATGACCCCAGTTCTACTTTTAAAATTTGGCTACACCAGAGCATGTACACTAGTACAGATAAGAGTCCTCAACATAACACATGGAATCCAGGAGAGATAAACCCCTCATAAAAATAATGGGACTAATGATACCATGAAGGTAGGGGAAAGGTGGGGCCACAAGGGGGAGAAAGGGGAACAGATTGTAAAGATCATCATATAACACTCCCCCAGGGGAATGAACAACAGGAAGTGGGTGAAGGAAAATAGCAGATTGTGTAAGATATGAAAGCAATAATAATTTAAAATTGATCAAGGGGTCACAAGAATGGGAAAGTGGTGGAGGGAGGGAAAAAAAGATGAGCTGATACCAAGGGCTCAAGTAGAAAAAATAAAATATGTTAAAAATGATGATGGCAATGTATGTACAAATGTGCTAGATAAAATTGATGTGTGGATTATAATAACAGCTATAAGAGCCTCCAATAAAATAATTTATTTTTAAAAATCAAAGGCTTTTAAAGTTTGAAAAAAAACTACAACTGTAACATGGAGCAGGTATAGTTCAATATGCTAATATATTCAGCTAAAAAAAACACCAGCAAATATCATTCTTAGAGGAAAGAGAAAATAGCCCACCCCACTTAAGAAATAGGACAAACATACATTTTCATTTTCAATACTGTATTAAAAATTCTATAGTATTTTCTAGATAGACCAATCATAAATGAAATACTTTTTAATCTATTTTTTTAGATTCTTTTTTTAAATCTTTTTATTGGGGCTCATAAGGCTCTTATCACAATCTGTACATACATCAATTGAGCAAAGCACCCTTATACATTCGTTGCACTCGTCATTCTCATAATTCACCTTCCACTTGGGTTCCTGGAATCAGCTCGGTTTCCCTTTTTTCCCCCCATCTCCCTCCCTCCCCGATCCCACCCCTGGTCCCTTGATAGTCTATAAATAATTATTATATCTTATCTTACACTCCCCGGCGTCTCCCCTCACCCGCCTCCCCATTGCCCATCTCCCAGAGAGGAGGTTACACATAGATCTCCGAGATCGGTTCTCCGGTTCTCCCTTGCTACACGCCCTTCCCTCCTGGTGTCGCCACTCCCACCGCTGGTGTTGAGGGGTTCGTCTGTACTAGATTCCCTGTGCCTCCAGATCCCCACTGCACCGCTGTACATCCTCTGGTATAACCAGGTCCGCAAGGCAAGGTAGAATTGGGGTCATGATGATTGGGAGGGGAGGAACCGAGCCCACACGGAAGCAGCACACCAACATAGGTGACCGTGAAGGACAGAGGAGACCAGGTCTCCAACAACAAAGGTGGGGTAGTGGTGAGAATCACATCACCGTGAAAGAGGGGGAGTGCATGATGGGGACCCAATGCCCACCTGTAGACAGCTGGACACCCCTTCCAGAGGGGTAGTGAGGAGGAGATGGGCCACTCAGGGTTCAGAGTAGCAACAATGAAACTCAAAACCTTCCTCTAGTTCCTGAACGCTTCCTCCCCTCCCAATCATCATGAAATACTTTTTTAAAGGAAGAAAAGAGGCTTCCAAAGAGAAGAAATACTAATTCCTCTAATCATCACAAATTAATGATATTTTACATAACAGATTTCAAATATACCATAAATACTACAGGTATAAAAGTTGTAGTTTAAAAGTTGTAGGCTACATTTCAACACACAAAAATAATTTTTGGCATTGAACTCTCTAACCATTAACTACTAATCTCCAACTCTGAAACCATTAACTCTTACACCTTAATATGCTAAGCGTGCTTACAACACACTAATAATCTCCTAATGCACTGACCCCCTAAGTACATGAAAAAGCCCCTTACCACCCAGAACAATTGACACCCTGAGCATCCCCTGACACCCACAACAAACTTGACATGCTTAACAAATCCTACCACAATTCACTCTTAACCTAGGCTAATGCATTTATCCCAATGTTTAAAACCAGGTCAAAGGTTTGAATATATTTTACAACCTGAAACCTAACTTCATGACCATAAACCTCAAATTCAGAAATCCAACCAGAAAACAAGAATCCTTAAATCTACATCTTTATACCTTAACACATAAGCCCCTAATAAACTCCAAACACAATCTGTGAGCCCCTACTGAACTCCAAACATAACCTTCAAAACATAAACATGTCCACTAACATCTGACTCATGAAACTTGATTCCTATTTCTATTTCTTGGCAATTGTTCTTGAACATGGAACACTGATTAATCCCAGGATTTAGATGCTAATCTTTAAGTACAGACTCTCATTCAAACACACTACAAGCCTAAACAGAACCCCAAACCTAATCCATCAAAAAACTCATGTTGCTAATTATGTGTATGGAGCTGTCTTCTGTCTCAGATTTTACACAAACGAGAAGAACTTGGGTAGGTTGGCAGGCAAACTAAGAATCACAAACACATGTTCAGTTAATTTTAAGTCATTTGCATCTGGTTCAAGGAACTTAGGAAAACAAAGAAGTGTTATATAATGTTTAAATATGATAAATAGCATCATGGTCAAGGGCTATCACAGGTCCCTTGCTGATCTTTGATCTACTGTGTGCTGACCTCAAGGAGTCTTTTCTGCTGTTAGACATATGCAGGAATGTTACCCAGTAAGCAAGATGCCTGAGGGTTGAATAGTAGTTATGCACTAATTTGTAGATCACTATTTAACCTGGTTTATCCCTGAAGGATAGGGTGAAAGCATGTTAAATAAAACAAATTACTGGTTATGCTGTCATCGACCCCCTTGTTCTCCTCATTCCCAGGGGGCACTCACATAACCAGAGGTGGAGGCATTAGCAAATTAAAGGTGTTTACATTGGAATCCATGACTCCAATTTTCAAAATTGATCTTGGCCTTTATCTCAGACCTAGGAAAAAAGACTCAGAGGAAGAATTTGCACACCCCCATTTAATAGAGAGACCTGGCAACCCTAAAATATTTGTGTCCATGTCTCTTGGAGATTCTCGTGAGTTAACGTCTTAAGCTCACAAGACATACTGCAAGTAAGAGCTCTATTTTCACCCCAAGCGGGAAAGGTGTCAATTCCAGGGACACCCTGTGTGTCCTGTGCCAGGAACTCCCACTCACAAAACACTGGGAGTCTCCTCTCATGAAGACATAAGTCCTCGAAGAGTTCTCAGGAGAACAACAGCGGACCAAGCTCTCTCTGATGCTGGCCTGGAAATTAATACCTTTGAGTTCAACCCCAGGGACTTCCACAGGCAAACCGGAATGTTCCTTCCTGAGCCTGGCTTACATATCTACTGGCTGAGAGTACCTTTCTTAAGATAGGTCCCCCTCCCCAGGTTCCAGGGTCTCTTACCTTTAGGACACACAAAACATCCAAGCACGAATGATCCACTGTCTTTCCACACAGCATACCCTGATCTGAGATCCAGATCCACCCCGAATTCAGCACCTTGAATTATCTGCCATACCTGGGTCCTGAGAGTGAGCTGGGAAATAAAGCAGGGAAGGTAGAGACAAGTTAAATCACAATCACCTGTAATTACTTCAGCATGATTAGTAAATCAACAACTGAAAACAGATTAGACCCTAGGTAGATTGGTCTACATTGCTGTAGTGAGGCATTCTTAGCTAATCCTTGGGAGCCCCGGGAGCATCTTTGCATACACACACACACACACACACACACACACACACACACACACACACACACACACACCGGCAAACATTCATTTAAATGGTAGCAGGCAATAACATATCCTAAAGAGAATAGGGAGCCTAAAGGAAAATAACAGACAATGGATAATATTTAACATCAAATCAGGGCACACCTAAAGCTCACAAACTACCAATGTGTGCTCTATATTTGCTCCATTAGAAAATGTAATATTTGCTGATGCTTTTTCTGTTAATCTCTATTATCGGACTAGGTTTGTTCATTGGTAAATTACCTCTTTGGCTAACTTCATTCTTCAGTGATCAACCATGATCATCCTTTATGTTTTAAATATGTTTTCTCACTCTTCAGATTTGAACTGCTTAAAACTTCACATTTTTTATTTATGAGTACTCAGAGGGCACTATAACATTGTGGCAGAGCCTAATAACCAATGGAAACCAATTGACAGTCTTGGGTCTTAAAAACTTGAAGGTAAACAAGTGGGCATCTAGCTTGGAAGCAACAAAGCCTAAATGGAAGAAGCGCACCAGCCTGTGTGATCATAAGGTGCCCAAAGAATCAATTATCAGGCATCAGAGAACAAAAAATCATATCATTGCATTCTCATCTCCCCGATAGGATCACTGAAGACAAATGGGTGCATAAGCACATGTGGTGAAGAAAGCTGGTGGTGCCCAGCTATCGAAAGAGATAGCATCTGGGGTCTTAAAGGCATGAAGGTAAACAAGCAGCCATCTAGTTCAGAAGTAACAAAACCCACATGGGAGAAGCACAACAGCTTGTGTGATCCCGAGTTGTCAAAGGGATGAGGTCTCAGGTATCCAAGAAAAAAACACTGTGTCATTGTGAATGAGGGGGAGTGAGGAGTGGTCAGGAGCTTAAGCCCAAATGTAGGCAACTTGCCATCCACTTATGGAAGGGTCTCAGGGAGGAGATGAGCCAGTGAGGGTGCAGTGTAGCAACCATGAAACACAACTTTTCTGTCTAGTTCCAAAACGCTTCTCTCCCTACCTCACCTCCCCCCCCCCCACCGCACACACACACACACACTATCATGATCCCAATTCTATCTTACAAATCTGGCTAGACCAGAGGATGTACTTTGGAACAGACAGGAACTAGAAACACGGGGAATCCAGGATGGATGATCCCCTCAGGACCAGTGGTGAGCATGGCAATACTGGGAGGGTGAAGGAAGGGTGGGGTGGAAAGGGATCTCCATATAACCTCCTCCCTGGGGGATGACCAACAACAAAAAAAGGTGGGTGAAGGGAGACGTCGAACAGTGTAAGATATGACAAAAATTTATAAATTATCAAGGGTTCTTGACTGAGGGGGAGAGTGGGTAGGGATGTGGGAAAATGAGAAGCTGATGCCAGGGTCTTAAATGGAGAGCAAATGTTTTAAGAATGATGAGGGCAAGGAATGTACAAATGTGCTTTGCACAATTGATGTATGTATGGATTGTGATAAGAGTTGTATTAGCCCCCAGTAAAATGATTTAAAAAGAAAAAGAAAACCAATTGACTAATTATAAAGGTTGTATTGGCTTAATTATATCTTTTTAGTGTGTTTTTCATTTGAGGATATTTTAATGCAGTGAATTCACAATGGATGGTAAGTTATTTGGAATTCACAGTTATTGGCACAAAAAAAACCCTGGTTGACAGTGTCTAGGAGTCATCTGGTATAGTTTGCTGGGAAAAATAAGTATATTTAATTATAAGGTATAAAATAAATAAGTAATGTGTAAATATTGTGGGCTTATCCCCTAAAAAGTACAGCGAATTGCACTTTTTCAATAAAACACACATTTCATCTGTACAGTTTCCACATTGAAACAAGACTTTCCAAATTAGAGATAAAATATTTTAGTTGTATCAATATTATTGATATGTTCAAAGAAAGTTTTGAGTCAATGCACACCAATGCTCAGTTTTAAAAATTTTAAGAAGATTGATTCATGTATATTTTTCAAGTTAACATTTACTGGAATTAAGAAAATCTGTGGGAGACTCAAAGCCCATCGGTAGGCAACTGGTAACTCCCTTGCTGAAGGATTGTGGGGACAAGATGTGCCAGTCAGGGTGCAGGGTAGCAATGACAAAACTTAAATCTTTCCTCTAGTTCTTAAATGCTTCCTCCCCCCACTATCATGATTCCAATTCTACCTTACAAATCTGGCTAGACCAGAGGATGTACATTGGTACAGATAGCAACTGGAAACACAGGAAATCCAGGACAGATGGCTCCCTCAGGACCAGTGGTGAGAATGTCGATGCCTGGAGTGTGGAGGGAATGTGGGGTAGAAAGGGGAATCGATTACAAGAATCTACATAAAGCCTCCTCACTGGGGGATTGACAGCAGAGAAGAGGGTGTGGGGAGACGTCAGACAGTGTAACACATGACAAAATAATAATTTATGAATTATGAAGGGTTTATGAGGGAAGGGGAAGTAGGGAAGGAGGGGGGAAATGAGCAGCTGATATTAAGGGCTCAAGGACAAAGCAAATGTTTTGAGAATGATGATGGCAACAAATGTACATATGTGCTTGACATAATGGATGTATGTATGGATTGTTATAAGAATTGTATGAGCCCCCAATAAAATTATTTTTTTAAAAAGGAAAAGAAAATCTGTGGGTAACTTTTTATCTTCACTTTATTTGGCTATAAAATATGAGTATATTTTTGCACATACAATGAATACTATATTACAATGAGTAAAATAATGTTCAACTGAGGAAAGCCCTTCTAGCATCCCTGTCAACAACTTTAACCAGGTTAAACCACCACAATGACTTTCTTCAGTGATACATTATCAAGTTTATGAAATTGAATGTCTCATTTATGAAAACATGTTTGCATATGTTCAATTTTAGATACTGTACCTGATTTCTTCACATGATAGTAAATAATCATAGTTCCATCGGCCTACACTCTTGATGTTGTTAGTTTACTGTGCCAACCTGGCCAATATACACATCAGATTAATTGAAGGGCGGAGAGATAAATGGCTCAGCGAGCCTCGCCTTTCTAGTCTCTTGCTCTTTGTTCATCAGACCAGTGTGTGGCTGCCTGCCTTGATCTGTGCATCGATTTGCAAGCTACACTACCTGTGGGACAACTAACCCGTGGACTGTGTCGCTGTAATTTGAGGTTCCTTCAAGACCTGCTTTGCCACACTCTTCGAATATACATTTCTTGAGCTGGGGACTGTCAGCCACTGTCATCTGGTTGACTGTTGGTGACCTACCTGACTTGCTGTTTGAGTCCTGTGACTGGATAGCCTGAATTTCTCTACAGAGGACTACCTGGTGGCTCTCAAGATTTGAAGGATTCCCAGTGTTTCACAGCTGTCTCATGGGAGTGAGTTGCACTGAGCCATTTGTACTGCCTTTTTTTTTCTTCAAGAAAGAAAAGCTTGTTGTCAGTTCAAGGATTGTTTGTTGGCCCTTAGGAGTGTTTTCCAGTCCAGTCTGTTGTCCACCACACCCTGGCCCCAAAGTCCACCCCCAACACTCCCTGGGGACCCTGCCACCCCATTCCCCCACTGTTCTGCTGCACTCCCCCAGCGCTTCGCCTTGGTGTGGTGGGATCAGGTCAGGTGAAATTCCCACACTGTGTCTCTGGTGCTGTCCCCTGTAGCGCCATGGGTCAGTGAGGGGCATCATGTCCCATAGTGGGGCCATCCATGTTGTCCTCTCCGTGGCCTGGCTGCTCCAATCAGTAATATAATCCTCACAGCCTGGTGGGCCAGGCTGTGCTCCACTCTCTCCTCCTCCCCCTTCATCTGCTCCCATGTGCTCCCATCAGACATGTCTGACTGAAAAACGCTTTGAGTTCATCACAAAGCTCAGAAATATGTTTTACAACTCTTCCTCTCGACAACCATCTAACTTCAGTGTGAAATAGCAGAGCATTATTTGGCGTATCCAACTAATTGCACAGTTGGGAAAACGGTCGACTGTTTAAAGTGCTCTTCATTACAAAATTGACAGAACGTATGACGCTTTTCATTACTTCTTGTAACTCTTGTGGCAGCATCTTCATTGCTAATATTTGCCAATGAATCATACAGTGAGTTCTGATGAATTCTGGTGACTCATTCAGTACCAAACGTTGAAATCCAGATGGACATACTAGCATAACTGGATCCCCATCTGTGCAAACACCACAAACCTTTCCCCCAAGAGATCTTATGCTCTTTCAGAAATGAACCAAATGTATCAAATACTTCAAGTGCAGCAGTTGTCGCTTCAAGAGGTTTACAAAAAAGAAACTCATCTTTAAAGTTGTCGTCATTCATATACCTCACATAAAACAGTAACTGAACAGTTTGCAATGTCTGTAGATTCATCAAACTGGATACTAAATATTGGAAGTGGAGCAGATTTAATTTTTTGGATTATCTGATCAAGAATATCAGCAGACATGTCAGCTATTCTCTGGGGACAGTGTCATTAGATAAGGAAATTACACTCAATTTTGTAACAAATTCATTTCCAATCAGAACCCAACAATGACTTTGGCCACTGGCAATAGTATATTCTCAGCAATGGTGTGAGGTTTCATAGCTCTGGCTATTCTGAGTGCCACCAAATATGAAGATTCAATGGCTCCTACATTTTCTTTGTGGTACTTGCTACCAATATCAAGTCTGGTTTTCTTGAGTCCATCATCTTTCCTTCTAAAATAGTTGGCATCCTTGCAGGCAAAGCTCAGATGCTTGTTATCAAAATGGTATTTTAATTTGTTTGGCTTCATGGATTCAGCTGATAGAATTTCACAACAAATATCATATTCCAGTTTCTCAATTCCTGCTGCAATGATTGAGGTAAAACCATACTGTAAAATATCCTTACTATATTTTCTTAACGTTCTTCTCTACACAATTCATTATCATGTAATGGTTTGCTAATGTAAGTAATATATAACAATAGTTTCAATCATACAAAAAATGATACATGGCATAGTTCAGTCAATACAGTTCATTAAAGTTTCCTATGGTTCACGGTTCTGTGTTGTTTTCTTTACATACCTGTTATGATCACAAGGGGGCAGTATTCACATCAACCACATTTGAATATAAAAAGACCGGTCAGCATCTAGATTAAGTTCCCATAGTACAGATGTATATAATTTTGTAGTTGTTGATGATTTTACATTTACCCAATAATTACAATTCTTGAAATGTTTTACCTTCAAAACTGCTGCTTTCAACACAGGAGATGCTTTTAACAGAGTAGCTGCTTTCAACACAGCAGCTGCTTTCTACACAGTAACTGCTCTCTACACAGTAGGTGCTTTCTACACATGTGTGACTGGTGCACATAAGTACATTATGGCGCCAACCCTGTCATATACACCTGTATTTGTACGGGGTGTATAAAATGGGGTTGGCAAGATAATGTCATCATGCTGGGTACTAGTATGTGGGTGTATCTGCATGTGGACAGCCCTGCCTGGAGACAGATAGAGGAACTGTATCTTGGTTCCTAAGAACATTGGAAATATGTGTTTTCCGTTGATCTTAGACCTCACCTGTGAAAATGTCGTTTGTCCCCCAAAGGGTCGTGAACCTCAGGTTGAGAACCACAGCTCTAGCATTATAAAGGCTTTCTATTATTTATCATTGATGTAGACCAGAAATACATTCATGAATTTGAATTATATCCACATCCAAGTGCCCTATAGAGTTGAAAGCTGAAGCCATCTCCCCTGAGGAAGCATTAAGCAAGGACATTACCATCTAGGTTGCTCCTAAACCACTAGTAACAGAGTGCACTCATGAAGGAGTAACTGTGGAGTTTCATTTTCCTATTGACAGTCACCTTAGGTAAGATAACATATGGGGATGAAGAGACTACTATGGCATCTCCAGAGCCCTCACCTGGTTTACTTCCCCACAGGTGTGCATGCCCAGATTAAGTTAGTGCAGTCTAGGGTGTAGGTGAAAAAGTTTGGAGATTGGTGAAGGTGTGCTGTAAGACTTCTGGAAACACCTTCACCTGCTACAGTATGAATAGGGTTTGGCAAGTACCCAGAAAACGCCTTCCGTGGAAGGGTTGGATCAACACCTATACTGGACACACAGGGCTATGTTTTCTCCTTGAATGTCTCAGTCAGCACAGCTCATCTACAGATTATCAGCCTGAAGTGTGAGGACACTGCCACCTATTCCTGTGTGAGACACGCTGTGAAACCCACATCCTGGGAGCGTCAGCAAACCTGGGGGAATGGCAGCTGTGTTCACTGAGGCCATGACTCGGAATATTTCGCTGAATCCTTTATTTACCAGTAATGCACTTAAAAATGACAGACTAAGAAAATTACTTCCTGAGATTGGCCTCACATGCCTGTGACATTAAATCACCCCTCAGGAGAGGAGGATAAAAATGCCTTGGTATGTAGCCTTTGTTCATCTCTCTGTATAAATATTTCCATTATGGCACTAAGAACAATGCAGACTCTATGAAGGGCTGATTCCTCATACCCAGCGACAATGACAAGAACATAGTTTATTAGTAAAAGGATGGTTAGAAAATAGAAGACAAGACCTTCTGTTACTCTGTGAGAACATGAGAGGAAGTCAGTATGATCCCAGACACAGATTCCCTGCCGGGAGAGAGCTGGGCTGCAGGGGCCGTTCATGACCCACAGATCACAGGACACACTCAGGAGCATGTGTAGCGTGACAGTTTCAGGACTGGTTTCCTGTTGTGGTTCTGGAGATGCTTCTCCATCTTGCTGCTTCCCCCAAGGGATTTCTCTATTTTTATGACATAGGAATACAATATAAGAAATATGTAAAATCAAACCTATTGCATGTGGGATGTATAATAATGGAATTGAAGTCTCAACAGCAGAAAGTGGGGAGGAAGGAGAAAATTAAAATATAATTTTTATTTATTAGTATTATACATTACTAATTGATATGCTAAACTTGGTAGCAATTGCATTGTTCAAGTAATGTTTGATAATAGTTGTATGGATTGGATTTCCATGAAGGCAGATATAATCCTATCACAGACTGTACTGTGTTTTATGATGGGTTTTGGAAGATGCTTTCTGACCATGGATGACATGTCGTTCCCTTGACTGTGCTGTTCCCGGCATAGTAAATCCTATGATTTTATGATTCACATTGGCCAATACCAGTCATTCCATTTATGCTCACTAATGCCTAGGAGACCAATCAATATTCACGCATCTCATTTATTTTTGACCACTCCAAGTTCCCTAAATTTGTAGTATGCAAATTCCAAGTTCTGGTCCTTAGAAGACTTTCTCAGCTGTTTCTCTCTACCTTGAGTCATGCCCCATCAGTAAATGAAGAAGCTGAGGGCTCCACTCCCAGAGGCTTTACCCAAGACACGTCCTCATGGATGTCTCCCCTCCAAGAAATCAGCCTCTCTTCAATCACATTTTGAGTGCCCTCGAACTCGAGGGGCCCATCCTCTGGCAGTAGCTCCAACAATTTCCTACTTCCTTTGCTTAGGCTTTCAGTATTCAACAATGCTTCAAAGTTATGCATAAGGTTTTAGAAGTTTTTTCCTCTGAAGAGGGGAGAGGGGTCATTCTGTATTGCCTGTTCCTACTCTGGAAGTTTTTCTGAAATCTCCCTTTGGGTGACCCTGCTGGTAATACATATAACACTGACATATCTTCCAGCATGCCAGCAAAACATAGGCCACCACAGTATGCTGAGCTACTGGACAGGTGGTGAGAGTATAACATTATTTCTTCAAAATATATTAAAAAGTTCTAGCTAATATTTTAAATACAATAAATAAGTAACAGCATAATGCAACCAAATAGTGGAGTATTTCAATTAAACATTTTTCAGTTATGGACTTAACATTGAAATAGACAATCCATAAGGACATCAAGAATTAAATAAATAAATAAATAAATGAGTCTAGCAAACTAGAATCAGTGACCAATATATAGCCTACTCCACCAAGAGCAAAACATATTTGCACCCATTAAGATGGGATTTATTTCAGAAATAAAGTTAAGCATGAAATAGATGGAAATAGAAACAGAAAAATAGATAGATAGATAGATACAGATAGACGTCAGCTACAAGATATGGACAGGATATATAGAGAAAATAGATGATAGCTACATCGATAGTTCAGTAGATTGGCAGACCAATTAATAGATTTATGATATATATATAGCAGAGTGAGGAAAATATATTTATAGATGAGAGAGAGAAAGAAAAACTTGTTAAACAGACTCCAGTGTCATTGTATATTCAGGTTCAAGACTTTGGGCTGAGTCCAGGAAGATGGTGTTCAGACAACACTCTTGTCTATCCTGACATAAATTGGAGAATAAATGCACGAACTACAACATGAGGTGTTTCATCGGGAGTAAGGTGTTGTACATGGCTTTTATAAAACAATGACACACTCTTCAAGAGATTATCTCAAGTACTTGAGTCCCCACAGCAGGGATATATCACATATTTGATACATGTGGTGATGCAGATAAAAGGAGGTAAGTGAAGTGATGTGAGATCAGATTGTAACCACCATGAAGGGAAGGTTGGATCTATGGCACAGGGTCTCCAGCCAAAAAGGCACATGACCTCATTCAAGACTCAATGCATGGGGAGCAAGATACAGGTTTCCTAGCAGCATTTGGAGCCTCCCCTACCCCATTTCCCCCTGTGTCATGGTTTTTAGTCCTCGTCCTGCTTCTGAGAACCAAGACTTAGATGTTTTTAGCATAACTGTCAACCCCAGAGAACAGAGGGAGGGGAACGAGGCATGGAAGTAGGGCATCTTCTTTGGGTCTTGGCTTGCTGCTTGGGAGACCCTGAGTGCACACACCACAATCCGAGGTGCTCTCTGCCCACTAGAGGAGACCTGAGGGGAAAGTGTTCTAATGTTATTTTCTCTTTACTTTTCCTTGTGGATTGCGTGAAGGTATACCAAGAAGATTAATATTCATTCAACAATTCATACACTTTTGTTTCATTTCATTGACTGCAATACACAAACTCCTTTTACAATTACATTTTTCTTTCCAAACATTCTGAATTTTTCCCTGGATAAATGATGTCCTTTGAAATGCAAAAGTTTGATCATTCTAAGGGAATTGTATCTCCCCAGGACTATTGCTCCCTGGTAGGCTTGTCGATTATTTGGTGGAAGTTTTTCCAAGGGGTGAGTTCAGTCCTACACCTGAAGGGACGCTGACAGCCATAGTCTCAGGACTTCCACAAGTCTACCGAACCAGTAAGCCTAGTCTTTGTATTTTTATTTTCTGTGTGTGTGGGTGTATTATTTCACTTTTTATCCCACTCTACCCAAGACCTTCTAACGCTTTCTTTTCCAAAGAAGTGAGTACTTTTATCACGGCACCACCTACATCTTCTGGTCATAGAGTTCAGAAGACTCATATCCATGATTCATTACAGCATTGGATGAATGGTTTCCATGTGTCTCCAATGATCATCACTCTGGAAAGGGAGAGACAATTAGCGGCACTTCATGTGGTTTAATGTCCCCAGTCACTACTATCAGAAGCCAGATGTAGGACATTGTCTTTGTGGGCTATTATGTCAGTGGTTCTTGGTGTTCCCTGAACCCAAGGCCTCCTCAGAGAGAAAGGGTTAACACACTGATGGTTTTCTTTAGTTTAGATCACAGTAGGCCAGGGAAATGTTTCAGGACAGATTATGAAATTGATGGAGGTGAAATGTTCTCCATATTGGACTTTTGACTTCTCTTCTGAACAGAGCTCCACTGTCAGAGAGATGGTGACAAGGGACTGGTTGACCATGAGTATTGAGAGGGTAATACACTCATCTTTGGCTTTAATCTGCACAGATTTGTCTGACAACTTTGAGTAAAACTTACATTCCCTGAGTTTTGTTTCCTCTCCGCAGGCAGCAGGAAGCACAGGGCAGACCTGGGTGCTAGGATACACCTGAGAGTCTGTTGAGAAGGGGCCATTCAGGAGATCAGATCCTTCAAAGTCTTCACTAAGTAAACAGAGGTGATTTTTTTCTTGTGGATAATTCCCCAGAGACATTAACAAGGTACCATCTGTGAGGGACCCAGGCTTCGTGAGCTGCAGATTCACACTGGGTTTGAAACTACTCCTCCTGGGTGTGGACTGAGAGATGCACTGAGTGGAGAGCCACCGTTCAGTATGCTCCATGATCAAGGTGCCAGTACTTGTGTGTGTGTGTGTGTGTGTGTGTGTGTGTGTGTGTTGAAGGATGTTACTAGGATCAGGTTCTGTCCCTCCCAGCAGTCTCAAGACCCGCACCTCCCCCTGCTTTGGGTGTCCAGGGTTATGAGGCTGGAGGAGTCTGACATAGAGGGCAGGGCAGAAATATGCAAAGTGGAAGACATCCATTTTAGACCCACAGGTCACCTCCACAGGGGAAGCACCTTCATCACACAGCTGGGGACCCCAGTGTCATTCCATTCCATCCTGCTTGCAAGAAGGGTCTGCCCCCTAGCTCTCCTCATTGCTCTTCTCCCAGGTCAGGATCGCCACAGGGTTTGAGGTGAATGGAGGGGTGTGTGTGTGTGTAGGAAATCTCTGATCTCTGAATCCTACCTCCACAGGTGTCTGTGCTCAGGTGAAGCTGGTGCAGTCTGGAGCAGAGGTGAAGAGACCCGGAGAACCTTTGAGGATCTCCTGTAAGACATATGGGTACAGCTTTACTGGAAGCTGGATTGGCTGCATTAGGCAGACACCTGAAAGGGGCTTGGAATGGATAGGATTGATTGATCCTAGTGATGCTGATACCAGGTACATCCTTCCAAGGAAAAGTCACCATCTCCACAGACAACTCCATCAACACCATGCCCCTGCAGTGGAGCAGCCTGAAGGACTCAGACATGGCCATGTATTACTGTGCAAGGGACACAGTGAGAGAAATCCCTTCCTGAGAGGGGTAGACACCCTCAGCCTGATGCAGCTGCACAGCAGGAGTCTTGGAGGCGTCTCTCAGTCCAGCACCAGAGGACACCGTCTGCTGTTTCATAGAAAGTGAGAACAAGAACACAGGCCACTGACATGACAGGGAGACATCTCCCCGCGTGGGGGCACTCATGCCTCTTACTGGATCGGGGTTCTCTGGAGAGGCTCACTCTATGACTTCTGAATAACCGCAGGGCTATAGAGCAGATGATATAAGGTTTCTTCGTTAAATCCTCAGAACTCAGCCCTTGCTTCCCTTGAACAATGAGCAGGTGCATTGTCATAATAGGAAAGAAGTTCCTCGGCTCATTTTTTCCCTCACCAAGACCATTCCCAGTATTACTAGAACTTCTTAATAAGTATTCCAAATGATTGTTGTTGATTTCTAACTGGATTCAGTTGCCTGCATTCAACTTGATTCAGAAACAGTTTTGTAGAAACTCCTGGTACAGTGGTGTCGCTGTGGCATTAGAAAAGTCTCATGGATCCCAGACCTTGTGCCAGCCAGTCAGTTACACTCGGGAAAATTGTTGGTATAGTTTCCTCGTTAAAAGTGGTCTCTCCCCGCAGAGACTTCGGACCCTCCTGAGCCAGGACGACCTTGGTTCAGAAATATGTACCTCCTTCCTCCCCATATTTCTCTTGAAGATCCTGATTCTACCATGAGGTCAGTGTCAGGGAAGGGTATTTTGGATTGATTAGAGTCAGGCAGCACACAGGGAGAGGCCATGGTGTACAGGGATCTCCTACTATAAGTCACTGCAATGCTGACCTTGACGCTTACCTAAAACAGTTCTCCCTACCCCTGACCTCTGTGAGCACTGAGGACACATCTGTGTATTACTGTGCATGTGGACACAGACAGGGCAGTCAGTGGGGCCCTCACATAAACAATCTGCAGGACCGCTCGGGCTGAACTGCATGGATCATTCAGACCAGCAGGTGGCGCTCAGGAGAAACAGCACAGGCCCAGGATCCAGGAGCAGGTTCAGAGATGAGCACAGGTGGGGCTTTCTGCAGGGTCTTCAGTTGGTTTTGTTCCCACAGCTCTCAAACTGGTTCAGTGGAAACTCTGTTTACAATTGTAGGGAGTGTACTAGCGTCTCCTTAATAGTAGAAAAGAAACTCTCACTGTCATATAATTGATTGCAAACCAAAGGTTTGAACTAGCCCTGTAAAAGGTATTTGTATAGAAGTGGTTGGTCTTGAAAAATTCTGCAACGTGATCTGCGATTTTACTTCTTGGTTTCAACTTAGTTAGTTGAAAGTATAGAAATTACGAGTGATTTATATAAACAAACCTGGAGTTCGCATGAAAGCACCAGCATGATAGCCAGTGAAATAGGCCCCATGGGGCAGAGATACAAAGAGGGGTGGTGATGTTGAAAGCTAAGTATTGGGGTTCTAACCACAAGGTCACTTGGTTGAAATCCAACATCCTCCCCTCAGGGACTTTACTATCATCTCTTAAATTCTAACAAAAAGAATGTCCCTTAACAAAGGGAAGGAAGACAGTAAAACCACTACAAGTTGGTACCTTATTAAGGTGAAAACTTGTCACAAAAGTAAAATATAAATATCACCCACAAAATAAGAGATCGAAAAGTGGTAAACTTATTCCCTGTCAATGGTGGAAAATTTGTGAGTCCAGTGGGCTGAGGGTGTAGGGTTGGCAGGCAGCCCCACTTGGTCCTTGCTCTCACTAGATTGATTGTATGCTTATTCACTGTGCATGGGTGTGTCTATTAACAATATTATATCCTCACAGCCTAAAAATTGATAACTTTCTAAACTGTTACTGTTATGATGAAGTTAAAACCAATTTAGTTTACTTTTATTTTGACATTTAATTAGAGAACTTTGACTCTTTCATATAGTGAATTTTTTAATAAATGCTATGTTTCTGAAAGTTACTGCAACTTGATATCACAAGTAGAGAGTGTTTAAGAATAGAAACATGTTTTACTGAATATGTAGAGACTAGAAGTCCAAATTCAAGGCCAGCTCTAAGGGAAAGTTCTTTGTTTAAAAATTAATTTGATGAATGACAATCTATTCAATCAATAGTATAAAACAAAGAAAATTTATTCAGAATTTATTCCTATTAAGAAAAATTATATATAAAAGTGTTTAGATGTAAAAACAAAATGCAAAGTCAAAAATATTCTAAAATAAAATAATGGACATTTTATTAGTGTTTGTGTGTATGCTGTATGAATGTGAAATTTTTAGATACAAACATAAAACTTTCACTAAAGAAAAACAATAAGTTCTATAGAATTTGGACGTTTGCTATTGTAAGTGTCAATTAAAGCTAAATATTCTTAATAAACTACGTATAACCTTGGAATTCCAGAACACTTCTTATTGCTCGTGAGAAACTTGTAAACGGATCAAGAAGTAGTTGTGTGAACAGAACAAGGGAATACTTCAAATCAAGAAAAGTGCGTGTCAGGTTGTACCGTCTCATCGTACTTGTCCAAGCTGCATGATGAGCAAATAATCAGAGAAGCTGGTTCATATGAAGAAGAATATGGCATCAGGGCTGGAGAAAGGCTTATTAACCACCTGTGATATGAAGGTGATGCAATCTTGCTTGCTGAAAGTGACGAGGACTTGAAATACATGCTGCTGATGATCAAGGATTGAAGAGCTCATTATGGATATGAGTCAATGTAAAGACGACCAAATGATGCAGCCAGATTCCAATTCTGTTGTTTATGATTACTATTTATTTTGAACTGACTTTCAAAAGTCAGCATAGCTCCTCCCACAACAAGCTGCCAGGAGGAGCATTCACTCTCCCAATATCTAAAGTCAAAGAAAAACAAATAAAAATTGTTACATGACTCGATCTTTGTATAGTGTCCTTGATATAACCTTGTCCATTTGAGTCAAACATAGTACAGATCGAGGGATTGGAACATTCTTTTAAGATCCGGGATCCTTCTGCATTTCAACTCTAAAAATTTACTTTTACTGTGGGACTTTGTGAATCCTTAAAATTATTATTGTCCACTCCTGGATTGTGTTGTTCCTTAATAAACTCTTCAATTCTTAACTGAAGCTCCAGTTTGATCTTTGGAAGGAGGAACGAAAAAGGAAATGATATATACATTTTTTGCCAAACTATGTCTACCAATCACTGCCAAATTCCTAAAAAAGAAATAAAACAAACAATAAATGACAGTAGACTAACCATTTCTGGGAACAAGTTATGTTCAATAACATCTCTTGTGGAAAGATTATATTTGTTGTCAATAAGTAGCTAAGGGGACTCTGAGTACTGTATAAGATGAACATTGGGCATTCTGTTTGAGATTATTCCCCAACCTGCTTACGGTTGTGTCACAGTGTAAATTCCACAGCTGGTCCATGGAACCTTTCCTTAGGATATGAGATGTTGCCACTGGATGTTGGAGTGCCTCATTCATTGCCCATAGTTATTCTATAATTCCCTTTCTGATATCCTGTCTCTGTTGAGCACTTTCCTCACAAAAAATATCCCACTACTCCAAATGAGTACCCATTCTGACCCAAACTGGCCGGGCAAACGTGTCCACAAAGACATTCCCAACCTTCAGGTCAACAGGTCACATGGAACAGAAGAACTTTGGTCACGGAACCAAAAGTGACAATAAAGGCCAAATAAGAAGACATTCGGAACCAAGAAGGACCAAGATCTGTAGCTTGTTAAGAAACTTAACCTCACCCTAATGCATATTCTTGACCATCCCTGTGACATATGTTTTACATCCATAATCCTATACATTTACTTATTAGTATATAACCGTGGTCACCATTTTTTTCAGAAGCTTTCCTTAGGGAATCTTCTGACTCAGTGCTTGCTTGATCCAAGGGAAGCGGCCCCTTTCACTGAGATGCAGCCGTGTGTTTGTTGCTAGCAGGAGTCATGTTGGTAACACAGTTCCTTTCGCTGAGTGTGCTTTTCAACACAATATTATACTCTGTCTTATAGAGTCTCTATGAGTCGGAATCCACTGATGGCAGTGAGTTTGGTGTTGGTGTTAGCACAAAGAAGATGATTGAGTCAGACTTTCAGTTTCTGCGAAGACTGGGAACTTCTCTTCTTTATTCCTGGGCTTCTAATATGCAGGGCACTTCATCAATTTCCAGGTACAGTCTCAAACCTAGTGAAAAACATTTCACCATAGACAGGATTTTCTAGGATCCATAGACCTTTTCCATAAGTCATCAATGTCCTTTGGAAATTCCTCTACCTAATGATTACTCCTTTTTAGCAGTGCCAAGATTACAAAAATGGGTTGGCATACTGGGGCTTCCATTACTTGTCGTCAGTGATTATTTTCCCTGTTCCTCATTGTCCGAGATTTGGGTCCAAGAGGGAGGAATCATCACAGATCCTCTCCGTAGGTTTTGCTGTCTCTGATGATTTCATGCTGCCGGAGCTGGAGCTGCCAAAACCTTCCCAAGAGGTTGGAGCAGCTGTGAGCAATGTATTTCAGTAGCAGAAAACAGCCTCCCATCTCTAAGGAGCTGATGCTCAAGCTCCAGAAAAATATCCAGAACAAAAGGCTGTTCTCCCTGCATCTGAGCTCAGTGACACTGAGGACATGGCTGTCAATTAATGGCTGTCCATTAATGTGTGAGAGAAACAGAGGACTCACTACCATCTCAAACACAAATGTCCGTGCGATGATGCCATTGGTCTATGAAGATAACGGGTTGTGGAAAGGACAGGGACAAGAATTCTGGGGACATAGTAATGGGGGAGGCATGAGAGCAAGAACCATCCTATTAGCATCTAGGGTTTCATTTCCCTCCAAAATGCTCTCTCCCTAAAAGTTTATTACAAAACCACACAGATATGTCACTGTTCATACATTTGTAGATTTTATGCTGTGGTAGATGTAACATCTCATGTTAACCTGATAAAAGCCTAAAGGGTGGAGTCTAGCCTATCAATCAGGTAACAGCCTGGTGATCCCTCCTTGTGGGTGTGGCCTTCTTATAAGGCTTTTCAGGACTGTTTCTTGATTCTGCCATTAGAAGAGACTGCTCTCTCTCTCTCTCGCTCTCTCACTCTGTCTCACCATCCTGTGGACAAGCCAGCCACATGGAGCCACAGTAATGGCAGCCAAAACTCTGGAGATGTGTCCACTGTCATTGGATCCACACGACTTTCCACGCAACCGCCTATGATCATCTGGCATTCAGCATCATTGTGCGTGTTGTGTAAATCTGAAGAGGAATTCATGGACTAATATCAGACGAATGGGCTAATATTGAACTGATAGACAATATGGACTGGCTGGGATGTTTTATTGATGAATAGTATCTTCTTGATATAAAGTTCTCTTTTACACAAGTATTCCTTTGCAAATTATCAGAAGCAAAGTCTGAGTTCCTAACAATTAAAAAGCAAACAATCAAAGAAACAAACAAAGAACAAATAAACATATTTTGAAATGCTTCATTATATTGTTTGCACTTTTTCTGCCATTTCTCCTAGATAATAAATTTTAAAATGCCAGGTTTTCCCCTCAGAACTTATGAAGAAATTTCTTCCTCATTTGTCCTGAATTATCTGTCCCCCAGACAGATCAAGCATAGGATCTTGAGCTTGTATAGTGTAATACCAGACATTGTTTTGTTCTGCTGTGCACAGGATCCCTGTGGGTCAGAACTGACTCAATAACACCTATCCAAAAAACTACTTGACCCAGAACTCCAACCTGACTTCATTCAGGTCATGATGCTTTAATGGGAAGAAGACATTCTAACTGCCCAATAACTGGTCTACTTCCTGTCAGAACCCCTATTCTGTAGAAAATTTTAAAGGTTTCAGAGTGATGACCAGGACTCATATGAAAATGTTTAAAGAAAATGGAAAACTATACAGGTGAAAAAAAAAGAGCAAAGAATTTGTACCACGTTTCTTTGTTCTGTTTTTACACTCTTTATGATTTTTACCTGCTTATTCTTCAAGGGTAGCAAGAGCTGTCCTGAGAATTTAATTTGTAAACATTTGCTCATCCATCCTACAACACTGATCTTTTTAAAATCACTTTATTGTGAGCTTGTACAATTCTTATCACAATCTATACATACATTCATTGTGTCAAGTACATTTGTACCTTCGTTGCCATCATCATTCTCAGAACATTTTCTTTCTACTTGAGCCCTTGTATCAACTCCTCATTTCCCCCCTCTATTCCCACTATCCCCTCTCTCACATACTTTTGATAATTTATAAATTATTATTTTGTTATATCTTACACTGTCCGATGTCTCCCTTCACCCACTTTTCTGTTGTCCATAACCCAGGGTGGGAGGGTTATATGTAGATCATTGTGACTGGTTCTCCTTTCTCCCCCACTTTCTCCTTGCCCTTCTGGTATGGCTACTCTCATAATTAGTCCTAAGGACAACACTGAGCTTACCTCTTCCAAAATCTCAAAGGATAATGAGAAGAAAATGCTGTGAATTCCTTATAGATATTAAAACTATTTACATTTCTATATGTAGTATTATTCCTATAAAACAGAAATATATAACTATAATCTCATGTATTGTGTGTTAATAGAACAATAAAATGAATTAATATATGATAACAATTGAGCATAGCACAGTCACATACATGTTACCAAGGATATTGTCATCGTGCCCTTCCCAACACAACTAAAGCACTCAGATCTGTTCTACGGACAGAACCCTCAGATCTCAGAAGTCATGCAACTTCATTTATTTCTATGTAGTAGAAGGGCATGCAAATCCACCCCTCCCTCTGCTGATGAAAGCCAATGCAGCCCCAACCCTGCAGCTCTGGAAGTGCTTCAGGATTCTCAGGAGTCCCCACTCAGTGATCAGGGCCGAGCACAACACAGACAGCATGGAGTCTGTGCTGAAAGGGGCTTGTCCTTGTTGCTATTTTAAGAGTTGATCTTGTCAAGAACCAGTTTGTGTGCTTGGGCACGAGTGAGAGACACAGTGAAGGTGAGTGACAGTTTTCCTGCCAAGGATGTCTGTGCTTGCAGAAGTCCAGAGTGAGGTGTAGCTAGTGGAGTATGGGGGTCCCTTGGGGGGTCTCTGAGATTCTCCAGTGCAGCCTTTAGATTGCCTTTCAGTAGCTATGCATGATCTCTGTCCACCAGGCTCCAGGGAAGGACCTGCAGTGGGTCTCAAGTATTAGTAACAGTGGTGACGGTGCATACTACAAAGACTTCTCCAAGGTGTCTTTGTATCTCAGAGAACATGCTGTATCTGCATAAGAACAGCCTGCAATTCAAGGAAACACCTTTGTATTTCTGTGCTGCGACCATCATGGTGAGGAGAATTCATATTGAACCAGGACACAAACCTCCCCTGCAGGGAGGAAACCGGTGCCCAGGGGGCGCTGAGGACCCGCAGAACACAGACCTCAGGTCCAGAAGCAGGTGCTGACAGAGATTCATAGCTGCTTTCCTGCTGTGGTATTGGCATTCTTCTCCATATCGCAGTTTCCCTCAGAGAATCTCTCTATTTGTATACTGCCAGTTGTACCTATCGCTGAGTGAGATGTTTGAATTGAATCAGAAAGACTGGTTATTCAAACTTACCAAGGATGCCTGAAGAGAAAGACTTGGTGATGTTACTTCTGAAAGTACAGACTGAGAGCAGAGGCTTCCACAGATTCCCGGATTATGACAATGGGTTCCAGGTTAGAATTATGCAGGTGGTTAGTTAGGGGACCAGGCACATCAAAGCAGAATGTGGACCCCATATGGCTCTCATCTTCAGTGGGAAATGTGCAGGTCAGACTTAGCACTGGTCCAAAGTCTCTTAGTGTCTTTATCTATTTTCAGTCTTTCTTTTTCAGCAAGATGACATGATTCTGGAATATCTATCCTTCCCAATGCAAGTCTGCTCACATTCTCAATATGCCATGTTCATGGACAAGTACCCTCAATACCAAGGAAATGTCAAAGCTACACAATACTGTTTCTAAATACAATTTAATTGTGATTCAAATGCCAACTTAACCCTTTAAAGAAATGGAAAAAAATAATTACTCACTTTATATGGAGAATCCTAGGATAATCAAGGGACCCAAAAAGATTGAGATAAAGTTAGGGGCTCTCACACAAACTAACCTGAAAACTATTGTACCGCCACAGTATTCAAAACAGCCTGGTACTCATACAATGATAGGTATGTTGACCAATGGAACAGAATAGAAAACTAATAAATAATCCAACCACATACAGGAAACTGATCTTCAACAAAGACCCAAGGGACTTTATAAGAGAGAGAGACATTCTTTTCAACAATGGGGCCGACACAATTGAATCGCTAACCTTAGAAGAATAAAAGACAACCAAACCTCAGCTCATGTAAAAAAAATGAGCACAAGATGATCAAAGGCCTAAATGTAAATCCCAGAACTATAGAGACCATATATAAGGAATTAGGGACATACTTATATGCCCCACAGGACACTCATACACTATAAAACACACCAAAGGAATTACACACAAAGTGGACAACAGAGATGAAAGTGACATACTAAACATCAGACATTTGTTAATTAAAAGACTCAAAAGGGAAGCCAAGCCAAAAATAAAAAATCAAACAAAAATTTCTGGTAATTTTAAGCTGCAACTTTGCATGCCTATTCCATTTACAACAATAGACAACTGGAGCAAATATGACTGCATTTTCCTTGGAGTATTAGTTTCTATCATTTCTATCTTTCAGAATTTTGAGAGACCTTGATTAAGTGACCAACCAAGCCCAACCCCAGGAGATAGGGGAATGCAAAACAAACCCAGAACATCTGTGCCTAGAGCACAATGTGTTGCTTCTTCAAGTTCAGGGAGCACTCAGGAGCTCATTGAGAACATGTGTACCAACCCTGTTAGGAAAATTATATGCAGATGGATAATGTCATGAGGTTGACAATTAAGAAGGCTCCTACTAACCCACTGCTATGAAATTATCTGAGATGATCCTTGCAGTCAAACTCAGAGATGGAGGTGAGCTGAACTCATGTGCAGCTATACCACGGTCTCAAGCTTAAATTGGTCAGACAAGCACCAAGACAGACGGTGCGATGGCGGTTTGGTGAAATGAACAGGATAAAGTGATGCTATGCGAGTGTGCATATGAAAAGGGAACTGACTCACTGATCTCCAATTGAAAAATGCTAGACTGTCCTGTTATTGAACACCTGGATTTTAGTGAAATCAATGCATGTTCATTTCAAAGCAATTGCTTATTTCCTTCAGAAAATTCTGACTCAAAGAAGTCCAGGTGATGAACACCTTGTGCTTGGGTTTCTCCATTGTAAAAAGATATATTAATTTGGAGATATACAGATTCTAATTCACCAGGAAATGAGTGGTGTCAACCCTAAGTCTGGGGAAAATGTTTTAACTTTGTTAGGAGGAAGGAAACTGAATGGAGATTGAGCTTTAAAACTGCATGTTTAGAGAGAATGTCAGAGCTTCTATAGTCAATAATATGAACATTTTTTTCAAAACTAGACAATACTTGAGTTTAGGAAATAAATTTAAGGTGAGATCCATAAGCAGTTGTGATGGGGGTGTGCCCAGAACACAAATGGAGAGGCTATTTTTGGTTGAAAATGCTAACACCTCAAATGAACCAGAGCCCCCTGCATAAGGGACATTTTAAAGAGTGTCTGCGCTCATACTCTAAATGTTGAGGATCAGTTGCATGGATGGACCTAATTCTAATGGAGAGTGCCTGTTGGGTCTCAAGAAAATGTCTTTTGCTTCAAGATGTAAAACACTGTGCTTGGCTCTAATTCGTATTCGGATCCTTTTTTTTTTTTTTAAATGATTATGTTCTATTTATTGCTCTCCTGAATTTTTGCATTTGAAATCATGGCTCCACTGAATTTGCACTGTTGTGGATATTCCAGCAAACAAAGGGGCAGGGAGTGTCTCTTCAGAATCTTGCATTTTTAGAGGCTACAGTTACAATATTGTCTTGTCTGGGGCACAACTTTTCTAGGTTGCACGCTCTTCCCTGAGACCCTCTGACACTTGAATCTCTTTACTTACACTGAGGTTGACCTCAGTCATCAGGCTCTGGGATATAGTCTGTGTATTGCATGTAAGAGCGGTGGGGTTGGTGATGACCATGGCCCAAGGTCGGGAAATCCTGGTTATATAAGATTAGCAAAGGGAAATTGCCTGCTGGAAACATTCTGCCAGAGGCTTTGGGTTAGATATGCATAAATACAATGAAACGCTAGGAGGGGAGTGTGTCCTTGGACCCAACACCTGCTTTACTCTTTCCTGACCTTTGCAATTTGGACAGAATAGAACGCATCACAACGTCATTCATTTCCTCAAATGTCCATGAATTTCTGTTGGACGTTGCAGTGTACTCCGGAATCCAGAAGGATGAGGAGATCTCCTCAAGGGAGGAGGGAGTGGGAATTGGAACTGAATGGCTTCGTAGAAGAGTTGGACATTTGAGGAATTATCAACCCTAACTCCTTGGGACTAATCTGGTGTTCATGCTTCTCAAAGATGTTGCTTCCACACAAGGAAAACTACTAAGTACTATGAGGAGGTTAATTGGGAGGTATCAGGGTATACCGGGAAAAAATAAGGCATCTTGAAGAGTGTGAGTTTTGAAGGTATCTTGGGGTCCAATTTCCAATTGATGGTTTCATCAGACTCTATCCTGCCCACTCTCTAGGGCACAGGACAGAGAGGAGCCCAAGGCAGGCCAGGGCTATGAGGGGCTGGAGGGAGAGAACCCTGAACTCAGAAATCCTTGGATTGTCTTTGACATTTACCACACACCTCTTGGGGAAAACCTTCTCTCACTATCGACAAACACGATTATGATTTCAAACAATGGTCACCTACAGTGGGCTCAGAAGGAAGAGGGGAGTCTCGTCTCTATCACTTTCTGTTTATAAGGCCAGTGCTCCCTCACATGCAAATTATTCTCGGGCACTAGGGTACAATTTCACCCTTGGCTGGGAAACCTATCAGTTCTCTTCAGACAGGGCTGTAGGTCTCTTGGGAAACAGAGCTGTGGTCTCAGGATGCTATTGCTGTGTGTTCTCCTGTGCCTGATGACAGTTCCCCAAGGTGGGAGGTTCAGATATCCAACCTGGGTCTATAGGGATATTTGTGACTTCAAGTATCTGAGAGGGACCATCTGTTTTTTTTTTTTCCAGGCGTCCTGTCCCAGGTGCAGCTTCAGGAGTCGGGTCCAGGGCTGGTGAAGCCCTCCCAGGAGCTGTCCCTCACCTGCACTGTCTCTGGTTACACCATCACCAGTGGTTACTGCTGGCACTGGATCTGCCAGCCCTCAGGGAAGTGGCTGCAGTGGATGGGACGCATATGCTATAGTGGCAGTACAAATTATAACCCGTCCTTTCAAAGCCGACTCTCCATCACCAGAGACACATCAAAGAACCAGTTCTCCCTGCAGCTGAACTCCATGACTGCTGAGGACACGGCCGTGTATTATTGTGCAAGGGACACAGTGAGGGGAAGTCTGTGTGAGCCCAGAAACAAACTTCCCCTGCAGGGAAGACACTGGGCAGCAGGGGGCGCGCAGGACCCACTGAGCACAGACACCCAGCACCAGACAGGCACAGATGTATGACAGGGAGGATTTCCTGTTGGAATTAGGACCTTTTCTCTTTGCTCTCAGCATCCCCAGAGACAATTTTGCCTTTTTCTTTTTTCTTTCTCTAAATTTTCTCCTTAAAAGGAAGAACTAGCATTCTCTGTTTGCAGTACTAATATTAAAGGTGACGCTGACCTTCATTATCATCCTCTATGCCCCATTACACCCTTTTCCTCACACTATCTGTGACTCAAAATCTGTTGACAACGAAATACAGGCATGTGCAGATTCATGAGTGCAGTGCATGATTTTAAGTGTCCTGAGCTCTTTGCTGTATTACAGCACACAATCAGGTCTCTGGAAGTGTCTCTCTGCATTACTCCCTGTGTACTGTGGGTAGTGATTGAATAATGTTCTGTGTCTGAGAAAATAATTGTGGAGACATCTGGGTCTAAACGTGTGACCTGTCCTTAGTGATGCTTGCTACCCATTGTCTCTGTTTATGCTGAAGCAAGGGATCCAGGCATAGGGAGACCCCTGACACTGACAAGGGGTGAACTGAAATGACCTGTCTGGTGGGCAGAGTCATAAATAAAGTCATTTATTGGAGTCACAATGAACAGACCACTCATTGGAAGAACAACTTTGATTCCAAAAGACAGCAAATGAGTCACAAGAGGAGGACATTTGCAGACTAATATTTCAGAATGCACTTTATTCTCATTGAGAGCAGCGAGATTTCTCACATATTTGCATCAGGTGATCAGGGGAACCATTTCCTAGAGAAAGGACGTCGTGTTTGGCAGAGTGTCACCAAAATAGAGGAAAATAATCAGATGCATGGACAAACTGGCTGCTAAAATGTTCTCAGCGGTTTCACTCTGCAGCCAGTGCAGAGATGGAGGTTTGAAAGCATCCCTTGTTTGTGCTGTAGTTGAAGAACAGTGTTCCCTCATCAACAGCAAAGATAGAGAAATAGGGTTGTGCTAGGAGATGGAATCTCCTGGAAGACAGTGAGTTGGTTTTATTGTTGTTGTTGTTTTGTATATTCAATGAAATGTACGTAACAATCAGTTTGGGGGATGTTCGAATGTGTTCAGATGAAGGTAGAAGAAGGATGTTGTAGGACGCCAGTGACTAAAGAGTGTTTTGGGATCCAGAAGTCATGGGAAAGGCAGTCAAACAGCAAGGTCATCACTTTACAGCAGCCAGACTAACATATTTGACCTAAGCACTCCTGTGTCTGTTATGGACTCTGGGGACGGGCAACAGACTGTACTTGAACTTCCTGCTTTCTCAATTTCCAGTTCCTATTTTGGTTTATCTCAGGTATATTTTGTCATTGGTGGTAACATTCTTGAATTTTTGTTCTTTATTTTTCTGTTTTACATTAGATGAAACCGGGGATTGATGAATATATAGAGATAGCAAAGAGAATAAGGGATTCTGGAGCTTACAGTGGGGGGTGGGATAAAAGGGAGCTGATGCCAAAGAGTTCAATAAGGAAGAGGGTGTTTTGAAATTAATTTTGGTGGCAATTGTACAATACTGCTTGATGCACTTGAATGATGAATTGATATGATTATTATGACCAAATACAATGGTTTTGGAGGGAAAATGAGAAAATAAATTAAATATTAAATAAAGGCTATGCCATTGATAACACTTTTTAATTTCAAATTTCTGGTTTATTTAATAATCTCTATTCAAGTTCAATATATTAGCTAGTTTTTTGAAGTGTTGTACCAGCAAGACTTTCCATAAGTTTCTGATTATGCATGAAGAAGCTATCTTCCACTTTAAAAATTATTTTTCTCATAGTATTTTTTCATGTATAGGCAAAAAATATTTTCAACATTCTTCTCGTGCATAATGCAATGGCATTAGATTATCATCATGTTCAACAATTGCCAACATCTGCAAAATTTCCTATCATACACATCACAGAAACCCTTAAAAAATAATTCTGACTTGAAAATTTCCTCCTTAACATGGAATAAATAACTCTATTACTTTCTTGCTCTAATTATTTTGAATCGAAGTCTGCTTTAAGTACCTTTCTCTTCCTGTGCAAAGAATGAACCCTACACTCTGTTCAATACCTTCATTGTCTTTCAGGCAGATTTCTTTCTTAATCAGTATTTTACTTCAATCATTTTATTGGGGCCTTTACACATCTTATCACAATCCATACATATTTCCATTGTATCAAGCACATTTGTCCATTTGTTGCCCTCCTCATTCTCAAAATATTTGCTTTCCACTTGAGCCCTTGGGATCATCTCCTCACTCCCCGCTCCCCCCACCTTCATGAACCCTTGATGATTTATAAATTATTCTTATTTTGTCATAACTTACCTACTCCTTTCACCCACTTTTCTGTTGTTCATCCCCCAGGGAGGAGGTTATATGTAGATCCTTGTAATCGGTTCCCTCTTTCCAACCCACCTACCCTCCCTCCACCCTCCACTCTCAGCACTGTTCCTGAAGGGATCATCTGTCCTGGGTTCCCTGTGTTTCCAGTTCCTATCTGTACCAGTATACATCCTCTGTTACAGCTGGATTTGTAAGGTAGAATTGGGATCATGATAGTGGGGTGGGGGAAAGCATTTAAGAGCCAGAGGAAAGTTGTGTGTTTCATCATTGCTACACTGCACCCTAATTGGCTCATCTCCTCCCCACGACCCTTCTGTAAGGGGATGTCCAGCTGCCTACAGATGAGCTTTGGGTCCCCACTCCACACTTCCCTTCATTTACAATTATATGACTTGCTTGTTCTTTGATGCCTGATACCTGATGCCTTCAACAGCTTGTGATCACACAGGCTGGTGTGCTTCTTCCATGTGGGCAATGTTGCTGCTGAGCTAGATGGCCGCTTGTTTACCTTCAAGTCTTTAAGACCCCAGATGCTATATCTTTTGATAGCCAGGCACCATCAGCTTTCTTCACATTAGCGTATGCACCCATTTGTCTTCAGCAAATGTATGAGGGAAGTGAGCACACGATGATAAGAGTTTTTGTTCTTTGATGCTTGATAACTGATCCCATCCGGCACCTCGTGACCACACAGGCTGGTGTGCTTCTTCCATGTGGGCTTTGTTGCTTCTGAGCTAGGTGGCTGCTTGCTTACCTTCAAGTCTTTAAGATCCTAGGTGCTATATAATTTCATAGCTGGGCTCCATCAGCTTACTTCACACATTTTGTTATGCACACATTTGTCTTCAGCGATTATATCAGGAAGGTGAGCATCATGGAATGCCAGTTCAATAGAACAAAGTATTCTTACATTGAGGGAGTACTTGAGTACAGTCCCAATATCCATCTGCTACCTTAAAACTATATGGGAAACAGAAAGATTTCTCACAAATCGTCTCCCCCAAATATGTTACACTGCTTGCAGGTAATCATAAAAGTTACTTCCCGTGAGACAATCAGCTGCCATACTGCTGTCTCCTCCCACCACAGGTGGGCCTGCTCTCTGCTGCCAGGGACAATGGGTTATTTTTCTCTTAGGTTTGTGCCCATTGGCTTGGTTCCTTTAGTTGGGATTTACACCTACTAATAATGGTTCCTATGGAGATCCAGAGAACAGATCAAACCCTCTCAGTGACATCAAGTTAGGCTACCATCTTGAATATAGGATCCACCTGTCTTGTCACATGGATAACCCAATTCCTCCCCTTCCTATTGTGTTTATACCCCTAGATTGTTCCCCTCTCATTGCTGTATAACTTATATTGCAAACCCTTCCTGTGACATATGTCTTTACCTATAATTAGTGGGCTTGCACACTCCCCTCAGAGGTATATGCACAGGGTTAATAAAGAGTGCCCTCTCTCTTGGCTCCTCCCTTGATCTCTCACCAGCTTCTCCTCTCCTCTCACATGCTCGCTCCCCTGTTCCCTTTCCCCTTGTCCTCCTTCCCTTCCACCTCTCTCCAAGTGGACCACCAAGCTGAGCTTAGGAAAGCATACTACCATGGTGAGGGAGAGTCATTGTGAGTCCAGACATAAAAATAACCTCATGGAGAAAGCTGACCTGAAGGGATGCTAAGGACCCTCCAGCTCTGGACCAAGAGAAGAAAGAAGTGAGGACAGGAGGCTGGATGAGGACTGCAGTGCCTGGCCAGCTAGAACTGCTGCACTGACCACTACCATACCTGTACTGTCCATGGCAGGAAACCTGCTGAGACAACTCCAGGTAACACTCCTGACAATAGTCTGAACACTTAGGGCCAGAGAAAATGTTGCTGTGGGACCGAAAGAAGGTGGAAGACAGTGTGAGCCCAGGAAACACATCTCCTGTATGTGATGGGATGCTGTCACCAGGGGGCTCTCTGAAGATACTGAGCCCAACACCCACCCCCAGTACTGATTCATGGAGGAAAACCGAGCTTCTTCTTATTTCTGTGGTTTCTTTTATCCTCACAAATAACCCTGCTCTTAGGAAACTTTTCATTCCAACTCTAAATACAGACGATAATATTGAAGTAACTTACTTCTTTCCCAATATTGTGAAATGTAATAGGTGAAAGAATTTGGGATGACGTACACCTGTTTCCATATGTATTCATATGTATGAAAAGATGCAGGTTGACCTTGTATTTATTCCAAAATAGGGTGAGGATAGAGTTTGTC
The DNA here is from genome assembly GCF_050624435.1 of Tenrec ecaudatus. Classification (NCBI taxonomy): domain Eukaryota; kingdom Metazoa; phylum Chordata; class Mammalia; order Afrosoricida; family Tenrecidae; genus Tenrec; species Tenrec ecaudatus. The sequence goes on from NC_134532.1 coordinate 42,914,730, forward strand.
ATTAATTTCAATTGATCATCTGGATACATTTGATGGTAATGAACATAAAGTTACATTGAATATGAAATCTGCACAGATGTTCATATGATTGGTAGAGTGAAGACCTCAGGGAGAGGACTGTGTTCTCCCAAGGACTCTACCAGCATCGCTTTTCTAGTCTGAGTCCCAGAGCTACGGTCTCCATTTAGCCCTCTCCACCTTTACATACAAGTGCACCTCCCAGTCACATGCAAACACCAGTCCCATGAAACCACAGCGTGCTTGTACTTAAATTTGTATTCCTTCACACCCAAGAGAGCATTTTCTGGGTGTCATGAATCTTATCCACATGAACATGAATTGGGTGTGAGTTTTCCTCTTTCTGGTGGCAACTCTGGGAGGTAAATGCTTCAGGGATTCACACATGAAGTCTGCGGATGCAGTATCTGAGCACACAACTCACTGTGTTTCTCTTTATCCCCAGGTGACCTAGCCAAGGAGCAGCTACAAGAGTCAGGCCCTGGACAGGTGAAGCCATCATAGACCCTGCCTCTCACCTGTGCCGGCTCTGGATTCTCTTTAACAAGCTATATTGTGCACTGGATCCGCCAGGCTCCAGGAAAGTGACTGGAGTGGTTTGGTCCAATATGCATTGGTGGGAGCACAAGATATAATGCAGCTCTCTCATACCGGGTCAGTATCACCTGGGACACCTCCAAATGCAACTTTTATTTAAAATTGAGCTCTTTGGATCCTGAGGACACCGCCATGTATTACTGTGCTAGAGACACAGTGATGGGAAGTCAGTGTGAGCCCAGACACAAACCTCCCGGCAACAGGACATGATTTTGGCAGATGCAAAAGAGAGAGAGAAGTCAGTGATGTTTTCCTCTCAGAAGCTGTGCTTTCCCCACCTTGTCAGCACCTCTCTAGGGACCACCAAGCACAGACTCTAGGGAGCCTTCATGTATCTGAACCTGGCTTCTGTTCATTGGAGTGGGCTTTGTCTGTATTTTACCATCTATCCAAAGATAGAATTCTCAGAAATACTAGTGTGTACTGATCACATCTCCATTTACCATTTAGGGCATTAACCACTGCTGTTTTTTGCAAAAGTTAGAAATATTCCAAGAAAGCAAACTCACTGCCATCGAGTTGATGACAATTTGATGATGCCCCTGTAGGTTTCCAGGATTGCAACTGTTGTGGGAGTAGAAAGCCCCATCTTTCTTCCTTGAGAGGCTGAGGGTTTCAAACTGTGGACATACACATCTCAGCACAACACATAACCAGTACGCCACCAGCCTCATTATAAAAACATGAATGCAACAAAATATTCTCATGTGAGCCCCAAATTTTCTCCAAGCCATCAGATGGGTGTCCAAAGTTTTCATTCCAGTGAATGCTGACAAATGTATGCTTATGTAATAATTTTAACTTACAATGACCTTGATAATATTGTTGATATTGTTAGGTACCCTTGAGTTGGCTTCAACTCCCAGAGATCCTATGTACAAGGATGAACTGCTGCCCTGAAGTGCACTCTCCTCAGTCATTCCCGTTTGGACTCATCATTGCAGCCTTTGTGACAATCCACCTCCTTGAAAGTCTCTCTTTTTCAATGGCATTCCAATTTAGCAAACACAAGACCATTCTCTGGGTTCTGGTTCTGCATGATGCCATACCCAAATAAGTGAGATAAAGTCTTACTTGAATGCTTCCAAGAACCATTCCAGATGTGTTAATTCTGAAAGAGACCCACTTGTCCGGCAGGCAGCCCGTGGTATATTTAATATTATTCTCTAACACCATAACTCAAATGCATCAATTCTTCTTTGGTATTTCTCTTTTTTTCTTCTTCTTTGCATGCAGGTTGGATATTTTTTATTATTTTATTTTTATCAGTTTATTGGGGGCTCATATGGCTCTTATCACAATCCATCTATCCATTGTGTTGAGCATATTTGTACTTATGTTGTCATCATCATTTTAAAAACATTTTCTTCCTACTTGAGCCCTTGGTATCAGCTCCTCATTAAAAAAATTCTTATTTGGCCTTTATTAGAGTCACTCTTAGGTATCACCACTACGGCAGCTGTTTCTGGCATTACAGATAGAGACCAGGGTTGCTACTAAAATCACACAATGTATAGGAAAGCATCCTACAATAAGTACTCAAGGAGCAATAAAATAGCAGTTGTGCCAGCATTGAAGAAATCTATATAATGTCTTAACACCAGTCAACATGAAGAGAAATGTTCATCAGCAGAAAGTAAAGGTCATGATGTATGTAAGTTATACTTAGAGGAACCTGGATCACAAAACCATGTGGCACAATGATTAAGTAATCAACTTTTAGGCAACAGGTTGGCAGTTCCACTCATTTGGATAAAGATCTGATAACTTTCTCCCATCAGTACTAAAGAAAAGAAAATCCACTTCAGATAGTTCTCTTTCATGCAGGCTCTCTGAGTCTATGAGTCTCTGCGCCCAAACAACCTTGGATGCTTAAAGTTCTTTAAATATGTGGACAAGACAATGGCTACCAATAATTAGCCAAAGTACAGTGAACGTCAACATAAGAGCACTTATAAAGACATTGTATTGTGTTACATATTTCCCTTTGCTAGACGTGCTTCTCTGCATAAAGCATGTACCTTTCCCCCAGCACTGTTATTCAAACCAGGAAGAATGTTGTGTGTTCTGTTATATTTTCTTTTTGATGGTGCAAAGTGCCAGAGTCAGTTCCAAATTCTAAGTGATTCAATGTACAACAGAAGGAAATAATGCCTAGTTCAACATCACAATAACAATGAATATTTTTGAGCTCATTATTACAGCCAATGTGTCAAACCATCTCATGATGTGCCTGTTCTTCACTGATCCCCTACTTTATCATGGTTGATGTTTTCCTCAAGGAACTGGTATCAAGAGTCTCCCCATCCTTGATTCTAAGCAACTCTCTGGCTGTCCTCCTTTCAAAACAGATCTGTTTGTTTTATTGCCAGCCCGCCCCACAGTACTTTCCTCAGGCCATCATTTTTTCCATGGCCTTCTTTTTTTATAGTCCAGAGTTCATATGCATATACTAATAATGAAAATATTATGACTTGGCTTTTGAAAGTGACATTTTTGAAACCCTGTACTGTGGGCCTGTCGGTACAGAGATGTAAAGGGCTATGGTGGTGCTGTGGGATAAAATTTGCTCACCACAAATAAGGTCAGGGATTCAAATCAGCCAACGGTTCCTCCTGAGTAAGATGACATTGTCTATTCCTGTACATAATTATACTCAGCAAAAGCCTAATAAGCAGTTCTCATCAGTCTTCTAGGGTTCCTATGAGCCAGAGTACATTTGCTTTTGAAAGAAGAGATTGTTCATTTTTTAGCTCAATTTCTTGGTTTTCTGATTTTCCCTCAGTCAGAAGAATGTCTGGTGTGTTCCTAGCTCTCAGACCTCACAAAGAAAAATTAATTCATCAAACAAGACTGCTACACTGGAACTCTGATTTTGTAATTTCAAATGTTGGAATCTGGGGAGCCAGCTAATTCAATGTATGCTTGTGGGTCACATCACTCCTATCTCTGTCATCCAACTTGATTCAAGAATCAGCTCTGGAGATACTTTCTTGTGGAGCTGTGGTGCCTGTGCATTTGCACATTGTTCATAGTCCCCACCTCTTTTAACAGTCAGGAACACTCATAGGCAAATACCTGTTGTGGTTTCTTACTTAATAAGACCACCACCATCAATGCCCTGCAACCAGGGTATTCCAGAGCCTTCTGAGTCGGGGAGCCTTTGATAGAGAAATGTCTGCCTCCTTTCTCTTCCTCCTCCTGATGGTGCTGGGTCTCCCATCAGGTCACTGGCAGGGAGATGCAGTGGATCACAGCACATTCAAAGACATATGGGGCCTTTAATACTTGTTTCTGAAGACTCCAGGGGCCCTGTCCCACATGCAGCTACAGGAGTCAGGTGATCAGATGGTTAAGCTTCTCAGACCCTCACTCTCACCTCTACCATCGCTAGGGAGTCTATCTCCAACACCAGTGCTACTTGGGACTGGATCAGACAGAGCCCTAGGACAAGCCTTAAGTGGATGGGAAGGACCTTCTCTGAATCAGAGTGGTTTAGCAAATACACATCATTTCTCAGAGACCATCTAGTCACATCCATGAATCAGTTCTTCCTGCAGTTGAGCTCTTTTACCACTGACAAGCACTTTGCAAGGAGATAAGGAGAGGGAAAGTCAATGTGAGGCCCCACACAACCCACCATGCAGGAGAGCTGGGGGCTGAACTAAGAGAGCTCTTATAACAGCAGGGGTAGCACAGGCCCAGGAACCAGAAGCAGGTGGGTGTGTGAGCACAGATGAGATCTTCTGCTGTGTCTTGGGTTCGCTTTGTTCCCACTGCTTAGGAGCAGATTGAGAGGAAACTCCAGTAGAAACTGCCCGAGGAGAGTATGGGGGTGGGGGTAGTTTTGACATTGTATGCTGAATTTTTCTTTTCTTTTTAACCTGATGAGTAATTTCTTTTAAAATTTGGTAAGTAGTCGCCATGTTCTTAAACATAGACCCTGGGATCTTCTTCAGGATTACATTAAAGTTATAGATTGTTTAGAGTGTTTTACTTTTACAAAGTTAAGACTTCCTCTTCGTGAACATGACCCGTTATTCTAATTATGGGTGTGTCTTTTGGTATCTTGGAAAAATGTTTTCTTATCATTTTCATTATATAAGACTTTTGTTTCTCTGCTTGGGCTTACTCCAATTTACTTTATATTTTAAGTGGTTATTGTAAATTGTATTATTTTCTGATTTTCTTTTCAGAGCTTTCTCTAATGGTACGTGGGAATCAAACTGATTATCTGTGTTCCCCTTATAACCTGTGAAATTGCTTAACCTTCAAAACCGGTTTCAATAATTTTCTTCTAGAGCTTTTGGGTTTTCTATGTTTAGAGTGACATCCTCAGCAATTATAGAGAGTTTTATTTCTTTATTACCATTTTGGATGCATTCATCTATCATTTGTTGATTTATAGTTATAGTTAAATTTGAAGCATGATATGAAATAAGATTTATATTTAATGGTATCCTTATCTGGTTCCAATTTGACAGGTAAATGCTTGTGCTTCCTCTCCATGGAGTGCAATATTTGCAACTGGCATTGTATGTTGCTGTTTTAAGTCCTATCAAATCAGTTTGGATTCATAGCAACACTAGAGAAAACAGAATGAAACAGAATCATCCTTACAATTGTCATGTATGAGGCCCTTTTTGCAGTTACTGTGCCAACTATGTTCTTAAAGTTCATCCTTTTAAAAATGACCTTATGCGTTATCAAGCATGATGTCTTTTTCCAAGTTCTGATTTCCTTGACACATGTTCAAAGTACTTGAGATGAAGTAATACTATGCTCACTTCTTTCTATTAAGCATCACAAGTGTACATCATCCAATATACGCTTGTTCCTCTGACAGTCCACCACACCATCAAATTATTCACCAGTATCATGATTCAAATACATTGTTTCATCTTCGATCTTTCTCATTCATTGTCCAACTTTGACATGCATATGAGACCACTGAAATTTCATAGCTTTGGCCAGGTGTATTTTAGTCCTCAAAGAGACATTCTTGCTCTTCAATCTTTAAAGAGGTCTTGTGCTGCAGATTCACTGAAATGCATCATTTGATTGACGGCGGCTTCCTGAACACTGATTGTAAATCTAAGCAAGATGAACTCCATCACAGCTTCGATCTTATCTCCACTTATCATATTTTCAATTGGTCCCATAGTGAGAAGTTTCATTTTCTTTGCATTGATTTGTAATGTAGAGTGAAGGCAGCAATTTCTGAACTTCATCTGTAAGTTTTCAAGTCATGCTATATTGGAACATGTAGTTTTATTTCACCTGCATATCACAGATTATTAGCTGGGTTTACTACATCCTGATGTTGTGTTTTCCATTTAGTACAGCTTCTTGAGTTATTTGTTCTGTTTAGCATGGTGCACAGAGAAACGGCTGACATTTCCAGCAATTCTGTATTTCTGTGATGCACAATGAATACCCATGGAAGAAACAAACAAGAAATCACACCATGGACTGCATTGAGCAGAGATATGAAAAATGACTTTATGAAAGTACCTAAAATGCTTTCCAGAAAATATGGCCATTCTATAACCACCCATTCCAAGAAAATATCTCCAAATGAAACAATGCCAATCTAATACACAATAATAGCACCAATGAATAATGTGTTACTATATTTGTATCTTTTCAACTTAAATGTCTCCTTCATTCAAGTACCATTTCATGCCCTTTGCCTATTTTGATTATCCAAACTCTGTACATGTTCCACTGTCGTGACTGGTATTAAGTGAGATGACATGATAAAGAAATAGGAATTAACTCTCCAGGAAATATGCAGAGAAATGAGAAAACATAGTAGAATAAATGTTCACTAATAATTAGGGGTATTAATAAAATTAGAATTTCTTAACACTCTATGATTTCTGTGTCCATAGTTTCTCTGATCTTCAGCCTAAGGAGCTTGATTTCTCAATAGATAGAGGCAAACAAACCTCAAGAGAATGGAGGACATTAGACTTTCTCTTTTCAGTTTCTGAGAAAAGACTGGAGGTTTATCTGCCTTTTTCCTTTTTTCTTCTGGGATTTCTAACATGCAGATCACCCCTTCAATTTCCAGATTAAATTTCAAAACTTGGTGAAAAACATCACATTTGGGGAAGAGTTTTTTTTTTTAAGAACTACATAACTTGTCCCTAGTATAGATTTTCTTTTGGCTATTCTTTGGCCTCATAATTAATTTCTAGTAGTATCATGAAATTCTAAAAATGTGTAGGAATAAAAGAAGTGTGCATTAGTTACCATCATTGATTATCTTGGATGTCCTGTGACAGCTTCAGCATCATTATTTGGACCCAGGAGTGATGAATCCTTCACAGAGACTCATCACTTAAAATTTGCTGCCTCTGATAACTACGTATTTCTGGCGCTGGATCTACCAAAACCTGCAGAAGAGATTGGAGTCGTTGTTATCAATATGTTTTAGTAGAAGAAAACAATTACCCATCACAATTGAGTTGACTCTCAAGCTCAAAAAGCATGTCCACGAAGAAGTTCTCCCTGCAGCTGAGCTCAACGACCACTGAGGGCACCGCTGTCCATTACTCTGAGAGGAACTGTGAGAGGACTCAGTGCCATCCCATGCACAAGCTTCACTACAATAATGACATTGGCGTATAGGAACACGTAGGCTGCACACAGTACAGGAGCCAGGCTCCCAGGGCAATGGGAAAAAGCATGGGGGCAAGGAGCTCCTTGTTGGCATCTAGGGTTTCCTTTCCTACCAAATCATTTTCTCCAAGAATTCTCTCTTCCATAATGTTTATTACAAAACACATCAGTTTCAATATTCACTCATATGTGATATAAGTAAACACAATTAAATATATGTATGTGTGCATACATAAACTCTGGTGGTGTAGTGGTTAGTTGATAGGGTATGAGCTTAAAGCCCAGGGGTTCAAAACCACCAGCTGTTCCACAGGAGAAAAATGGTGTTTTCTGCTCCCATAAAGAGTTACAGTTTCAGAAACGCTCAAATCTACCCTTTCCTATAGGGTCGCAATGTGTCTGCATTGACTCAATGCAATGAGTGAGAGTGATAAATACATTAATAAATACAAATCCTGTTTGAATCATTAACATACGTTTAATGGTTTTCGTATCTTGGATGGCTGTACTGAATGAAAATTAAAGTGCAATATTAAAAAGTGTGGGAAATCGCTAAGCCAGGCAGCGGAGGGAGGAAGCCCTAGCTTGAGCTAGCTAATAAACTCCTTGTTCCACTTTTGCATCTCAACTGGTTGTGATGATTATTGCGTGCACCCAAGGTAAGTTTGCCTTCCTTCCTCAAATCTCATATTTGGGAGCTCGTCCAGGATTGGTAATAGACAGCCTGAGCCCTGCCAAGGACAAACTGACTGACCTTGGGATAGGAGGGTTTTTTTTTTCCTCTAAAATTCTGTCCAGACACATGTATGGGTGGCGCTGTTAATTGGGACCAGAATACAACCAATGTGGAAGCGCCAGAGCTGTCACTGGTTGGGTTCAGGGTGGGAGACATCCTCCTGTTTCACTGGTAAGTTCCGGTTAGAGTCTGGACCTAATCATGATTCAGCACTTTTTGCCGGAAGCCATGTGGATACCCCCACCATTCTTGAGATGATTTCCCCTTCACTGACTTGGCTTTTGCCCTACTTTGGGTCTCATTTCATCTCTTTTGTGAGATGGTGGAAGATTTTTTTTGGATTGTTGGTGCACATAGTATGTTGGAGCTGTGAGCATTGGCAGCTCTGGAGTGGTATGTTTTCTTGATGCGCATTGAACATTTAATTAAAATTCTCTTCATACACGAAAAAAAAAGTGTGGGATTTACTATTTCACGCTCCACTTAATCCTTAGTGCCTGCTCCATCCTGCTCTCTCCCCTTCGTTAGTCTTCGCTCCCCTCAAAGGAATTGCTGCTGCCGTAGTTGCCCAAAGAGAGTCGGAAACACCACAAGGCCATGGTCCTGCCTAAGAATAAAGGTAAAGGAGGTAAATATAGACGTAGAGGTAAGAATGAAAACGAGTCTGAAAAAAAGAGAACTGGCGTTCAAAGAAGATGGGCAAGAATATGCACAGGTCTTCAAAATGTTGGGAGATGGATGATTAGAAGCCATGTGGTTTGATGTTGTAAAGAGATGTGTCACATCAGGGGAAAATTGAGGGGAAAGGTTTGGCTAAATACCTTGGACATCACACTGGCCAGTCTACGAGACTATCAGGATAACAAAGTGGACATCATTTTAAAAGACAACGCAGATGAAGCTAGAAGTCTGAAGGCCTATGGCAAGCTTCCAGCGCATGTCAAAATCAATGAAACGGATACCTTTGGCTCTGGAGATAATGATGAAATCCAGTTTGACGACATAGGAGATGATGATGAGGACATTGATAATATCTAAGTAGAACCGCATGCTTTACATTCCATTAGAATGAGGATTGGCCTACAATTTTGTGCTCTCCCATTGTAGAAGATTGCAATTTCATCAGCATGAGTACTATTTATTCAGGCAGGTTAATTTGTTTTTAAGGGGTTGGTGTTTCCTTTAAAGCCGAGAATGTTGAAATATCTTAAGTAAAATCTTAGGCCCACTTTATTCTGTTGAAGTAATAAGAGTTTCTGGGTAAAAGACCAACCATAAAAGCTATTATTAAAAAAATATTTTAAAGCAATTTTGCCTTTCCCAGGTTGGTCACTTTACTTCCAGGAACTAGATATTCAAATTAATTCATTGTCCACTACTTATTATGGGTTTTGACAGGTCTATTGACTATACAAAGTCTTTCTGTCTGCTCCAAATACCTATTAGTCCCTGGAGATTTTGATACTGTTTTAAGAGTGACAGAAGTCTGCATCTATAGTCAAAATAATTGGGTCTATTTTTTTTCATATTTGAATAGCATATGGCATTTTATACTGATTTTGATATCACATAGTTCGGTTTCTGATCTTGTGTTGTCAGCATTAAGACATGTGAAAAGGCATTTGCAAAATTCGCTTTTCAGAACTTCAGTTTTAGTGGCAATTTTTAATTTTTAAAGCTAGTAGTTACAGAAATTGAAAACTAGGTGGCACTAAATTATTTTAACATTGGAAATACTGAGTAATTTTGACTTTTTTTTTAAAGTCGTGTGCATAGGAAAGTTCCCAAATGGATATGTTCTAATGAGATGCATGTATGTAGACTGTTTTTACAGAACAAAATCCTCATGCTAAATATATTGTTTTATTTTCAAAAGTTATAAATCATAAGCTATAATTTGGAGTATTTTATAAACAATTGAGTTATACATAAATGAAAATCTAATTTCATTAATTTATACAAATGAAGCCTTCTTCACACCATCCCTAAACTAGTGAAGGGGAATGGAATCATTGCAGCTTAAGGAATGGAAAAAGAAGTGTCCAATTTCTAAAAGGAAAAGCTACAGCTAAGGAACAAAATAAGTTGAAGAGTGTATTATGTACTTTCCATTAAGGATTATGTATTTGATTTTGTGTACATTTGTGGGGCGGTTAAGTTTATCCTCTTTTCAAATGGTATTAACTGTGATAAAGTGAAGATCAAGGCTGGAATAGTTCAATCTCCCTGACCACATTTGAGTTTCATCCTACTTCTGAAGGAGCGATCCATAATGAATTGATTTCCAGAGAACTTTCCAATGTTGAGAAATAATTAAGGAGAATATAAAGGGGATAAACTTCCCTTCACATGGCTATAGGAAAACTAATGTATCATCCCTAATCCTTCTCTGCTATAATTCCCTTTTCTGAAAAATCTGAGGCCAGAATATGTGCTAAGAATCGAAAAATAGGAATCATATCTTCACACACACACAAAAATTATGGGACTCAATGTAAGAGAACTTAGTTTGGACTTCAACCCTATGTAAATTATAGAAACAACCCTATGTAAATTATAGAAACAAAATTATAAAATTAATTACCTCAGTTTCTATCTAATGAAACTAGAAAAAGTTGCAATATGCCATATCACAGATTAGTATGGAGAAAATAATAAATAAAGGAAGTCAAATAAATGAAATAGCAGGAACACAATAAATAAGCTAATTAAACAAAAACTATTTGAAAAGATGAAGTAAAGTGATAAATATCCAGTTTTCCTGATCATGACAAAAGGAAGAGGACTGGAATCTCCAAGATAAGAAAGCAGAGAGGAAACATCATTGTGCATGGTTTGTGGACATGTTTTATGAACAACTAGATGTCTGCTGTTTAAAAATATCACTGAAATGTGAAAATTCTTGGAACATAAGGAAACCAATAATGTTTCCAACAAGAAAGAGATAATAGAGCCATCCAGTATATGCACCTGCATCCACATCTTAAAGGGAACAAGTCAGAATGTACTGTTACCTCTCATGCCACAATGGGTATTGTGTATGTGATATAAAGTTCATAAACTTACAACTACTTTAAAAATATTGATAATATCTAACAACTAAAGCAATGCCTGATAAACAGATTAAGAGCTCTGTTGTCCTTTGAGAGTGCTTGTGTTTCTGAGTCTGAGGGAGAACTCTGGTTCATATTCTCGATTCCTCTGCTTCTAAATATCAGGGGACATGCAAATGCAGCTCTCTGCCTGCAGATAAATCAGCCACAGTCCCTGATGTGGGAGATCTCAGAGGACAGTCCCAGTCTCTGAGGTCTCTGCTATTTCCATTTGTGCTCAGGAGCTAGTCCACAGGATACAACATGCGTTTTTCACCAACCTTGGCTTTCACTGTGGCCATTTTACATAGTAATCATTGCAGACCATGTAAAATGGTCTGATTTGATATTATTGTAAGTATAATTGTGCATACATTAGTTTGTATGTGTGTGATCTAATCACGGTGCCTCTGTATTTGCAGGTGTCCAGTGTGAGGTGCAGCTGTTGGAGTCTGGGGGCGATCTAAGAAAGCCTGGGGGGTCTCTGAGACTCTCATGTGCTGCCTCTGGATTCACCTTCAGTAGCTATGGCATGAACTGGGTCCGCCAGGGGCCAGGGAAGGGCCTGCAGTGGGTTGCATGCATTACTACTGGTGGTGGTACATACTACACAGACTCAGTAAAGGGCCGATTCACCATCTCCAGAGAAAACGCCAAGAACACGCTGTATCTGCAGATGAACAGCCTGAAAGCTGAGGATACGGCCACGTATTACTGTGCAAGAGACACAGTGAGGGGAAGTCAGTGAGAGCCCAGACACAAACCTCCCCTGCAGGGAGGAAGCATGTCTCCAGGGGGAGCACAGGCCCCACAGAGCACAGGATCAGGCCCAGCAGCAGGTGCAGATGGTTTCAACTTGGGGATTCTGCCCCATCTCACTGTTCCCCAGGGAATCTCTCTCTTTTTATTTCGTGATTATATACCCACCCATGATATATCCTAATTCAAAAACGGTATTTTAAAAGTAGGAAACATTCTCACATGCAGAAAGAGCAGCTGTCCCTTATGGAGGGGGAAAGACCTTGACAGGCGCCCCCAGCGTCAGATATCTGCTAAAGCTCAAGAATTGATTTTACAATCAGATGCAGGGAAAACGCAGTCCCTAGCTAGTGCTAATTGTGAAGTGTGCACTCATGTCTGAACGGTTAGTTTGAGCCCACCCATGGATGCCATAGGACACAGGACTTATGATCTGATTCTTGTTGCTGTTTGGTGTAATTGAATTGCTTCCAGCCCATAGCGATCCTGTGCACAACTGAACCAAATACTGCATGTGCTGCACCATCCTCACAATTGTTCCCATGGCCGAGCCTATTGATGAAGCCAGTGTGTCAATCAATCTCGTTAAGCGCCTTCTTTTTCACCACCCCTCAACTTTATCAAACATGATGTCCTTCTCCAGGTCCTGGTCTCTCCTGATAATATGTCCAAAGTATGTAAGATGAAGTCTTGTCATCCTTGCTTCTACGGAGCACTCTGGCCTTACTTCTAAAAATGCAGATCTGTGAGTCCTTTTAGCAGTCCCCGGTACTTTCAATAATATTCTCCACCACAATCCAAATGCATTGATGCTTCCTTCTTCCTTATTCAATGTCCAACTTTCACAGGCACATGATGCAATGGAGAATATCATGGCTTGGGTCAGGAACACCTTATTCCTCAAAGCAACATCCTTGCTCTTCTGGTGCACAAGAGGCCTTCTGCACCAGATTTATACAATGAAATCTATGTTTTGATCTTTGACTATTGCTTCCATTAGCATTGATTATGGATCCAAGTAAGACAAAATCCATGACAACCTCAACCTTTTCTCCATTTAGTGTGATGTTCCTATTGGTCCCGTGGTGAACATTTTGGCCTTCCCTACAATGAGTTGTAATCTATACCCAAGGCTAAAATCCCTGGTCTTCATCAGCAAGCCCTTCAATCCCTCCTCACTTTCATTAAGAATGGTTGTCTCATCTGCATACCACAGGGTATTAATAAACCTTCATCCAATCTTGCTAGACTTATTCACACAAGTCAGCTACTCTGCTGATTTGCTCAGCATATAGCATAAACAACTATGGTGAGAGGATACAACCCTGATGCACACCTTTCTTGATTTTAAACTGTGCATATTCCCTTATTCAATTCATACAAATGCCTCTTGATTCATGTGAAATTTCCTCATGAGCATAATGAAGTGCTCTGGAGTTCACTTTCTTCTCAAGGTTATCCACAGTTTATCATGGTCAACACAGTTGAATGCCAGTCAATGAAGCATAAATAAATATCTTTCAGTTATTCTCAACTGTGAGCCAAGAACAACCTGGTTTCAGCAATGATATCCCTTGTTCCACATCCATTTCTGAATCTGGCATGAACTTCTGGAAGATCCGTGTCCAAGTACTGCTTCAAACCGTGTTGGTTGATCTTAAGCAAAATTTTACTTGTGTGTGGTATCAATGATATCATTCTATGGTTTGAAAATTTTTTGTACCACCAGTCTTCGAAAAGGGCACAAATATGTGTCTCTTCCAGTCCATTGGCCAAGTATTTGTCTTCTAAATTTCCTGACATATATGAGTGAGGGCTTCTAGTGCTTCTTCAGGTTTCTGAAACATTTCAATAGGTATTCCACCAATTCCTGGCCAATGCATTCAGTACACTTTAAATTTCTTCCTGCAGCACCACTGGTTCTGGTTCATATGCTACCTCCTGAAATAGTAGAAAGTAGACTAGTTTTTTTTTGGTATAGTTACTCTGTGTATTCTTTCCATTTTTTCATGATGCTATGTCATTCATTAATGCATGCAGGAAGCATGATCTACTTGGGAAGTATTAATCTCAGGGATTACAAGAGAGTGTAATTTCTTCAATATGATACTCTCTAGGATTTAATTTGAATGAAGAGGCTGGGTTGTTCCAGGAGAGTAACATCTAATAGCATGATGGGATTAATACCTGACCCTTTGCCTCATATAGGTGTGTGGGAGTCAAGTTGAACTGCCTAAAACACTCTATATTCAAAATATCATCATGTGATGAACCTAGATTTGGCTCCAAGCATGAGCCCAGCTAGCACTGGTGTTCCTTGCAAATCTTGGTTGTCACAGAAAGTTATTTCTGGTTCTCAGATGGTTGTTATACAATTAATTAAAGTGAGGATAATGCCAGTAAACTTAATGCATTGTGTTACTTCTGTTTTTCCCAATGCATGTTTTTTTCAGGCTAAAGTTTAGAGGAGTGACTCAAATCTTCAAGATTTCCCTGACCGTAAGGACAGAGGAGTATTTTATTAATTTTTTTTAATTTTGGTATGATCTCATCCATAATCTCAGGACTCAGTGACACATAACCTTCAATGGGATATGTTCAGATGATTTTTCAGTATAATAAGCCTCCTGGTTAAGCTCCTAAAAACACCCTGCCACACAGTTAATTTGAATTCATAGTGTCCCTGTAAAGCAGAGTTGAAATGGCCTTTCCCTTTCCAAGGACTTACATCTACAGAGGAGCAGACAGCCACCATAGCTTCTTCTGCCTCCTGGTGCAGTCTTCACCTCTGAGCAGTTATCTTGTCCCTTCTGACATCATTCAGAAGGGAGTTCTACTGCCCCAAATTGTTCATACAATTCCCCTTAATGTAGTCGTGTTTATTTTACTTCTAACTGTCCACAATCCACTGAAGAGACCCAGCAAGGCAGAAAAACCACACTATTTACATGAAATCAATTTTATGAATATGTTTTACTAAATTACATCTACAAGTTGTTATCATTTATGTGCGGAGTAGTTTATTTTCCTCATATATTTCCTTCAATGAGAGAGTGTTCAGGCCCAAGATGTTTTGTAGATACCCAATAGTGTGCAGAGAAAAAGAAGGAAATGGGGTGAGAACTAGCCCATAACTTATTAAAGGCAACCTTCTAAAGTAATAAAATTGCTTTGGATTGAATGAATAATTTGCACTCCACAGTAAGTTTTAAATATCTATAGCTGTAAATTTGTTTTACTTGAACTAATGGTTTTCCATGTTAGTTACTCACTCAGAGTGATTCTGAATATAGAAAATAATGCCTATGGCCTGGTTTCCATTGAGTGTGATTTCTAGATCTCAATGATTCATAAACGTAGGAAAGTATAGCCAATTTACCATGAAATAATGGAGAAAGAAAAATGATGGGTATTTTATAATCTGTAAATCCCTGGGACTTGAAAATCATTGACCTTCTTTCTAAAGCTATCTTCTCCCTTGGAGTTTTCTACCTCTTTGACCAGTTATTCTAGCATCAGCCTTGTTCTACATGAAGAGGACTCTGGGCTTGGTGAATGGAAAATAAAGGTGGAGGACTGTGTTCTCCTGAGGGGCAGTCAACATTCCAGTCCCAGAAGAGTCTATTACAAAGATCCTACTCACATGCAAATCTCCACTTAGTTCATCAGATGAAACTTCATAATACATTTCTTTATATTTATGCTCTTTATAAGTCCATGTACTATTTATGGAAATGTTGGACTTTATTCACAAGAGTTTGGAATGTGTTTGTGTCATTTTCTTCTTGGTGGCAGCTCACTGATGCAATAGCTCAGGGATTCAGACACGAAAGTCTGGAAATGTTTCATTCTACCCAGTGGTTCACTGGATTCTTCCTCGTTCAGAGGTCTCCTGTCCCAGCTGCAGATGCAGGAGTTGGACCAGGTCTAGTGAGATTCAAAGATCTTTTCCTTTACTTGTGATTTCTCAAGGTGCTCCTCAATCAGCATTTCTGAAAGCTGGGCCACTCAGGATGCATTAAAGAGATGAAAATATGTCATTACTATATGGAGAGGTTGGAGTTATAACTCCTCTCTGATTTCTTGAGTACACATTACTCCTCTCTGATTTCTTGAGTGCCCCTTTAATACTCATATTTTTATTTAAAACTGAGCACTCTGATGGCTGATGACATGAGTGTTAATTTCTGTGCATGGAGGCAGTGAAGGAAGCTTTACCCTAACACAAAATGTCAACTGAAAAGAGAGTTTTGAACTTCAGTGTGCTCTTGAGGCTATTGAGAATGGGGGCCTAGAGAAAGATGAAAATTGTTTGATCAGGGAATTTGGGGATTTATTTTTCCTAGAACCTGTGGTTAGAATGGCATGAGGTACATATTTATCAGCTCCTTGGGAGAATGACTCAAGTTTTTAACTCCTGAAAACAGTCTCTGTCTTGGGAATCCATAAGTGGCTTATGTGAGTCAGCATTGACTGAATGGCAGTGATTTGGGAGTTTTTGTTTATTTTGTTAAAAGTTGGGCATATTTGACAGACTGTAGATATCAGCATATTGTTTTACATATTTTCATTTTCCATTTGATGTGATCATGGTGTACCTCTAGTTATAAATTTATAATACAGGTGTGAGCAAATCTTGTCGGTGATGAATTTGAAATCATTTCCTTCTTTCTGGGTAACAGAGTTAAACTTTGCTTTGATACTTGCACTAGAGGTTCTATTTAACATGCTTTCCACAGAGATTGTGTGTTATGTCCCCTATGCACCCAATTCTTATTTTTACTTGTGGTTAGTGTTGTAGTGAAGTTTTGGCTAAGGAGCAGTTATATGATCTTTCATCTGAGCCTCATTCTTAGGTAGGCGTTGTGAAACTGGATCTGAGATAGGATCTACCAATGTTTATGCTTTGCTTCTGGAGACAATGCTAACCTAGTAGCTGTTCCTTTTCCTCACATGAAGCAGTGTTTTTAATTCCAAGTTGTTCCCTCCATAGCTGTAAAGATTTAGAGAAGGAGCCTTAGCTTTTATTTTTAGTATCCGTCCCCTTCAGTATGAATGTCTTATAGTTTAGAGAAGAAAGGTGGGGGGTTATTTTGTTCCATGCCTGGTCCCCAGTTCACATTTTTGATGGGATGCCACCTGTGCCTGTATGATATTGATTTTTACTGTTATCTCCTCGGTGTTGAGGAACAGTAGGCCTGAATGTATTTTGATGGTGAATTCTATTCCTCTGCCCCTGCACCATAATGGAAGTGAAGCGGATTAGATTTTGTAGTTCTCCCAATATTAAGGGATTGCTATGAAATAGAACAGAAATTTCCCAATGTCTATGGTAGTCATGGAGTATTTCAAACTCTAATGATCTAATTGCTCAAACTTCCACTATTTAAATCTGTTCAGAGTGTAGGATGAATAATTCCAATAAATTACTAATATAAGAATCTGAGCTTGTTTCCGATGAAGGTTAAATTTATAATGTTAAGAAACAGAAAATGTATGTTTTGATAGGAAGTTTCTAAACATTTAATACACATACTTATTACATTTTCTTGGTGAGCAAATAAGAGAACACATGAATGGAGTCCTGAGGTAAATGGAGGAAGCAACACAATGAATAGAAAGTAGAAAAGTTCAAACAGGAGAAAGATACACATTATCACTTCAAACATTTATTTACCTTCCTTTTGTTCTAGTTCTTAGGTATATACAAAGAAAATAAGCATATTAAAACCACCCCCTTCTGATATTCAGTTATGCTGTGTTTGCTTACACATGGCTATGATGTTGACACTCCATTACAAGAATTTTAAATATTATCATGGTCAAACCTGTAGGTCAGAATACAATATTGTCCAAAAAAGGGATGGACAATATCCCTCTTAGATAGTTACACCCTCAAAATATATAGGGTGCTCCACAGAATCATTTATCCCCCAAATTATGAAGATGTGTTGTACATGGATGGGGGAGTTACATAATTTCATGTCAACTTGAAGATATATGAAAGTTTATGGGTGGTATTCAACCTGTCAACTAGGTCACCACCTGATATAGCCTCCTTGTAGATGTGTCATCATCAGGAGGGCTCTGAGAACCTTCCCCTCTCTCTTGGTCTTCACATTCCTCCTGGCTAACCATGATGGCAACCAGACACTGTCATTGGGTCCACATGATTTTCAACCACTGGCTGATAGTTTCTTGATATATAAAGCTTTTTGATACTAAGCTCCTTCTTACACATATTTGCGCATCACTTGATTTGTTTTTTTTAGTCAACCCGGCTTAACACAATGGGTCATCATGAGTCAGAGTGGACTCAACAGCAACTAGTCACAGCAACCTGTGTAAAAATAAATTTTAAAAAACCTTGGCAATGCTGACAGCTAAGTGTTGTGCAGCTAAGTAAAATGTTGGTGGTTCAAACACACCAGCCCCTCTGTGGGAGATAGAAACAATTTGGTCTCATAAAAATTCACAGTCAACTTCCAGGAAATGGTGACTGAGTAACACATACCAAAGGGACTCTGCAGAAATCATCCCAGGAGAGTTACTAAGAGTGAAATTCCATGCCGCTTGGTCACAGGAGCATCGGAAAGATAAGTAGACACAAATCCACTAGGTTTTCAGGAGCTGGGGGCATTTGGCTTACCACAGTGGAGGCTGACTAGGGTTTGACCTTAGCCCCGCCATTGCCTCAGCTGGAGCCAGGATCTTTTGGAGCCAATGCAGGGGCTTCATCTTAACAGCCACAACTTGCTGATGCCTTAGGGCAGGGTTAAACTCCTCCAGCCCCACTGTCAGGGATCTGGGCTCAGCAAACTTGTTTCATTTGTTTCTCTCTCTTGTTTCTTTCCCACCACAGTTTCAGTGGACTTTTTTTTTCTTTTTCTCTTCCCTTTCACATGCCACTGCTGAATTCCAGGCAACTCCCCTTAGCCTAGAGCATTTATGCCCACCTTCTAACTAATTGGGAGACCTCCACCCTCTGCACCATGACCCAAGGCTGGGGAAAGGAAGCCCACCTTCCTCCAGGGAAATTCTGCCTACCTTCTTCCAGAGGAAATCCTGTCCATCTTCTTCTGGGGGAAATCCTGTCCACCTTCCTCCAGGGGAAATCACACGCACCTTCTCTGGGGGAAATTTTGCATGCCTTCCTTCTGTAGCGCTTAATATGTGGCTGGGGAGATTTCACTCACCTTCTTCCTGCCTTCTGTGACACTTTGTGACACACACCCTCTGTAGTGCCCGAAGCTGCTATGCCCACACCATCACGGCTTCTTATGACCTCACCCAATGCAACACCATCCTCATGAATCCACAACCACCCATCTAGTGTCCCCTGAGAGGACCATCCAACTTGCCCTCCAAATAACAGAATACTGTTTGATCAGGGAAAGAGTAAAGCCACGGGAGGATAAAAGAGATAGGCCAATTCCATAATGCAATTAGCAGCAAGCAGTTTGAAGAAGTATTCCTAAAAGTCTACCAGAAAGAGGCCAGTGCTCTTTGACGCTCTGGAAAATGGCTCATCTAAAACAATGCAATTCAAACAGCAACTAGTCTCAATGACCTCAATGAAAAAACAAGAGAGACAAAAGAAGATGTCAGAAGATGTTCTGAATGTAATGACATGCATAGAAAGAGACACTGATCTGCCACAGAAAGAAATTTTCAGAAAGCTGCTTGGAGTCATACAGGATATAAGGGAAACAATACAGAAAAAGGAGGAAATGCCATACACCAAAAGGAAATATAAGAGTTTAGAGATGATATAACAAAAGCCAATATCATACTCATGGACTTCACTAACTGACTGAAGGAGGCAGATAGCCACACCAGTGATGTAGGGGACAGCCAAGCAAACTTTAACAAACGTTAAAAAATCTAATAAAATCATCAGAGAAGCTGAAGAAAAGGGCTGTATCTGGTGCTATGAATAGGAACAGCATAAAAGTAATTGGATTACCAGAGGAAGACACAACAAAGAAATCATCAGGGAAAATATAAAGAGAATTCTTAGAGGAAAACTGCTCCAGATTAATGAATGAAAAGCAGGCAACCATTCAGGAGGCTGAAAGAACACCAGCTATACTGATTACCAAGAAGAAATCATCAAGGCACATAATAGTCAAATTATTCAACTTTTAGAGAAAGGAGACAATTATGAGACCAGCTAGGGAAACACAACAATCACATATAAAGGTTCCCAAATAAGAATATTCTTAGACCAATCAGCAGGAACTATGAAGAAAAGGAAAGAGTACAGTAACATATTCCAAAATTTGAAGGAAAAATAATCCAAACACAAGAATACTCTATCCAGCCAAATTATCTATCAAGTAGATGGAGAATAAGTCTTCCCAGACAAATAAAAACTCAAAGAATATGTTAAAAGAAACCCAGTCCTACAAAATATCTTTTCTGACCCAGCATAGGCAGAAGAACAGCACTCACCGAGCACAAATAAGAGACCACCACACAGAACAACCCCACCCAGAGGGCAACAAAGAGAAAGCAGACCCCAAGGTAGCATTGGATTAAGCATGGAAAGAAGTCAAGAATGATCCCCCCCCACACACACACATGCACAACACACTGATAATAAAAGGAGGTAGGAAAACACCCAACACAACAGGTACAAGATGACATCACAGAGTCCACAGATGGAGATAATAACCCTCAATATCAATAGATTACACTCAGGCATTAAAAGACTGAGGCTAGCAGACTGGCTTAGAAAATACAACCCATCAATCTGCTGCCTACAGGAGACACATCTCAAGTCTAGACACAAAAATAGGCTGAGAATCAAAGGCTGGATAAAATGATACCAAGCAAACAGCAATTCAAAAATCAGAGGTTGCAATCCTAATTTTGGATAAAATTGACATCAAAGTGAAACCATAAAAAGAGATAAGGAGGGACACTACATAATTCTCAAAGGAATGGGAGGCAAAAAAACATTAAGTATTTTAGACATATATTCCCCCAACAAGGGACCCTCTGAATACATCAATCAAACGCTCCAAAAGATGAAAAAAGAAATCACAGGCTCAACAATTATAGTAGGGGAGTTCAATACACCACTTTCTGAGAAAGATAGATCATAGGGAAAGGAATGCAACAGGGAGCTTAAAGATCTAAAGACTACAATTAGACAATTTAATCTAATAGATATATACAGATTTCTTCACCGAAATACAAAAAAAATCACATTATTTTCAAACTCATATGAAACAGACTAGAAGATAGACCAGATGCTGGGACATAACATGAATCTGAATAAATTTAAGCATATTGATATCATACAGAACTCTCTCTCTGACCACTGTACCATAAGGCTGGAAATCAACAAAATGAAGGTGAAGAAAACAAGGGCAAACAATTGGAGGATGAATAACTCTCTATTGCAAAAGGTGTGTGTATTTCCTCAGACAGAGATGAAATTAGGACCTTTCTAGAAACCAAAGAGATTTAGAACATGATGTAACACAATTTATGTGACACAGAAAAGACATTTATCAGAGGAAGTTTCATTGTACTAAGTACACACATGAAATAGGAAGAGAGACTTATTGATATACTGTCACAAAATTTACAGCAACTAGAGCAGAGTCAACAGGACAATCCTACTAATAGCAAAAGAAAAGAAATTATAAAAATCAGAGCTGAGACTCAGGAGAGGGAAAATGGGAAAACCATGGAAAAAATTAGTGCTGCTAAAATTCAATTATTTGAAAGGACAAAGAGATTGGACAGACCACTGGAAAACCTAACCAAAGAAAGGAAGGAACAAATTTCAATACCAAGGATGAGAGGACATTACAACAGACCCTAATGAAATCAAAAGAATAATTACACAGTACTACAAAGGACTGTATTCTAATGAATTCAACAACTTGGAAGAAATGGACAGATTCATGGGAAAACAATCCTTCCCTAGACTATCACAGATAGATGTCAAGAATCTCACCACACCTATTGCAATAGAAGAAATAGATAAGGTTATCAAGGGATTACTAACAAAAAATCCCCTGGACCAGATGGGTTCCCTGGAGAATTCTACCAAGCATTCAGGAAAGAACTGATACCATTCCTACACAAACTCTTCCAGAACATAGAAAAGGACAGTCAACTCCCAAACTCCTTCTATGAAGCTAGTATAACTCTAATGCAGAAACCAGGCAAGGATCCCACAAGAATCAACAACTGCCGACCAATATCCCTAATGAACATCGATGCAAAAATCGTTAACAAAATACAGACGAGTAGAATACAAAAGTATATAAAACAAATAATTCACCATGACCATGTGGGATTCATACAAGGGATGCAGGGATGGTTCAACATATGAAAGACCATTAGTATCGTCCACCACATTGAATATGAAAAACTATAAGACCCACATAATAATATTGATAGATGTGGAAAAAGCATCTGACTACATCCAACACCAATTCCTGTGTAAGACGCTTGAGAAGATAGGGAATGGAAGGAAATATAATACAAGCTATATATGAAAAACCAACAACCAATATGGTAGTCAATGGAGAGAAGACGAAAGTAATCCCACTGAAAAAGGGGTGCCCTTTGTCCCCAATATTATTGAACATTACTGGAGCTCTTAGCAAACAGCATAAGGCAAAG
Organism: Tenrec ecaudatus; assembly: GCF_050624435.1. Lineage (NCBI taxonomy): Eukaryota > Metazoa > Chordata > Mammalia > Afrosoricida > Tenrecidae > Tenrec > Tenrec ecaudatus. The sequence goes on from NC_134532.1 coordinate 42,937,206, forward strand.
AAAAGTCATCACAGATATTTGTCTGGGTTAAAGAAGAGGTGAAACAATTGCTATTCACAGATGATATGAATTTTGTATATAAAAAAATCCGAAAAGCTTCACAAGAGGAGTACTGGAAGGAATAGAAAAATATGGCAGAGTGGCAGCATACAAAATCAACCAACAGAAATCTGTTGGACTGTTATACATATCAGGCAATACCACACAGGAGGAGATCAAAAAGGTCGTACCTTTCACAATGGCCAACCGCAAATCTAAATATCTAGGGATATGGCCAACCGCAAATCTAAATATCTAGGGATATACCTGACTTAAAAATATATATCAGAAGATTTCTATGAGGAAAACTATAGAACACTATTAAAAGGAACCAAAAATGACCTCAACAAATGGAAGAATATCCCATGCTTGTGGATTAGAAGAGTCAATATAGTAAAGATGTTGGTTCTGCCCAAGACACTATATAAGTTTAATGCAATCCCAATAAAATTACCATCATCTTTTCCCAAAGAAATGGAAAGATTTATTACCAACTTCATATGGAGAGGGAAGAAGCCAAGAATTAGCAGACAACTTCTGAAGGAGCACACAGTGGGAAGGCTTATTTTACTTGACTTTAGCACATATTATACAGCCACAGTGGTCAAAACAGCATGATATTTTTCTAATGACAGATATTCAGACCAATGAAAAAGAACTGAAAACCCAGAATTAAAATCATCGGCATACAGACAACTGATCTTTGATAAGGGCCCTAAAACATCAAATGGGAAGCAGATGCCATTTTCAACAAGTCATACTGGAAAAATGGATATCTACTTGCAGAAAAATTAAGCAAGACCCTTACCTCACTCCCTGCACAAGAATAAAATCAAACTGGATGATAGACCTCAAGGTAAAAGCCCAAACTATGTGGACCATCAATGAGGCAATAGGAACCAACCTGAGAACTTTGGCGCAAGGATTACATAGGCTGTCAGAAATAAGGAATGACACAATACAGATGATTAACAAATTGACAAATGGAATATACTGAAGATAAAACACCTGTGTACATAAAAAAAACTCACCAAAAGAGTAATAGGAGAGTCCACGGACTGGGAAAACAGCCTTGGCAATGACAGATTAGAAAAGGCATTATTACTAAAATCTCTAATATTCTGCTAGCTTCAAAAAAGAAAAAAAAAACAAACTAATTGTCCGCCGAGGAGGTGGGCAACTGACCTGAAAAGAAGTTTCACAGCAGCAGAAATCTGAAAGGCCAATAAACTTATGAGAAAATGTTCCTGATCATTAGCCATAAGAGAAATGATAACTAAAACTACAATGAGATACCAACCTAACACCCTCAAACATAGCCAAATTCAAAAAAATCAGAAAGCAACAAATGTTGGAGGGGTTGTAGTGAGATAGGAACTCTCATCCACTGCTAGTGGACCTGTAGGTATGCAGAGCCACTATGGAAATAGCTTTGGTGATTTCTAAAACAGATGGAAATTGAGCTACCATATGACCCAGCAATCCCCCTACTGGGCATACACCCAGAAGAGGCAAGAAACAAACCACGGTCAGACATTTGCGCTCCAACATTCATCGTGGCAGAGTTCACAATGGCAAGAAGTTGGACACAACACAAATATCCATCAGTAGACGAATGGATTAAAAAACTTTGGTACATACATACAATGGAATACTACGCATGGCTAAAAAGCAGTGATAATCACATGAAACATATCACCCCATGGGAAGAACTGGAGGAAATTATGCTAAGTGATGTAAGCCAAGCACAAAAGTTCAAGTACAACATGACCCACTGGGGTAAGCTTGAAAAAAATGCAAAAGAGGCATAGGAAAAATCTGCTGTACACAAACATTTTTTGGGTGAGGTGCAGGTAGTATGCCAGGGGCCAGACCATATCCAGGTGTACACATGGTAGCCAACTAAAAAGGAGGAGAGGGAAAAGATAGAAATGTGAAGTGGGAGAACAGGGCTCTAACCCACCCATGGGGAGGGTATTGTTTATATCTCCACAGTGAGAGAGGGACCAGACTTCTTCCCATCCCCGTGTTCCTGTGTGTGAATGCAGAGTGCTGACATGGAGCAGTGAGCCAGTGTAGGGGTCTGAGGGTCCGGCCCCCATTCCAGCTATGTGGACAGCTGCCGCTCCCCCAGGAGAATTTACTTTAGAGGACAGCACCAAAGCTGCAGCTCGGGGAGAGGGAAATGTCTGAACAGAACATAGGGGAGCAAATGAAGATGGAGGAAGAGAGAGTGGAGCACATCCTGGCCCACCAATCCTGGAGGATGATATCCCCACTAAGAGCAGCCAATGCGCAGAGTGGCTCCACTATGAGACACGGAGTTCATTGACGATCCAGGGCACTATGGGCAACAACTCTGGAGCCACCGTGTCAGGATTGGCCTGGTCTGACCCCACCAAACCAAGGCAAAACCCTCAGGGTGTTTGCCATAGCAGTGGGGAGAACAGAGCTGGGAGGTCCTGAGGGAGTGCAAAGGACAGATTTTGGGGCCAGAGTATGGCACCTCACTGAACTGGACTGGAACACACTCTTAGAAGTCAACAAACAGATTTTGAACTATTTACAGATTTTCTTTTTCCAAATTAATTAATTTTTTGATCATTGGTTTTTTTTTTTTGTTGTTTTACTATCTTTGTTGCTTTGTTTTGCTCTGTGTTGTTTTTGTTCATGTTATTACCTCTGAAGGTCTATCTAGATAAGACAGGCTGGATAAACAGTCTGGCGGAGAAAATATCAGGACCGAGGGTACCGGGGAGACATGGGAGAGGGGGAGGTGGGGGAAAGGAGGTGGTGTTGACCAACTCAGGGACAAGGGAACAACAAGTGATCCAAAATCAGTGGCATGGAGGGTGTGAGAGGCCTGGTAGAGATTTATCAAGAGCAATGTAACTGAGAGAAATTACTGAAACCCAAATGAGGGCTGAGAATGATAGTGGGACAAGAGGAAAGCAAAAGGAAATAGAGGAAAGAACTAGGAGGCAAATGGCATTTATAGAGGTTTAAATACAGGCATGTACATATGTAAATATATTTATATATGAGGGTGGGGAAATAGATCTATTATGTGCATATATTTATAGGTTTAGTATTAAGGCAGCAGATGGACATTGGGCCTCCGCTTAAGTACTTCCTCAATGCAAGAACACTTGTTCTATTAAATTGGCATTCCATGATGATCACCTTCCCGACATGACTGCTGAAGTCAAATGTGTGCGTAGGAAATCTGAAGAAAACTGATGGTACCCAGCTATCAACAGATATTCTGTCTGGGTTCTTAAAGGCCTGAAGGTAAACAAGTGGCCATCTAGCTCAGAAGCAACAAAGCCCACATGGGAGAAGCACACCACCCTGTGTGATCACGAGGTGTCGAAGGGATCAGGTATCAAGGCATCAAAGAACAAAAAAAAGCATATAATTATGAATGAGGCTGAGAGCAGATTGGATACACAAAACCCATCTGTAGGTAACAGACCAATCCCTTACAGAAGAGTCTCAGGGCAGAGACGATCCAGTCAGGTGCAGTGTAATGACAATGTAACATACAACTTTCCTCTAGTTCTTAAATGCTCCTCTCCCCATCCTGATCCCAATTCTACCTTAAAGATCTGACTAGAGCAGAGGATGTACACTAGTACAGATAGGAACTGGTAACACAGGGAATCTAGGACAGTTAATCCCTTCAGGACCAGTGGTGAGAGTGGTGATACAGGAGAGTGGAGGGTAGGTGGGGTAGAAAAGGGAACTGATTATAAATATTTACATATAACCTCCCCCTTGGGGATGGACAACAGCGAAGTGGGTGAAGGGAGATGTCAGATAGTGTAAGATATGAGAAAATAATAATCATTTATAAATTATCAAAGGGTCATTAGGAGGGGGAATTGGAGAGATAGGGGGGAAATCAAGAGCTGATACCAGGGACATAAGTAGAAAGCAAATGTTTTGAGAATGATGAGGGCAACAAATATACAAATGTGGTTGACATACAATGGATTTATGGATCGATTGTGATAAGAGTTGTATGAGCCCCCAATAAAATCATTTTCAACAAACCTGGAAGAACAACAAGCGGCCATCTAGGTTAGAAGCAACAAAGCCCACATGGAAGAAGTACACCATCACAAGAGATCATGAGGTGTCAATAGGATCAGGTGTCAGGCATGAAAGAAAAAAAATTATATCATTGTAAATGAGTGGGAGTGCAGAATGGAGACCCTAAACCCATGTATAGGCAACTGGACATCCCCTTACAGAAGGGTCATGGGGAAGGAGCCGAGCCAGTCAGGGTGCAGTATAGTACAGATGAAATATGCAACATTTCTCTAGTTCTTTAATGTTCCCCACCTCCCCCCCAACTATTATGACCCCAATTCTACCTTACAAATCCAACTAGACCAAAGCATGTACATAGGTACAGATAAGAGCTGGAAACACAGGGAATCCAGGACAGATAAATCCCTCAGTACCAATACCGAAAGTAGTGATACCAGGAGGGGAAGGGGAGGTTGGGGAGAAAGGGGGAACCAATCACAACGATCTACATATAAGCCCCTCCCTGGGGGAAGGACAACAGAAAAGGTGAAGGGAAACACTGGACAGTGTAAGACATGAAAATATAATAATAATTTATAAATTTTCAAGGGTTTGTGAGGGAGGGACAGTGCAGGAGGGAGGTGGGGGGAAATGAGGAGTTAATACCATACCAAGGGCTCAAGTAGAAAGAAAATATTTTGAGAATGATGATGGCAACAAATATACAAATGTACTTGAATCAATGAATGTATGTATGGATTGTGATAAGAGTTGTATGAACCCGCAATAAAATGATTAAAATAAAACAAAAAACAACATTATTAGGTTGTGAATAAAAAACAAAAACTATGCTTCATCTCTGAAGAATTGGACCTTGAGCTTCAGAAGCACACCCACAAAATACTTCTCTCTATAGTTCAATTCTGTGACCACGGAAGACAAGACACATTTACTCTATGGGAGTTTCAGTAAGGGGAAGTCAGTGGGATCACAGACACAAACTACTGTGCAGGAACAGGGCAGGTCTATACAGACTCTTGGGTGCACAGGACACAGGACACATCAACATCCTATGTCAAAATTCAGAGAGGAGCTATGACTTAATATTACCATTTTACATGGTAACAGTTGAGGACTCGTTGAGTGGTTGTCTGTATACTTGGATGCTACTGTGTGTGTTATCTTATCACAGTGTCTCTGTGTTTACAGGTTTCCAGTGTGAAGTGCACCTGGTGGAATCTGGAGGCGACCTAAGAAAGCCAGGTGTGGAAGGGGGATGTTCTCTGAGACTACCCTGTGAAACTTCTGGATTCACCTTCATGGGACATTATATTAGATCCGACAGTTTCCAGGACAGAGACTGGAGGGCGTTGGGTTTATTTGAAATGTCAAACAACAGAGTATGATTAAATCTATGAAAGGTAGATCTTCCATTTGAAGAGATAATTTGCAAATGAACACACTGAAATCTTAGGACACAGCCTTGTTATACTGTACAAGACACAGTGAAGGCTAGTTAGTATGAGCCCAGACACAAACCTCATATACAGTTAAGGGATAGGGAGACGGGTGCTCATGCCCCACTAGCACAAGCACAAGGACCACTCTCAGGAGCAAACAGGTGTGGTGAGGTATTTCCTGCCAGGCGCTGTGGTTTTCCTCCCACTTGAACTGGATAATTGCTAAATTGTACATTCGAGAGCAGAAGCATAATAGTTTATGATATTTTATTCCTGGTTCTTTTTGAAACAGAGTTTGATGTTATAGAGCTGGGAAGGACATAGAGGGTAAGGAAACAATGAGTTAGAAGGTGGCCAAGTGCTGTCTTTAGTGAAGGAAGGGATGATAAACTACATGAGGGAGAAGAAGATAAAAAGCGTGTGGGCGGAAGAGAATGGGGGGAGGGAGAGTCCGGATAGGGCAATAGATGACAAAATAACAATCTATAAATTATCAAGGGCTCATGAGGTAGGGGTAGCAGGGATGGAGGGGAAAAAAAGAGGACCTGATGCAAAGGGCTTAAGTGGGGAGCAAATGCTATGAAAATGATTAAGGCAAAGAATGTATGGATGTGCTTCATACAATTGATGTATGTATATGTATAGATTGTGATAAGAGTTGCATGAACCCCTAATAAAATGTTTAAAAAAAAAGCGTGTGGGCAGGGCAAAGGATTGGAAGGCTTGATACATTAAGTTATCTACTACTAACACGATTATCTGGAACACAAACAGACTGCATTACAAATACCATGTTAATAAATATTAGTCTTTTATTATGAATCTAATGAAGTGATATGTATGGATTGTGATAAGAGTTGTATGAGCCCCTAATAAAATGTTCTTTTAAAAAGTAGATCATCAATGTTACATCCAATAATTCATATACATTTTAGTTCATGTCAGTAATTGCAATTCTCTCACTATCACATTATTTATCCAACTCCTCCCTGTACTTTTCCTATTGAGTGGTGCTACATCAGCAAATAAGAGTCACACATATTTTACTCTGAGCCACATCTTTAAGGTCTACTCTACTTTGTGAAGGAAGTCATCCCACAGGCTCATATTGAATGGCTTTAATCTTCTGGCCCTGTGTCTTTCAATGTAGGATCTGGTCATAAATTTTCAGAGGTAAGTTTTTCATACAAGGACCACATTTTTCTTCTATTACAATATTCATTCATTTGTAGATTTTATGCATACACAGAATTGTATGTGTGCATGAATACATGTTTTATATACAAATGCTATTTGTCTCATTGATAGCTATGACAGGTATTTAACTATTTTTATAACCTGGAAAGCTGTACTGGATTGAACAAAAATAAAAGCACAACATAACAATCAATGGGATTCCACTGAAGAAACTTAGTGGATAATTTGTAACAACAAACACCTGTATAATCTAGAATTAAAATTCTGAAATTAATTCCTTCAATTTCCCTCTAATGGAACTAGAAAACAGTTGAGTATGCTACATCATAAGCTAGGAGGGTGTGGGGTGGGGGTAGGAACTAATAAATATATGAAACTCAAGTAAATGAAATAGAAAGAGCACGATAATCTGCAGATTAAACAAACCTGGCTTTTGAGAAGAGGACGTGATAAATATCCGCCGGTTTACCTGATTATGCAATCTCTAAGATCAGAAACCAGCAAAGTGACACCATTCCCCATGTTTCATGGACATGTTTTATGAATAACTTCATGGCCACAGTTTAAAAATATCACAGAAATGGGGACGTTCCTTGGAGGCAAAAGAATACAATACTGTTCCCAATCAAGAAACAGATAAGAGTCGACCACTATTATGATGTGTATCCATCCACCTCTTAAAAGGAATGAGAGAGTATGCACTGTGAGCTCTCATAACACAACTGATGTGCATGTCATATAAAGTTTATAAATTGAAAACTACTTTTAAAAAACTGATAATATATAATAATCAAAGCATAAAAGGTTCTTGATAAGAACTTTTTAAGAGCTGTGTTTTCCCTTGAGAGTGCTTGTGTTTCTCGGAGTCTGAGGGAGAACTACACATCAGGTTCTAAATATCAGGGGCCATGCAAATGCAACTCTGTCTGCTAATAAACCAGTCACAGCACCTGACAGGGGGTGCTCAGAGGACAGTACCAGTCTCTGGGGTCTCCTCTGTTTCCATTTTGTGCCCAGGAGCTAGTACACAGGACACATCATGAATTTTACACCATTTTACATTGTAATCACTATAGACCCTGCTGTGTGTGTGTGTGTGTGTGTGTGTGTGTGTGTGTGTGTGTGTGTCTAATCACAGTGCCTCTGTGTTTTCAGGTGTCCGGTGAGGTACAGCTGGTGGAGTCTGAGGGCTATCTGAGAAAGCCTGGCGGGTCTCTGAGACTCTCCTGTGCAGCCTCTGCATTCAGCTTCAGTAGCTATAGCATGCACTGGGTCCGCCAGGCTCCAAGGAAGGGCCTGCAGTGGATCGCAGCCATTAGTGGTGATGGTAATTAAAAATACTACATTGATTCCGAGAAAGGCCGATTCACCATCTCCAGGGACAACTCCCAAAACATACTCTATCCTCCAATGAACAGCCTGAAAGTTCAGGACATGGCTGTGTATGACTGTGCAAGAGACACAGTGAGGGGAAGTCAGTGAGGGCCCCAGAGACAAACCTCCCTTCAGGGAGGAGACTGGTCTCCAGAGGGGCGCTCATGACAGAGCACAGGATTCAGGAGCAGGCACAGCTGGAGCTTCAAGACTGGCTTCCTGTGGTAATCTGTGGATTAGTCTAAATCTGTTTCCCTAGGGAATCTCCCCCTAATTTAAAAATAATGATTCTGTGCCTACACCAGATATCTGTGAATTCAAAATCTGTACTGTAACAGGAAAATACATTCTATCCTACAGCAACAAACAGTCTGTCCCTTAAAGATAAGAAATGACTCTGCCAGGTGTCCCTCTATGAGGGTTCTCCTAATTCTCAGATAAATACTCTCCAATCCGACACAGGGAAATGGGGGCCTGGGTAAAGGTAACTATTAGGTGTTTGACTGTTTGGCTGAAAATTCAGCAGGAAATTCTTTCATCACACTTTATGAGTTATTCTGATAATCATTGAGTCAAAATTTAGGCTGTAAGCCTATATTTTATTGAATTGTTCTACAAATGACACCATATTTAGTATTATTTTTAGGGGGTACATCTAACCATGGTGGCCTAATACTTGTCTGTGTGTGTGTGTGTGTCTTTTCTGGCATCCCATCTGTAAACACATACACTCACCAATTATATTTTATTATCTGGGTACTAATATCTTGTATCCATCTATCCTCCAGAACCTTCAGCTCATGATGGCCAAGACAAACAAAAACTTATCTGTGCAAATTCAGGATTCAGGGAGATCTCTAGGGGCAAACAGGATCAATCGTTTCTTCAGGTCAGATATTATATCTTCATCTACACAATCCCAAAATGTGGGATTGTGACACTCATAGAATGTCAGCCACTATATCTGGTTACACCCAGAGGGTCCACATTTGTCCTGCTTATCAACCTACTTTTCTGGTGGCTTTCTTACTAATTTACTGTATGATATCACTAACATTCACAGTATCTAGAGACACAAAATCTTACGTGAGGAATTTCAGATACTTCAGTGTAGGATCTGGTATAAAATTAATGATTTGGTGGATATAACATTATTAATGATGACATTCTGAATTAAAAATGTATTCTTGTGTCAAAGGTAAATTACTTCAGGATGGATTGTACTCTTTCCACACTAGAATCACTCTTGAGTAGACATAAAGCCATTCCTATTTACAGCAAATATTGAATTGGACCTGGTTTAGGGAAATGGGTCTTTAACCTGTGTGCTCAGCAATGGTGCCACTGGCTCTATACTCAATATGAAAAATTTCTCTAAATGAGTTAATCCTTGAGTCTAGGGAATAAACTCAAGGTTCATATACCTAGCAGTTATCAGTGGGCTGCATCTAGGGCAAAAATGGAGAGGCTGACTTTGGTTGCAAATGCTCACCTTTCAGATGGATCAGAGTCCCCTGGGAAAGGGACATTTTTAAAAGTCATTTTATTGGGGGCTCATACAACTCTCATCACTATCCATACATACATCAATTGTATAAAGCACATTTGTACATTACCTCCCCTCATCATTCTCATAATATTTGCTCTCCATGTAAGCCCCTGGCATCAGCACTTTATTTTTCCACCCCCTCCCCGCTCTCCCCAAACCCCTTGATACTTTATAAAGTATTATTTTGTCATATCTTACCCTGTCTGGCATCTCCCTTCACCCACTTTTCTGTTGTCTGTCCCCCAATGGAGGAGGTTATATGTAGATCCATGTAATAGGTTCCCTCTCTCTACCCCATCCTCCCAGTATTGCCACTCTCACCAATGGTCCTGAAGGGATCATCTATCCTGGATTCCCTGTGTTACCAGTTCCTATCTGTACCAGTGTACATCCTCTGGTCTAGGCAGATTTGTAAGGTAGAATTGAGATCATGATAGTGGGTGGGGAGGAAGCATTTAGGAACTAGAGGAGAGTTGTATGTTTCATCATTGCTACACTGCACCCTGACTGGCTCATCTCCACACAACCCTTCCTTAAGGGGATGTCCAGTTGCCTACAGATGGTCTTTGGGTCCCCACTCCGCACTCCCCCTCATTCACAAAGTTATGATTTTTTTGTTCTTTGATGCCTGATATCTCATCCCTTCGACAGCTCGTGGTCACACTGGCTGCTGTGATTCTTCCATGTGGGCTTTGTTGCCTCCGAGCTAGATGACCGCTTGTTTACCTTAAAACCTTTATGACCCCAGATGCCCTATATTTTGATAGCCGGGCACCATCAGCTTTCCTCACCACATTTGCTTATGCACACATTTGTCTTCAGGGATTGTGTTGGGAAGGTAAGCATCTTAAAATGCCAGTTTAAAAGAACAAACTGTTCTTGCACTGAGTGGGTACTTGAGCGGAGGCCCAATGTCCATCTGCTACCTTAATACTAAACCTATATCTATATGCACATAGATCTGTTTCCTCATCCTTATTTATAAATATATTTACATAGGTACATGCCTTTATTTAGACCTCTATATATGCCCTTTTCCTCCTAGATCTTTCCTCTATTTCCTTTTACTTTCCTCTTGTCCCACTACCATGTTCAGCTTTCATTTGTGTTTCAGTCATTCCTCTCAGGTACTTTACCCATGGTCACGCCCTACCAGGCCTCCTACACCCTCCTCAACACCAATTTGGATCACATGTTTTTCCTTTGTGCCTGCATTTGTTAACATCACTTCTTTTCCCCTCACATCCCCATCTCCCATGTTTCCCCAGAACTGTCAGTCCTGTTGTTTTCTCCTCAGATTGTTCATCCAGCCTATCTTATTTAGATAGACCTGTGGAGATAATAACATACACAAAGACAAGACAGAGCAAAACCAAGCAAGAAAAGAAAAGAAAACAACAACAATAAGTCAATGCCAAAAAAAAAAAAATCAAAACACAATGAGAAAGAAAAGTTTGCAGTTAGTTCAAAGGACTCTTTGGTGGCCTTCAGGAGTGTTTTCTGGAAGAGTCTGATGGGGCACCAAGCCCTGGCCCCAAAGTCTGTTTTTGGTCTTCCCTGGGGACTTCATTGCTCTGTTCCCCTTGTTGTTCTCTTCCATGCCCTTCGTGTTTTGCCTTGCTGTGGTGGGATCAGATTGGGTGGATTTCCCACACTGTGTCTCAAGTGTTGTCCATGTAGGGCTATGGGTCAGTGAGGGATGTCATCTCTCATATGGTCTTCTCTGTGGATTGGCTGCTCTGAGCAGGAACTGCTTCGTCAACGCTGGGTGGGCCAGGATGTGCTCTACTCTCTCATTCTCCCTCTCCATTTACTCCCATGTGCTCTGTTCAGACATGTGCCTCTCCCTGAGCAGCAGTTTCAATGCTGTCCTCTGAAATAAATTCTTCTTGGGGGAGGGGTAGATGTCCACGTAGTTGGAAAAGCGACTGGGTATTGTTTATATCTCCACAGGGAAAGAGAGACCAGACTTCAACCCAGAGCTCCAAGAAGTGAATCCAACATGCTGACATGGATTAGGGAACCAGTGGAGAAGTCTGAGGGACTAGTCCCTTTTCCAACTCCGTGGACACCTGCCCCTCCTTTTTAGTTGGCTACCATGTACATCCCTGGATTTTGTTTGGCCCCTGCCATATTAACTGCTCCTCACCCCAGGGATGTTTGTATAGAGTAGCTTTTTCCCTGTGCCCCTTTTGCATTATTTTTAAGCTTACCTCAGCGGACTCATGTTGTACTTGTCCTTTTGTGCTTAGCTTACTTCAGTTAGCATGATTTCCTCTAGTTCTTAGCATGTGGCGATGTGCTTCATACATTCATCACTGCTTTTTAGCGATGCATAGTACTCCATTGTATGTTTGTACCACAGTGTTTTAATCCACTCTTCAGTTGATGGAAATTTGGGTTGTTTCCAACTCCTCGCAATTGTGCACTGTGCTGCAATGAACATTGGAGCACAGATGTCTGGCTGTGGCTTGTTTCTTGGCTCTTCTGGGTATATGCCTGGTAGGAGGATTGCTGGATCAGCATACTCCATCCTTATAGAGCACATTATTTTTATTCTTCAGGTCCCCTTCATTGACATTCATGTCAGAGAGGTGGTATTTCCTGGTCTCAGAGGATGAATGGATTCTAGGTTTCCTAACATGAAAACTGTGAAACTGAATGACTGAATAAACTTGGAAATTAGATATTATGCTGAGGGTTGATATATGTTGTTAAAGATTGACTTTGAAGGGGAACCTACACTCTTGAATTTTATACCAACTTAAGAAAATTTTCAGACACACTATATGTTTTCAGTCCAAATCAATGAACTCATTGTGGCAGTAATTTTTAATTTTTTTCATGAATACACTTGTACTTAAAAATAATTTAGAGAATTAAGAGTTGTGATCAATACTTTAGTTGCTGCTACTATATCCTGTGAATTTTTATACTATCATTTTTCCCATTTACATTATATTTTATTTATCTTTTTCTTTTTAAAAACATTTTATTAGGGGCGCATACAACTCTTATCACAATCCATACATATACATACATCAATTGTATAAAGCATATCTGTACATTCTTTGCCATAATCATTTTCTGTTTTATTTTTTCCTTTTCTTTTTTTACATTTTATTAGGGGCTCATACAACTCTTAAAACAATCCATTCATATACATACATCAATTGTATAAAGCACATCCGCACGTTCCCTGCCCCAATCATTCTCAAAGCGTTTGCTCTCCACTTAAGCCCTTTGCATCAGGTCCTCTTTTTTTTTTCCCTCCCTCCCCGCTCCCCCTTCCCTCATGTGCCCTTGGTAATTTATACATCGTTATTTTGTCATATCTTGCCCTATCCGGAATCTCCCTTCCCCCCCTTCTCTGCCGTCCCTTCCCCAGGGAGGAGGTCACATGTGGATCCTTGTAATCAGTTCCCCCTTTCCAACCCACTCACCCTCCACTCTCCCAGCATCGCCCCTCACACCCTTGGTCCTGAAGGTATAATCCACCCTGGATTCCCTGTGCCTCCAGCCCTCGTATGTACCAGTGTGCAGCCTTCTGCCCTATCCAGCCCTGCAAGGTAGAAATCGGACCATGGTAGTTGGGGGGAGGAAGCATCCAGGATGTGGGGGAAAGCTGTGTTCTTCATTGGTACTACCTCGCACCCTAATTAACCCTAATTAACCCATCTCGTCTCCATTGGCCGACACTTGGGCCTTGAGTCTCCACTCTGTACTTCCCCTTTCATTCAATATGGTATATATATATATATATATATATATATATATATATATATATATATATATATATACACACACACACATATATATATACATTTATTTATCTTTTTCATGATTATATGACTATAACACCAAGATCCCCTTGTTTTCCAGAAACCTGGGAGAATTTGTGAAGACATTACCACTAATATTTTATTAATAATTTAACTAAAAATAAAAAAAATAGTTATGTTTATTTTACTGAGCAATCATATTCCTGTTCCTGTCATATTTCTTCCCCACTATATAACCCAGCTAATTCCTATTAATTTAGTTCTTGAATTCCAAGTAAATGTTTTTCTCACTGCTCTTTTTCATAATTATGGTCCAGTGCCTTATCTTTTTATATATTAACTTCCATTTTACTATTTTTCCCAATATGATTATGTACTTTTGATCCACATCCTATATACAATACTTTTGTATATATTTTGTTAGTATAAAGGGGAAGTTTATAAGACCTGAAACTTCTCAAGTTCAATTGAAGGTAAACATCTTATTTTCACCAGACTTCTAACTGAGAGAAGGAATATTTGGTGAAGAACGTTCTTTACTCCACCTCAGACCATAAGCCTTGACATGCTTGGTGAAAGGGATCAAGCTGAATCATCTCATTTATGCCATTCCAACGCATTCTGGGTATTTCATTAAAGTTTATCCTGCTCCAAGCCCCTTGCATACCATGGGTACTGTACAATATCTATTGTGTGTGAAGTGTGTATGTTGGGAGAGCCCATTTATAAGCCCATAAATATGCACAATAGGATGTGGTAAGTACTAGAACTTGTTTTAGAGGTGGACAATTAGAGACAGAAGGACACAAGCAGAAAATCCTAGAGGTGACTTGGCCAAGGCAGAGACATCTTTAACAAGAAAACAAGCCTAGAGGGATGTTAATTTCTACTCTCCTCAGCTCTTGTGTTCAAGGGTGTCCAATGTTAAAGCTGTTGGGAAAGACTGCACCCTACAGAAAAGGAGTGGCAAGGGGTAGGTAAATGGGTGATGCCAAAAGCCAAGGTGAAGGATGAAGCTTAAAAATACATTAGATGGATTAAAGAAAGAGATGGCTTATCAACCATCTGTCAATTTTCCCTAGAGCCTGGGTTCCAATCATTCAAATTAATGCTGACAGATCGCAAACAACACAAACTGTGGGAGAGGGCATATTGGCTTGGGTTGTAGGTTGTCCCATCCATAGTTTGGGTCTTCAAAGGAGAAGGGGAAAGCTGTGTATAGGCTAAAGTTTGTGAAACCTGCTCCACCAGGAACCTGTAGGGGTAGGAAGTCAAAATGAGTGTGGTGAGGAGAGGCTATGCTGTGGTAAGTTAGACAGGCACTAGCCCGAATAGCTACATGGATATCATTGACACTTCTCTTTGGCAATCCTCAGGGAGTTTCTGAAGGCAGGGAGCTGAGAGGTGGCAGTTATAGGATAGGGGTGTGTGTTAGGGCCCCTCTAAAAATAATATGGAAGTCAGGATACTAGAAAAATAAACAATTTGCTTTAGACGCTCTCATGGCCAAGCATCATGCATGTCTGGACTATAAGAGTCTCCATTCCACTAAGGTATTAAGAACAGGTTTCAATTTCAGGGCTCTTAGTCAGGATGATTGCAGAGCAAGTTTGGTTTTCAGACCCCTCCTTGATCAATATTCTTAGTATAAGCTTGACTAAGGTTTAACACTTTCCAGAACTGTTAGCTTATGGAAAATTAAAAACCAACCCAGAAGTTTTAGTAACAGCCAAGAAATCAATAGCTACATGACATTTGGGTAAATCTGCTGAACAAGGCCTCCTTAGAGGCTTGCAAAGCAGTGATGTAATTTTGAGGACTAGGTTCAATTGACCCAAACATGGTACTGTCAATTGGCTTATGTGTATGTGAAAGTAGGACATTGAACAAGGAAGACTGAAGAAGAATCCATGAGCTTGAGTTGCTTTAACAGTACCATGGGCATCTGAAAGGAGAACAAATCTGTCTTGGAAGAATTAAGGTCTGAGTGCTGCATAGAGATAAGGATGGTGAGAGTTCATACTACATGCTGTGTTCATAGAGACCACTCCCTGGAGAAGGCATGTTGTTCATAGAGACCACTCCCTGGAGAAGGATGGTATGTCTGGTAGAGGGGCAGTGAGGAATAGGAATTCTACAACTAAATGGAGGTGGACACAGTGCCTGCAACAATGGATTCATCCTAAAATGTGACGATGGCATAGGAGTGGTCAGTGCTTCCTTCTATTGTGCACTGGGTCCCTGCGAGATGGAATACACTCAAAGACAGCTAACTACTACAGTCTCAGAACTCAGTAACCAACACCCAAGACATGCATAAAATGCTAGTGTTTTAGTTATAGTCACAATAGTTAATTCCATTGTATCAGAAGCCAAGCCCTTTTATGTCTTAACATTTGCTGGCACTTAAGCTCTCTTGAGGGGGGTAGGGAGAGAATGACTTTCTTTTATTTAAAATTTTTGAATAAAATAGGTGATGACAAAATCATTGAGGAATCCCTGCCCCTCATTGATTTAGACCAGGGGTGTCAAACTCAATTAAAATGAACAGCTTTGATTTTGTGATTTTACTCATCTTCAGTAGTTAAAGGGTTAACGAGAAAATTGTGTGTATGGTATTGCCTCAATCTCCTTTAAGTGCTATTGTCTTCATAACAGTCTTTTCTATTTTGATTTCAGGGCATTGTGGGTCACAACAAATTACCTCATGACCCATGGGCTCCCTGTTTGACACTCCTGATTTAGACCATTCTCCTGGAAATGAGCTAAAGGAAATTCTCTAGGGTGCACACAACATTTTATATGGCAGACTATTTCCCCAGACTTGGGCTCTAGTGTGAGGGCAGCACACAGATACTCTTGTATGGATGCCTATTTGTCTGCCAAGGAGATTGTAAATCAGTTAGTCCTCTAAACTTAGGGGTCAGCTGGAACATCTGTAGTTGTTCACTGGGTTTCCATGTGATCAGAATGTCTATAATCAAAGAATCAAAAGAAAATTTTATGAGACACTTCCACCTTAACTGTAAGAGAGATAAAAGGTGAAGATTCTGGCAGCTACAGACCAGAGTATTCAGACAGTATGAATAAACACAATTTTATTATTTGGTTTTTTTATGCTCAAGTTATTGGGTTCAAACATAACATTGGTTATGAAAGAACACGTACTAACACTTTCCATGAGACTAGTAATACTCTGATATCAGTGTCAGATAATGATACTTCAAGAAAAATGTAGACCAATATTGGTAATGGATTTACATGAAAAAAAATCTTTAAAATATTTGGAACTGAGTTAGACAACATTTTAAAATAATTATATACCATGATTAATTGAAATTTGTCCCAGGGTGGATTTAACATAAGAAAATAAACACTGTAATACACCAATTGTGGGGGAAAAAGAATAAATTTTCTAAGTAGACACAGAAATTTTACCAAAGTCAAAGGCTTTCCATGCTAAAAAAAAATTCTACAAACCTAACACCCAAAAATAACTTTGGTACTTAACTCTGTAACAACTAACTGCTAATCACCATCTGCTAAACTAATAACCATTCCACCTTAACAGGCACGGCATCCTTACAACACACTGATAATCTCCTAAAGGAACTATCTGGAAAGTCCCTTACCATCCGGAACTTCTACTAACAACCTAGGCAACCCAAGATGCGCACTAAACACTCTGAGTCTAACCTTATGCTTTATTCCAATTCTTCAAACAGAGTGACAACCTTAAATATATTCTATAACCATAAGGCTAACTCTATGACGCGAAGATTCACAAATTCAAAAACCAAATGCCCAAAACTCTTTAAGCCAAAACTGTACAGCATTAGAACACATAAGCCCCGAATCAACCCCAAACGTAATCTGTTAAGCATTAAATGTTAAGCATCAAGCCCTTTCATCTGGCGAATAACATCTGATATGTAAGTCATGACACTTAATTCCTTGACTCTTGTTCTTGAACAGGCTACATTGATTAATCCCAGAACATAGAATGGGATCTTAAGCACAGACTTTGTCTCTAGCACACTAAAACCCTAAGCAGAACCCCAAACCTACCACACCAAGAAACTCATGTTGTTGATCTGTTTCTGCTCTTAGATTTTATCTAAACTTAGGGGATTGTGATAGGTAGACATGCAGAATTAGGAATCTCAAACACATGGTGTGTTTTCAGTTAACTTTTTAAAATGTTTCATGACATTTGGCAAAATAAAGTGGTATAGGAACTTTTAAATAACAAGCAACCTCGTGACTGAGGGCTATCACAGGTCTCTGTGGACCTCCACTCTACTGCGTCCTGATCTCAGAAAGACCTGTCTGCTATTAGACATATGCAGGGATGTGTTACCCAATGAGCAAGGTGCCTGAGGGCTCAATTGTACTTATTCAGTAATTTGTAGATCACAATTTTAACTCATTTCTTCCTCAAATATGTAGTGGAACTATGTTAAATAAAGCAAATTAATTATTGGTTATTCTATCATCGACACCTTCCATTGCCTCATTTCCAGGGGATCCTCATGTCACCAGAGATGGAGGAGGTAGCAAATAAAAGGTGCTTACATTGGAACCATTGGCTCCATTTTTTAAAACATTGGCTTTTTTCTCAGACCAAGGTTAAGCGCTCAGATGAAGATTTTGTCCACCCTTTCAACCAGTGTGAACTGGTAACCCTAAAATATCTGTGACCATGACTACTTGAGTTTCCAGTAAGCCCAAAACGTAACCTCACAAGACATACTTGAAGTGAAAGCTATATCTTCACCCCAGAACTGAACAGGTGTCAATCCCAGGGACTTCCTGTGTGTCCAGGGCCAGGAACTCCCTCTCACAGCCCACTGGGGCACACCACTCATGGAGAAGTCAATCCTAAAAGAGTCACGGATGATAACAATGGTAGGTCAGCCCCACTACAAACTGCTGACTTCACACCCTGTTCCCATTGACATCTCAGTAAACCCTGGAATGAAAGTGGGGTACTGGTGCGGAAAAATCAGTAGCTAAGAAGTCATTGGTGGAGCTTTCATTGCAGGATGTTAGCGCAGGACTGTCTATCTTTGAGCCCATCTCTGGGACTTTCAGAGGCAAAAGGAAGTAGTCTTCCCTGAGCCAGTCTTATATACTGGCTGAGGGAACCTTGCCTGTGATAGCCTCCATTTCCAAGGTTCTGATCTCTCTTACCTTCCAGGAAGCACAAAACATCTAAGTAAGGATGATTCACTCTCTTTCCATGTTGCAGAGACTGATCTGAAAATCCAGATCTGCCCCAGTTCCAGCACTTGGATGATCTCTCTCTAGCCTCACGTGGGTCCTGAGAGTGAGCTGGGAAATAAAGGGGCAAAGGCTAGAGATTGATTAAATGATAATCAATTATAATTACTTCAGCCTGATTCATAAATCAGCATAAGTTATCCTCCAGATGTCAGATGAAGGTAGAGTAAACCTCAGGTGAATCTTGTTAAGTTGCTGTAGGGGGGCAGTTCTTAAGGAACACTTGGCAGTCCTAAGAATACCTTTGCTCAAACAAATGCACATGCACACTTTAAATTGGTAGCAAACAAGAACTTGAAAAGTAAGCAGAGATCATTGAAAAACTGAGTGAAAGTAAGAGACCACGAATAATAACATCAAATAAGACCCACCTACAACCCAGACCTTAACAGATGGTCTGAATATTTACTCCATTAGAAAATATAATACTCAATAACACCTTTTCTGTTAATCTCAATTATCATACTAGTTTGTCCATCATTAAATTAATTTTCATTCTACATTGATCGATCATGACCACCTTTTTTTAAAAAATAATTTTATCAGGCCCTCATACAGCTCTTATACCAGTCTATTGTGATCTCCTACTATTGGTCACTGTAGTAGTCACCTGACCTTTCCAAGAAACAGTTCTCCCTACCCTTGATCTCTGTAAACACTGAAGACACATCAGTGCAGGTGGACACAGAGATGGAAGGCAGTGTGGGCATTGACATAAACTACTGTATGGGGTGCTCAGACCAGAATGGGGACTCAGGAAATAAAAGCACAGGCCCAGGATCCAGGAGCAGATGCAGAGCTGAGCACAGGTGGGGCTTTCTTCTGTGTCTTAAGTTGGTTTTGTTTCCCCAGCTCTCAGAGATTCAGGGGAAACTCTATTTACAATACATTGTCTCCTACATTGTAACAAGAAATTCACTGCCATCAAGCTGATTGCCACCCAGAGTGATCCTGTGGGGCAGGCCTGAACTACCTCTATAAAAGGTATTTGCATAGAAGAGGTTGTTCTTTCAAGATTCTGTCATGTGATCTGCAGGTTTTTTTTAACTTAATTAGTTTAAATTTAATTAGTTGAAAATATAGGAAATATGGCGTTTACTATATATGCAAACCTGGATTCGCATGAAAGTAATATCACAATAACATGTAAAATAGGCCCCATGGAATGAGATATAAAAAGGCATGGTGATGTTGAAAGCTAAGCATTGGACTTTTAATGTCAAGGTCAGTGGTTCAAACCCCACATCCTCTCCTCAGGGACTTTACAATTGTCTCTTAAATTCGAACAAAGGAAAAGAAGACAGTAAAAAAAAAAAAACCCTAAAAGTTGGTGCCCATGGAAGGCGAAAACCTGCCACAAAAATAAAATACAAGTGTATTACACAAAACAAGGGATAGAAAAGCTCTAATCTTATACCCTATCATTAGTGGAAAATTTGAGTCCAGGGGGCTGAAGGTGTAGGGTGGTGTCAGGCAGTCCCACTGGGTTACTGCTCTCACCAAATTCATTGTGTGTTTATTCACTGCACAGGGCGATGTATATGAACAATATCATCTTTTGTATTCTGAAAATGAATGATTTTATAAATTGATAGTATGATGAAGGTAAAGCAAATTTATTTTGCTTTTATATTAATATTTAATTAGAGAACTGTAACTCTTTCATAAAGTGAACTTTTGCATAACTGCTATCTACAATTCTGAAAGGCACTGCAACTTGATGTCACAAGTAGAGATTATTTAAGGATACAAATATATTTTGTTCAATATCTGGAGACTAAAGTTCAAATTCAAGCCCAACTCTGAAGGAAGTCTTTTTCTCTGATGAAAAATCATTTGATGAATGACAATCATTTCAAAAAATAGTACTAAAATAGTGAAAAGAAAAAAATATCATATAGACTTGGTTCTTGTTGGGAAAATTATGTAAAAGTGCTTACATGTTAAAACAAAATGCAAAGTCATAAATACCTTAGAATAAAATCATATATATTGTTTAAGTGTTTGTATTTATATATGAATGTGAGATTCCAGATACAACTGAGAAAGCATGATTCACAGAAAGGAAACTAGAGTTAAATTTTATGAAAAGCTAGATATTCTTATGTAACTATGTTTAACCTTGGAAGGAATGAGAATTCCCTAACACTCCATTGTGCTCATGAGGGACTTGTGCTTGGATCAAGAAGTACTGGTGATAACAGAACAAGGGCATGCCCCATGGTTTAAAACGCGGAAAGGTGTGTGTCAGGATGGAATCCTCTCATTTTATTTGTCCAGTCTGTATGCTGAGCAAATTATCAGAGAATTTGGATTATATGAAGAAGAATGTGGCATCAGGAATGGAGGAAGTTTTATTAACAACCTGTGATATGAAGATAACACAACCTTGCTTGCTCAAAATGGGAGGAATTGAAGCACTTGCTGAGGATGATCAAGATTGCAGAGCTCAGTATGGAGTATGATTCGATGTCAAGAAGAGTTGAAGTCACCAAAGATTTTTGTTTTGTGAGGATCTATTTTCAATGCTCATGGAAGTAGCAGTCGAGAGATCAAAAGATGAGTTGCATTAGGTAAATATGTTGCACAAGATAGCTAACATCCTGGAAACAAGGATGGTATTCTGAGGACTAAGGTGAGCCTGACCAAGCAACGATAATTTCATGTGCCTCATATGCATGTGAAAGTTGGACCTTGGATAAGGAAACTGAAGAGGAATCAAAGCATTTGAATTATGGCACTTGAGAAGAATATTGAAAGTATCATGGACTGCTAAAAGGACAAACCTATCTGTCTTGGGAGAAGTACAGCCAGAGTGCTCCTTAGAGGCAAGTATGGCAAGATTTTGTCTTACATACTTTTGACATGTTGTCAGGAGAGACCAGTCCCTGGAAAAAGACATCATGGTGGTAAACTGGAGGGGCAGCAAAAAAGATGAAATCCCTCAATGAGATGGAGTGATCAGTGGCTAAATCAATGGGATCAACTGTTGAAGCCCATTAAGACTCAGCCTTGAAATGTTTGAGAAGTCTCATGACCTAAGTGTTTGCTGATTTCTTCTGTGACTTTACGCTTTGCACAGACTGTCAAGGACAAGAAAGCAAGCAAGATCTAGGAAAAACAGGTTGTTTGATTTTCTCAAGGATGTCTGACTTGGCAGAAGATAGAGTTGCTATGTATATCAAATGTGCTTGCTTAACATTGAGATAATAAACCCCAGGTTGTTTCTGCATGGATATAAGGAGTGTGTAGAACAAACTCCGGTGCTTTAGTCCATCATACTGCTGCCCTCCCGATACTTTCTGTCTCTCTTTTTTTCCTTAATCCTCCCTCCCCCTCTCAGGACTGTTCGACTCATCGGCTGGCTCTGAGAATCAACCATAGAGACAATTGTAAGGATGACACAGGACTGGGCAGTGTTTCCTTCTGTTTTGCATAAGTTCACTATGAGTCAGATCTATGGTATCTACAAAAGAAAACTAAGTTAAGCTCTACATAGTTTTGTTTTGGTCACTTGAATAAATACAACAAAAATCTGAAATGAGACCTGCAGTGGGGCCCACATGAGAAAATGACATTGTGATAGAATATTTAAACCTAGGATAAAATAAGAATGCATTTCTATAATATTTATATATAAACAAGGTTTCTAAATACAGTCTGACATTCAAAATAAACGGCAAATGTAAAATGAAGCTGAATAAATTTTAAAAAATATAAAAAGGACAAAAGCTATAAGTCATAAAATTGAATTGATAAACTGGAAAAAACATAAATGTTATCACCAATAATGCTTTACCATAAAATATCTCCTGCAGGTTTCTAATAATGTGAGTATTTGAATACAAAATATAAACCCAAATCCTGTAAAGAGGTGTACAACTTTAGATCTTTGGCATTTCATCATTGCAAGGACAGGAGATTCATGGCAGTAAAGCAAACTATCTCTTTGTCAGGTATTTCATTCCAGGGAGAGAGACTTACAAAGGAGGTCACTAAGGATTCTGGGCATCAGCATTCTCCACAGCTACGTCACTCCTTACCTGCCTTCTCTCTGTGTCTCCAAGAGAACCCAGGCAGGCCCACACCCCCTCTGATTCCTACTATGCTGTACTACTGAGGGGTGCGCTTATGCCAATTAAGTTTACTGAAGAGGAAAACTAGAAATTCCCGTTTTAGTCGCTCTTGCTTAGAGTTCCCCCCGGAAGCAAACCTCTCCTCTGCCTAGGGCTCCCCCTATACTGGATGTCCTTCTAATCAAAATTACCACGAACACCAAAGTTCACTCCAGCGCCTAATGAATTGCCATGTTTGTATGTCTCACTTTCTATGTCTGTAACCTCGCTTGCTCCCGGGTCCTGACCCTTATCAGCTGTGCTCACGCCTTGCTCAGAACCCACATCTTAAGAACGTGAGTTCATCTCGGTCGCTGGCTAAATACATCCTCTTTCCATCTCTCCAGCGTGCCGCCTGGTCATTCCCATTGAGAAAACTGCTGAAATGGTCCAGGGTGCCACACTATATATATTATGCTCTGTGGTGTGAAATATGTCTGACCCAAGCATTGGTATTTTCAATTACCGCATACTCATATGAAAATTGGACACTGAATCAGAAAAACTTAAGAAGAATCACATTTGAATTATAGTGCTGCTGAAGAATATTTAAATATTTAAAGTACCATGGGCTGTACTGACACAGCGGCTGCAACAATGGACTCAAACATAAGAACAATTGTGAAGACGGCACAATTCCAGGCAGGGTTTCCCTCTGATGTACACAGGGTCACTATGAGTCAGAATGGACTCCGTGGCACCTAAGGCCAACCATGTGGGTCCCAGGAGGATGCTATGAGGGAAGTCAGCACAGAAGACAGGAGGATCCAACATCGCCAGAGGTGAGACAACAGGTAGCCACACATACAAACAGAGTAGTTCAGACGAGATTTGACAGTTTTCCACCCAAGCAAAGAGAAAAAGGAGCCCAAATGAATGAAAGAAAAGTCATCTGGGCCCAAATGCATATCTCCCCATGGCCTCAGAGAAAACATGGTACCTGGCTGAGCCATGTAATGGCCTTCTGTCTATAGATGGCAATGCAGACTCAGGATTTAATCTATCTACTTACAGTCCCCCGTGTGTGCCTATCATGGATCCCGGTCATAGAAGGGATTGCAGTGGGATGAGACACTCATTTTGCCCCTCCTTGTCCTCAGGTGCTCTGACTGAGCTGGTAGTGCAGGACTTGATTGCTGGAATTATGAAACCCTCACAAATCCTGTCCCTCACCTGCTCCTTCTCTTCAGTGTCTCTGTTACCAGTAGATACGATGAGAACTAGATCAAGGGAAAGGCTGGACAGATGGGGTGATGGGCTGGGCAAATAAGGGAGAATTCAGCTTCTCAGTTTGACATCTCCAACACTATTGGCATGACCATGGACCTGTTCTCTCTGCAGCCGACTGACCTCTGTGCTCAACCAGGACATGGTCAAGGATTACTGTTTAAGGGATACCATGATGACACAGCAGTGTGGTCCAAGAAACAATGACTTGCTCAGGGAGTCAAGAGGGGAACTGTGGGGCCATTAAGCACCTGTGGCACCTGGTGGTGCCAACAGGAAGTTTTCAATGTTGAGTCCCACTTATCGCTGTCTCTATTTTTCTTCCTTAAGAAAAAGGTTTTGTCTTTTTACCTGGGTCTCACCTTTTATAGAACACAAGGAAGACTTGTCTGACTTTGAAGCTTTATAGTGGCAAGAACTCTCCTCAAACCTCTGAGAATTCCTTGTTTCCTCTTCATGAAGGGACAAATAATAAAGTCCACATACTAATGCCTTGGGGAGATTCATGGAAAAGGGGTGCAGATGTAAACAACTCCAATACCCTCAGACCCTTAAGCCCAACGAACAAATAAATACACACTTTCTGAACTTGACAAATGTCAGGACACATTAGTAAAGAAAACCATCACAATTACTTTTTGGAACTGAGAGTTTATGCTTTTATATTTTATAGTAAATCTAAATTTTCTTGTATAAAATTAAGCTTTCATATATGAGATTTCGCCTTTAAATGGGAATAACTGTGCCTAACTTGTGAATGGCCAGGGTAGATAGAGAATATAAAGGCATTGTTGGAGCAAAGGGGACCCTTGCTCATCACAGGAATGAGCGTAGTCGGATCCACACGGATGTCTGTTTTATGGACAACATGCTACCTTCAAATAGCGTGGGCTGGTAGCATCCCCTCTCTCTACTCTAAGGAAAATGACTGGTTATTGCTAAGTGAGCTTGGCCTCAGTAATAGTCACAGTTCTCAGATGAGTGTCAACTTCCCTCATAGTGTTTTTGTGTATAAATATGGTAGTGCATATGGAAGGTGTAGTACATATTTTGGACAATGAATGCTTCAAAATTTAAGCTGCATATATTGTACCATCAATGTTCCTTATGAAACAAAAAGTAATGCTTATTTTAAAAATAAACCTTCAATACATGCATTTTCAACTTTTCAATCCCCCAATTCTTCGATATTTATTAGACCATTGAATTACTTGTGTATAGAATGTGTCAGATCTAAACCCACTGACAAAGTAGAGAGTCTTAACTCTTTTGTTGTAATATTATGGTTTAGCAACTGGTATGCCTTAAGCTGATTCTCTGTGGGAAACTCCCTTCCTGCGGGAATGTGCCCCGTTGCACAGGATGATTTTGAAGTACAAAGGTATGGTTTTAATTTAACATATTTGTGGTTTGCATTCAGTTTTGCTAAGTCAGACCCATTCACAGGATTAATTGAGGTTTCTAATATGCAGTTCATATACAGTTGAACTGATACTACACTTGATCTCAGACAAAAGGCCGAGAAGCAATGGTTAGGTAGTGGTTTTGTATTTAGTTTTATCCATATGGACAGCAATTGGTAACCTCCAGCAGCTCCGTGGGAGAAGGATTGGGTTTTCTGCTCCCGTAAACACTTACAGTCACAGAAACCCACAGAGGGTACTGTGAATCACCATTGACTCAATGGCAGTGATATATATATATATATGTGCATTTTTAAGACTTTATTACTATAGCCATCCGCTGGTTCTGATAGCATGCTTAAAACTTGTTTTTCTTTTTCTTCTTTTAGCATGAACTTATATATGTCCAAACTATAATTATAGTAGTGGTATTTTTGACACAACATCATAAAATTGTAAACAAGAAAGTTCCTCAATAATAAATGAAACCTTTATTTCAGGTATTTCAACAAGTTAGGAAACCTTTGAAATGTCAACATTTTTCTAGTTTATTTTTCAAACTCATTACATTAATATACCACTTATGTTGCAAATATTTGAAGTACATATGCAAAACAAAATACAGTGATCAAATTCAGAATAAACAAAATTCCAACAACAGCATCAAGAAAAAGAAAAACAACATACTCAGATAGAATATCTGTGGAGGGAAAGGAAATACTTAAAATTCACATGCACATATTTAAGTATCATTTTAAGAATTTTTAAGGAGATCTAGAGATACATTCACCCTTTCCTACTTAGAACTGCAAGCCTGGTTGCCATCTCCTTGGAATTAACCCGAAGATCATACTGTCCATCATGACAAGATCTAGGTGACCATTTATCACATTACCATGCCTCACTTCAAATTCATCAGAACCCAATACCAGTCTTGAGCACCAAGTCATCAGTGTGCGACCGAATAGATCCTTTTTTGACATCCATCTATTTAAGGCAGTGGCCCCTGTGTGTCTTCCTGGGTCAGAAAGAGAAATAAGATTTAAATGCAACATACACAGTCTTTCAAAGATTCAGCTCTCAAATATTCATGCCATCCTAGCACAAAATCCTTGAATTCCCCCAGGAAACCCGATTCTTGTATTATCAGCATGATTTAAAGTATGATATGCTGCAGCTCATGGTATGGGAAGCCAGAATAAGGGCCAGGGAGGCTGCATTTAAAGGCAGAAGTCAGAAATATAAAGGAGTCTGGGGTTACCTGGCTCTGTTCTTCCATGAGACGGCTAGATGAAAAAGAAAGCTGGAGACAACAGATTCAGAGTCCCCACCTCATCCTCACTGACTTAGGGAAAAGTGTTCAAGGAAAGGGGAGAGGCATTTTCCTCTGTGCAGAAAGGAAGAGGGAAGAATCAGCCTCCACCTCTGAGACCAGTGTGTGCTCCCAGCATACTCCAACCTGATGGCCCTGTCTAAGCACTCTTCAGTGATAGAAATGCCTCTTTGTGAGAATTCTTGAAGACATTATATTTTCTTAACATGCAGAATTGTTCTTATCGTCTGCCCTGTGTCCTCCTCTACGCTTTGATGCTACCTCTTCCCAGAAGTGTCCTATGAAAACATGGTGGCCATTTTCTTAGGGACTTGACACAGTTGAGCTTATGATCTTTTTATCAATACTGGAGTACAACACCAAGCATTACCTGTTAATGCAGATCATGTAAAACTTGGGGATCAAATACAGTAGAAATTGTTCCGAGATCCTAGAAATAAAGGATGAATTCACCTGTGGTTGAGGGAAGCTTGAAGATCTGCATCCTGCCCTGACACCCTCTACATGTAATCTCCAAAGTGTCTTCAAAAACTAACACAGCGATACATACCACACTATCAGACAAGATAACATTAAGGGGAGTTGTATAAAAGTTAAAAAAAAAGAGGACCTGATGCAAAGGGCTTAAGTGGACAGCAAATGCTTTGAGAATGATTGGGGCAGGGAGTGTGAGGATGTGCTTTATACAATTGTTGTATGTATAGGTATGGATTGTGATAAGAGTTGTATGAGCCCCTAATAAAATGTAAAAAAAGAAAAAAAGTTTTAAAATCTGTATCAGTCTTTAATATGTGATACATATGCCATTTTTTATTATTTCATATTAAGTGCAAAATACTCATCACCACAATCAATTTCAAAACTTGTTTTATTTTTTAAAGCATTTTATTAGGGACTCACACAACTCTTTTTTTTTCTTTTTTTACATTTTATTAGGGGCTCATACAACTCTTATCACAATCGACACATATAAATACATCAATTGTATAAAGCACATCCGTACATTC
The DNA here is from genome assembly GCF_050624435.1 of Tenrec ecaudatus. Lineage (NCBI taxonomy): Eukaryota > Metazoa > Chordata > Mammalia > Afrosoricida > Tenrecidae > Tenrec > Tenrec ecaudatus. The sequence goes on from NC_134532.1 coordinate 42,965,010, forward strand.
TTTGCCCTAATCACTCTCAAAACATTTGCTTTCCACTTAAGCCCTCTGCATCAGGTCCTCTTTTTTTTCCCCCTCCCTCGCCGCTCCCCCTTTCCTCATGAGCCTGTGATAATCCACAGATTTTTATTTTGTCATATCTTTCCCTTTCCGGAGTCTCCCTTCCCCCTCTTTTCCACCATCCATCTCCCAGGGAGGAGGTCACATGTGGATCCTTGTTATCAGTTCCCTCTTTCCAAACTACTCACCCAGTACCCTCCCAGTATCGCCCCTCACACCCCTGGTCCTGAAGGTATCATCCCCCCTGGATTCCCTGTGCCTCCAGCTCCTATCTGTACCAGTGTACAACCTCTGCTCTATCCAGATTTGCAAGGTAGAATTCAGATCATGAGAGTTGCGGGGGAGGAAGCACTTAGGAACTGGATGAAAGCTATATTCTTCATCGGTGCTACAGCACACCCTGACTGACTTATCTCCTCCCCTAGATCCCTCTGAATGGGGATCTCCAGTGGACGACAAATGGGCTTTGGGTCTCCACTCTGCACTTCCCCCTTCATTCACTATGGTAAGATTTTTTTTTCTGATGATGCCTTATACCTGATCCCTTCGACACCTCGTGATCGCACAGGCTAGTGTGCTTCTTCCATGTGGGCTTTGTTGCTTTTGAGCTAGATGGCCACTTGTTTACCTTCAAGCCTTTAAGACCCCAGATGCTATCTCTTTTAATAGCCGGGCACCATCAGCTTTCTTCACGACATTTGCTTATGCACCTGTTTGTCCTCAGGGATCATATCATGGAGGTGTGCAGCCAATGATATGATTTTTTTGTTCTTTGATGCCTGATAACAAATCCCTTCAGAACCACGTGATCACACAGGCTGGTGTGTTCTTCCATGTGGGCTTTGTTGCTTCTGAGCTAGATGGCCACTGGTTTATCTTCAAGCCTTTAAGACCCCAGATGCTATATCTTTTGATAGCCGGGCACCGTCAGCTTTCTTCACCACATTTGCTTGTTCGCCCACTTTGTCTTCAGTGGTTATGTCGGGAGGATGAGCAACATAGAATGCCAATTTAATAGAAGAAAGTATTAATGTATTGAGGTTATACTTGAATAGAGGCTCAATGTCCTTCTGCTACCTTAATACTAAATCTACAAATATAGGCACATAGATATATTTCTCCATCCTCATATGTATACTTGCATATATACATGTCTTTGTCTAGACCTCTATAAATGCCCTTTGCCTCCTAGCTCTTTCCTCTATTTCCCTTTACTTTCTTCCTGTCCCATTATCATGCTCCGTCCCCATCTGGGTTTCAGCTATACCTCTTTGTTACTTTACCCTCGATCATTCCCTACTAGGCCTACCACACCCATCTCACCACCAATTTGGATCACTTGTGGTTCCCTTGTCCCTGGGTCTGTTAACACCACTTCTTACCACCCACCTCCCCCTATCCCATGTCCCCCCAGAACTGTCGGTCCCGTTGTTTTTCCTCCAGATAGTTCATCCAGCTTATCTTATTTAGACAGACCTGTGGAGACAATAATATGTACAAAAACAAGACAGCAAAACCAAGCAACAGTATACAACAAAACAAACCAACCACTGACAAAGAATAAAACAAAACACAACAAGGAAGAAAAGCTTGTAGTTTGTTCAAGGATCGTTTGTTGGCCTTCAGGAGTGTTTTCCAGTCCAGTCTGTTGGGGCACCACACCCTGGCCCCAACGTCCACTTTCAGCATTCCCTGAGGGCCTTGCCACTTCATTCCCTTGCTGTTCCACTGCACCCCCTCCAGTGCTTTGCCTCAGTGTGGTGGGATCAGGTCAGGCGCAATTTCCACACCATGTCTCCGGTGCTGTCCCCTGCAGGGTCATGGGTCAGTGAGGGACATCATGTCTCATAGTGGGGCTGGCCATGTGATCCTCTCTGTGAACTGGCTGCTCTAATGGGGGTCATCATCCTCAGGGCCTGGTGGGCCAGGATGTGCTCCACTCTCCTACTCCCCCTTCATCTGCTTCCATGCCAAAACTTGTTTTATGTCAGAATGTATCCATTGTTATCTTCACAATTCTACCCTGTTCTCACCCTCCAACATGGCATTCAGTAATTATTAGTCTAGTTACTGTCTCTATAAATTTACCTCTCATGTATTTCATATACATAAGATTATAGAAGAAAGAAATCAAGAAACAAAAAGACAAGAACAATGACAAAACAAAATAGAAGAACCTCAAGTGAAAAGAGAACATAAAATATTAAAAACTGAAACAGCTTTAAAATGGTAAAAAGGGAGAGCAAATGATAAGGTGTTACATTTATGCCTAACCAAATCTTCCATAATAATTTTTTAATCATCTTTATATGATAGCACAGCCATTCACATCTCTGATCTATTATCTAAGGGATTCACCATAAGCTTAATCAATGTCAGGATCCTTTAAATAGATCTTGGGCTCCAAAATCAGTCATCTATAGCCTTTTTCAAATTGGGTCTTCATAATTTAAGCTCTGATACTCTTCCCTCCTCTATATTTGGATTTAATTACTTAAAATCTTTGAATCACACTGGCTGGTGTGCATCTTCCTAAGAGACTTAATTGATCCTTCAATCAGCTGGCTGATTGCTGGTAGACAAGTATTTAAGTTCCCCGACACGATTCTTTTTGATAGTTTGACATCACCTGATTCTGTTCATTCAAAAAAATATATTATAAATCACATATCACGTATTTCAATTATTTAATTAAATTAAAAGGAGTTGTACAATTACCACCATGATACATTTTAGAACATTTTTCTCTCTTGTATTCAATGTAATTAACTTCCCATTTCCCCCCATCTTACCATGCCATACTGCCCCCCAAAATTATTAATCCAGTTACTGTCTCTATAGATTTTCCTATCCTGGATTTCATACACAGAAAATCTTTACAAAAATTTTTTTACATCACCCAACAACAAAGTAAAACAGAGGAAAATCCTCAATATCCAAAAAGTAGAACATATTGAAGACTGGTATAAAATTTAAATGGGTTAAAAGGGAGATCAAATAATAAAGTGTCAACTTTTAACCTAAGTGCATCTTCACTAATCTACTTTCCAATGAACCTGCATGATAGCCAGGCTCTTCACATCCCTGGTCTATGGTCACAAGGAATTCACTGAAGGCTTAATCAACCTGTATTTTCCATTCACCTATTTTTTTTAACCCAAGCAACTTTAAAATATGTCAAAATGGAGATAAAATGATAAGATATTACATTTTAACTAAACTAAACTGCTGTAACCTACTTTACAATGCACTCTGTCTGATAACAAGGCTATTCACATGCCTGGATTATGGTCAGCGGGATTTACTGGAGACATAATTCATGTGTGGACCCCAGAAATGGATTATGTGAATGGAAATTTTGTAGAAAGAAAAAAAATTAATCCTAGCATATAAATTGCTCAGAACAACAACAACTACAAACAGATTCTACAGGCATTCAAATTCTGAATAAAAATAATTAATGGAACGTATGATTTGAAATAAAATATTGTGTTCCACAGATGTAAGAAAATTTATTTTTTTCACATCAATGGAAAATTACATACACACAAATGAAAAGCTAAAAAAAATCTACTTCCACTGTGTACATTCTGATACATAATTGACCCAATTTAGACTTTGGGAGTCTTTGTAAATCTATGTGGGAAAATACAGTCTCATCGTTATGTGATGGGGCATCTGCAAGGTTTGAACTGCTGAATTTATGTTTGCAATCCCAGTGCTAAAGAGATAAAAGACACTCTATTTCACAAAAGAAATGTTCAACATGATAATACACACTGCTGTCACACACTGTGTATTCCATTAGGGTCTGACAGACAAGTTAAATCACTCAGAATCCTGAACATCAAGAGAATCTCCATATGTGACACAACCTTCCTTCCTCTCAGCTTTTCTTTTTCTCTCTTTGTTTCTCAAAGAGATTCTTGTTCCCACATTCTTCCCTCCTTTTCTGCCAGGATGCACCATGGAGAGGTGTGGTGACCTCTTCTGTGTGAAAATGGACTCTGTCCTACACATGTTCCACTTCATGAACCCCTCTATGTCCCTGTGTGAGGTCACAGTATGCATGGCTGGAACCCCGACACGATCACAGATCACAGGCTGTATTAGTCACCACTAGAGGCAGAGCAACTTAGATCAGGTCTGGTGGTTTCCTCATATTTAGCTTCTGGCCCTAAGATGCCACAGGGAGTGTATCTTCCCACTGGGCCCCAAATGCAAATCTCCCTGGTGGGTATCAGAGAAATCACCATCCTCCTAGGAGACACTCTTGTGGTCTTCATCATCCAGACGGCCATGCAAACACTGTGGACACTGCTCTGCCTGCTAGCAGTCACCCTACGTGAGTGTCTCTAGGTCAGGGGATCCATGAATCACAGGGACTTGCATGGGAGAGAGCATTATTCACCATGACTCCTCTTTTCCTCAGGAGTCCTGTCAGAACCTACACTTTAGGAGTCTGGCCCAGGGCTGTTGAAGCCCTCAGAGACGCTGTCTCTCACCTGCTCTGTCTCTGGTGACTCCGTCACCAGTAGTTACTACTGGAACTGGATCCGCCAGCATCCTCAGAGAGGACTAGAGTGGATGGGATACTGGACAGGGAGCACAAGCTATAACCCAGCTTTCCAGGGCCGGATCTCTATCACTGTGGACACAGCCAAGAACCAGTTCTTCCTGCAACTGAGTTCTGTGACCACTGAGGACTCAGCTGTTTATTATTGTGCTAGAGGCACAGTGACAGAAAGACACTGTGAGCTCAGACACAAACCTCTCCCAGGAGGCATGAAGGAATGTGCAGCAGGTGGCACTCAGGACCCGAGTAGAGTTCATCTCCAGGAACTTGTGCAGAGGGCGTGACAGAGGATCTTCCTCTCAGGCTTCCTCTCCATGACTCCTGTTTTTAGGGGAAATCCCTTGTTTGGTGTATTCATAGCTTATAGTTTTAGATGCTCTCAAGTCAATTATGTCTCACAGAAGCTCTGTGTATGACAGAACAAAAGTTGTGTGGCCCTGTATTACCCGCACACTATTGATATTTTCAAGCTCATTGTAGCAGTCACTCTGTCAATAAGTCACCTTGAAGTCTTCCTTTTATGACTTGCTCCATAGTTTACCAAGCAAGATGTATTTTTCTTTTCTTCAACAATTTTTTGGCACTTCATCCATGTGGAGTTTTTGTGCCAACATGGCTCCCATAGAACATGTGGGAGGAGTTTAGCCTGTCAATCAGGTTGCAGTTTGATTAGAGGACACCTGAGAAAAATGGCTCTCCAAGGTTGGCCTCTTTCTCTTTCTCCCTAGACATGGGACACACACACGATCTCTGCTTCACCTTCCAGTAATGAGGCACTTCAAGTCACGATCACGGAAGCCAGAGCCCTGGAGATGCCTCCACCGCCATTGCATCTACAAGACTTTGCCCCTATTGGGCTGTGATGCTACTGCATTCTGCATCAGTGCATGTGGCTACAGGAGTCTGAAGAGGGACTTATGGACTAGCATCAGACTTATGGATGAGTATTGGACTCAAGGACTTGATCTGGACTGGGCTTGGATGCTTGCTTCATGTATAATTACTTCTGGAAATAAAGCTCTTCCCTATATATATGAGTCTCTCTGAATTTGTTTCCCTAATCAACCCAGCTTAACACACTCTACTATCATTTAATTCAATAGTTAAGCCATATCAAAAAGAGTTGTAAAGTTATTCCCATGGTCAATTGTAGGACATTTTCTTCTTCCTTGTATTCATTACTATTCAAGCAATTATTATTTAAATTTTGGCAAATATATGTGCAACAAAACTTCCTTCAACAATTTACACATGTATAATTCAGTGCCAGTTATTATACTCTTCATGTTGCACAACCACTATTGATAACCTTTTCTAAACAATTCCACCACCATTAGCACAAACTCAATGTTCCTTAAGAAAAAAAATTCTTCCTTTATCGATCATAACCATAGGTCAAGTTTTTCTTAGTAATTCTCTTGATATAATATTCACATATCATACACTTCCATAGTTAAATCATATTTTAAAAGTTGCATATCAGTTCTAATACCCTTCCCACTCCCGCATTCATTATTTCTCCCCAATTCTCCTCACCCTCCCCACCCTATCTCTATTCCAGATAATCATTGATTCACTTCTTTTCTATATGCATCCACTCCTTCGGTGCTTCTATAAATTAGGTATTCCCAATTTTTCCCTTTACTCTTTTTTTAAGTGCTTTTATTAGGGGATCATACAACTTTTATCACAATCCATACACAAGTCAATTGTATAAAGCACATTTTTACATTAATTGTCCTCATCATTCTCAAAACGTTTGCTCTCCACTTAAGTCCCTGGCATCAGCTCCTCACTTCCCCCCTGCCTCCCTGCTCCCCCCTCTCTCATGAATCTTTGATAATTTATAAATTATTATTTTGTCATATCTTACACTTTCCAACATCTCCCTTCACCCACTTATCTGTTATCCATCCCCCAGGGAGGAGGTAATGTGTAGATCCTCATAATCGGTTCCCCCTTTCCACCCCATCACCACTCCACCCTCCTGGTAGCACCACTCACACCACTGGTCCTGAAGGGATCATCTGCTCTGGACTCCCTGTGTTTCCAGTTCCTATCTGTATCAGTGAACATAATCTGGTCTAGCTAGATTTGGAAGGTAGAATTGGGATCATGATAGATCATGAATTGGGTGGGGAGAAAGCATTTAGGAACTAGAAGAAAGTTGTATGTTTCATCGTTGCTATACTACACCCGAACAGGCTCATCTCCTCCACACCAACCTTCCATAAGGGGATGTCCAATTACCTACAGATGGGCTTTTGGTCTCCAATATGCACTTCCCCCTCATCCACAATTGTATGACTTTTTGTTCTTTGATGCCCGATACCTGATCCCTTCGACATCTCGTGATCACACAGGCTGGGATGCTTCTTCCATGTGGACTTTGGTGCTTCTGAGCAAGATGGCTGCTTGTTTACCTTCAAGCCTTAAGACCCCAGACGCTATATCTTTTGATAGCTGGGCATCACCAGCTTTCTTAGCCACATTTCCTTATGCACATGTGTTGTCTTCAATGATTGTGTCCAGAAGGTGAGCATCATGGAAGCTATTCCCAATTTAATCGCTGATATTTCCTTTCATCATATTTGGATTTTGTAATAGTTATATTTGGATCATATAGGCTGCTGGGCTTCTTCGATGTGGATTTAGTTGACTCCTAATTTAAGATTACAGTTTATTTGAATATAAGCCTTTAAATGCCTGGAAATATTATAATTGATAGTTCTGCTCCATCTGCTTCATCTGTTTTCTTCAGAACACTTTGCTGTATCATCATTATCTGTAGTGATCTCTTCTTGATGGTGAGTATTTAGAAGGCCCATGCTATAATGACTGTAATTCTTGGAGTAGGGCTAGAATTACGTGGTAGCCCAGAATCTATCTGCTTGCCCACTAGTTATGAACTACTCTGATTTACTCTGGCAGTCATGATGTGACAAAAGCTAAAAAAAAGAAGAAAGACAACAACAACAACAAAACAAAACAACAAATCCCACCCATCCCCGAAATATTTATAAATAAAAAAGAAAGAAAGAAAGAAAGACCCCTGGCCCATCTCCGAAGAGTTGACACTCGAGTTCCAAAAGCAAGTCCACATTAAACCCTCTGTAATTTAATACTTTGACCACTAGGACAAGCCATTTTGACTCTATGAGAGGCACAATAATGGGAAGTCAGTAGGATCCCAGACTCAAATTACTGCCCAGGAATATTGCAGGTCTATACAGGCCACTGGGGATGAATGGAGCACAGCAGACATGAACACTTTATTTCAGAAACTAGAGAGGAGCTATAACTTTGTAGTGACTGGGTATTAAAAAGATAACACAGTCATATTGTAAGAACAACTTTATGTCAAAAGATCATCAATGCCAGTGAAATGAGGAAATACCTTGGAAGATAATAAACCAATAACTTTTACCAACAAGACACACTAATAAGCTGTTTACTATCATCATGTTCACTTGAGGAGTAACTACCATGTTTCCACATCTTGAGGAGGAAGGAAGAAGGGGGAAGGATGCATGCAGAAGTCTCATGCTACAGAGGTTCATCTTTAGGTAGAATAGTGTTCACAAATTAGAAGTTTGTCAAATATAGCTAGAATTTAACTGTTGATGCTCTATACCATGCATACAAACAACCATTATAAAAGCTCCATTCTCCTGTCATGGTACTTCTGTTTCTCAGTCACAAGGTGAACTCTAGGCTATGTATCTGACTCCACTGTTATAAATGGAGGGAACATGTGAATGCAACTCCCTGTGTGCTGATAAACCCTGCACAGGCCCTGCCTGGGAAGCAGCCCTGGGAGGGGGTCTCAGTGTATATAGTCTCAGTTGTTTACATTTTGAGCTGAACCAGAGGGCTCATCATGGGTTTTGGAGTGAGTTGGGTTTTTATGTTGGCCATTATGCATGGTGATCAATTAGGATGATGCTCTGTGATTCCATGTATGATTGTGTGCTTGTGATCCTATTACAGTGTCTCTGTGTTTACAGGTGTCCAGTGTGAGTTATAGCTGGTGACATTTGGAGGTGACCTCAGAAAGCCTGGCCGGGGGGGGGGGGGGGGTCTCTGAGACTCATTTGGATTCACCTTCAGTGACTATTAGTTGGATCCGGCAGTTTCCTGGACAGATACTGGAATGGGTTTGTTTTATTAGAAATGAAACCAATGGTCAAACAACAGAGTAAGCTTCATCTGTGAAAGGCACATTCTCCTTTGCAAGAGCTAGTGGTAAAACCATCGCCTATTTTCAAATGAATGGACTGAAATCTGAGGACACAACCTTGTATTACTGTACAAGACACACAGTGAAGGCTAATCAGTGTAAGCCCATACACAACCCTCCATTAGAGTGAAGGGATGGGGCAACAGGGGGTGCCCATGCCACACTAGCAGAAGGACCAGCCTCAGGAGCAGACACGTGTGTGGTGAGGTATTTCTTTCCAAGAGCAGTTATCCTCCCGCTTGAGCTGGAGAATTACTAAGTTGTACATTCTTGACCATAAATATTATAGATCGTGATACTTTATTCTTGTTTCTTTGTGAAACAGATTTTTATGGTTAATAGAGCTTGGAAGGACATAGAGGGAAATGAAAGTAATGTTAGAAGGCGGAGAGGTGTTATATTGAGTCATGGGAGGGATGATATTATGCAAGAGGGAGAAGAAGCAGAGTAGGCAGGATAAACTATTAGAGGGCTCAATAAATTGAATAAGTTATTGAATACTAAAATGATTATCTGGAATATAACCCGAGACTTCATTAACAATAAAATGTTAATAAATAAATGACTTTTACTAAGGATCTGATGAAGTGTTACAAAGTAGATCCCCAGTGTTACATTCAATAATGACATTTTAGTTCATGTCATTAAATGCAGTTCTCTCACTGTAGCACTCCTTATCCAACACCTCCCTGTGGTTCTCCTTTTGAGTGGTGCTACATCAGCTAATAAAAGTCACAAGTGTTTTACTGCAAACCACATCTTTAAGGTTTCCTCTACTTTGAGAAGGAAGTCATCCGATAGGCACACACTGAATGGCTTTCATCTTCTGCCACTATCTTATTCAATGTAGCATCTAGTCACAAGTTTTCAGAGGTTAGTTTTTACACAAGGGCCACGTTTTTCTTCCATTGCAATATTCCTTCATTTGTAGATTTTATGCACACACAAAATTGTATGTGGACATGCTTACATGTTTTATATACAGTAATATTGGTATCATTGAGACCTATGACATGTATTTAATGATTTTTATATCCAGGGAGCTTGTATTGGATTGAACTAAAATGAAAGCGCAACATTAACAATCAATGATTTGGATTCAATTGAAGAAACTTAGTGGGCAATGTGTAGCAACAAACACCTGTTTAATGTAGAAATAAAACTCTGAAATTAATTCCCTCAATTTCCATCTAATGGAACTAGGAAAACCTGAGTGTGCCATATCACAGGTTACCAGGGCAGGGGTGGGGGCACGAACTGATAAATATAAACAACTCAAATAAATAGAAGGAACACAAAAATATGCAGATTATACATAAACTTTGAGAAGAGGAATTGATAAATAAGTAGTTTCCTTTTTTTAATAGAACCAATCTTGCAACTTAGATGAACTGGAGTGACAAATGGAGCCTCCAGAGAAGGGCCACCATTCAAGTACCAGTGCTGACTAATGTAACACCAAATCTCCCGAATAAGTAGTTTTCTTGATGATAACAAAAGCAACTGGAATCTCCCAAATCAGAAACCAGCAAAATGACACCATTCCCCATGTTTCATGGACATGGTTTATAAACAACTTCATGGTAACGGTTTATACTTTGCCACTCATGAAGTCCTCTCCCAGGCACTGGCTTCTCCTGACAACATGTCCAAAGTATGTGAGACAAAGTCTCCCCATCCTTGCCTCTAAAAAGCATTTGGCTCTACTGTTTCCAAGACAACCCTGGGGTTTATAAAGAGGTATCCCACACATCAGTTCCCTGTCAAAGAGGGAAGCTTTACATTGAGCAGGGACTTTGTTCTGACATTCATTTGGAGTGAAGGTTTATCTCCAGTCCCTCCACTGGGGTGAAGATGGTAAGCAGTCTGGAGTTCTCAGATATTCCCATTCCTCTCAAATCACAACCAATTGATTTGCAAGGCACTATTTTTGTCGTGGGCTTATACTCCCTGGCAATAACAGAAGAAATTCTGAGACTCTGACCTTGAAGGGGAATAAAATTATCTTTAGTTAGTCATCAATCCCTTCTCTGAATAGGATTGGACCTGCAATAACTCTAACACTTGAACCACCAATAACTTCAATTAGTGCAAAGTGAGTACTATCAAGTACATTTCCAACTGACCAACTAAAAGAGATAGAGATTAAAATAATACCTTGTTTCAGAAAAATGGCTAATCTCTGTGCAGATGAGAAAAAATATATATATTGGCAAATACAAGTGGCCAAAGCTCTGTCACAGATGCTGGATATTCCAGATGAAAAAAGGGCATTACATGTGATGGAGTTTAGAAGCATGATGTTCAACTACTTTAAACAAAAGTAGGGAAAAACCGATAAAGCTAAAGAAAAATATAAAGCAAAATATAGAAGAACATTTTAAAAATATCTAACAACACAGGAAAATACTTAGGAATATATCAACAACTCCAAACAGAAATCTAGAAGACAAACACCAGAATAGTTTAACTGAATAACACAGTAAAACACCAAACCAGTACAATTGAAACAATGGAAGCCTGAATTAGTGAGTTTGAAGAAAGATCTCTCAAGACATACATAATTACAAAAATTGTGTCTATTAAAAAATTCCAATAAAATATAAGATTTTTTCAGACATGATTAAATTGAACACCTTGTGCTTGGTAAACATTCTAGAACAGAATAAAGAGAAAAAGACACAGGCTATAAACCCAAGATTATGTTAAAAAAGAAAATAAATGTATTTGAGACCTAACATGAACCCTACAATTTTCAATAGGCTCATTTTCCTCAGTAGAGGAAAATGAATGAGGACGACTTAAGAAAGAATCACTGAATTAAATTATGGTGTTTGTGAATAATATTGAATATATCAACCCTCTGAAATAAAAAAAAACACATGTGTCTTGAAAGGAGTGTACCCCAATTGCTCTTTAGAACTCAGAATGTGCTTGGTTCACTAAGCTCCAAGTATAATATTCCTGCTCAGAGTAGCCAATTCACAGAGAGGACCATAGGGTAGACCTCACCACAAGACATGACTTCCTTCACTGAACCACAGGGCTAGTAGGGACAACACTGGAGACACACTCTAGGAATTGTGTCTGGTGTGACCCCATCACACTGGGGAGAAACAATAAGGGCATGCAATGGAGCAGCAAGGCAAACACAGCAATGAAGTCCCCAGGAAATACCAAGAATAGGGACCAGAGTGTGGCACCCCATCAGACTCAGCTGGAAACACCCCTAAAGGTCAACAAACAGACCTGGAACTATTTATAGGCTTTTTTTGTTGTCATTGGTTCTTTGCTGTTGTAATATATTTTTGTCTTGCTGTGTTGTATTGTTTGGCTTTGCTCTGAAGTGATCTGAAATGGATGGAGAGAAGGGTGTAGGATGCATTGTGGGACTTAATCATAGGCAATGTAACCAAGAGGAATTACAGAAACCCGAATGGAAGCCAAGCATGATTGTGGGACAAGAGGAAGGTAAAACAAATAGAGGAAAGAACTGAGAGGCAAAGGACATTTATAGAGGTCGAAAAACAGGCATGTATATATGCAAATATAATTATATTTTATGATAAGGAACTAGATCTATGTCCTTATATTTATGTTAAGTTTTAAGATAGCTGATTGACATTGGACCTCTACTCAAGTACTTCCTCAACCCAAGAACACTGTGTTCTATTAAACTGACATTCCATGATGCTCACCTTCCCAACACTATCACTGAAGACAGATGAGTGCATAAGGATATGTGGGGAAGAAAGCTGATGATGCCCGGTTATCAAAAAAGATAGCATCTGAGGTCTTAAAGGCTTGAAGATAAACCAGTGGCCATGTAGTTCAGAAGCAATAAAGGTCACCTGGATGAAGCACACCAGCCTGTGTAATTAGGTGTTGATGGGATCAGGTATTGGGCATCAAAGAACAAAAAATATTATCACTGTGACTGAAGGTGAGTTAGGAGTTGAGAACCCAAAGCCAATCTGTAGGCAACAGAACATTCCCTTTACAGAATTGTTGCAGGGAGGAGATGAGCCACTCAGGGTACAGTATAGCATTAATGAAACACACAACTTTCCTCTAATTCTTTAATGCTTCCTCCTCTCCACTATCATGGACACAATTCTACCTTACAAATCTGGCTAGATTTGAACATGTATATGAATACAGATAAGAGCTGGAAACACAGGGAATACAGGGTAGATATACCCCTCAGGACCAATAATAAGAATAGAAATACTAGAAGGATAAGGGAAAACCAATCACAATGATCTTCATATAACCCCTTCCTAGGGGGATGGATAACACAAAAGTGGGTGAAGGGAGACAGCGATTGGTGTAAGACTTGGGGTGGGGGGAATTTTTAAATTATCAAGGGTTCATGAGGGAGGGAGTTGGGGAAAGGGAAAAATAAGGAGCTAATATTAAGGACTCAATTCGAAAGAAAATGATTTGAAAATCATGATGGCAACAAATGTACTTGACATAGTGGATGAATTGTATTGATTGTGAAAAGAGCTGTACGAGCCCCCAATAAAATGATTTATACATAAATAATTAAATAAATAAAGATACAACATAAAAACAAAACCAAACAAACAAACAAAAAGAAACCAGGATGGGGGACTTCATCTGACATACTTTGCATATGTAAGCAGGAGTGTAAGCCCCTGAAGGATATTGTGCTGGATTCCTAGGACTTCTAAAACAAAGGTGAATATAAGAAGAAAAAGGCTGTAGACACAATTTATTAACATATTTGTAAAAAGGGATCAAACAGAGGAATGACTGAGTGTATTCCATAGATAAAACCATGCTCTGCATTGCCAGAAAGAGATAAATCCAAGTGTACATAGTCTAACAACAGCACCAGTGAGTATGTGGGTTAATATGCTTTGCTGTGTGTTTCTTGGCAACTTGACTGTCTCCTTGAGTCAAGTACTTATTCATGTCCTTTGCCCACTTTGAGTCTCAAAACGTAGTCCCACATGTTCCACTGTCCCAACTGATGCTGAGAGGTTGGATAAAGAGGAGTGAACTCACCAGAGAAAGTACAAGTAATGAGAAAAGAGGGTGGAATAAATGCCCACTCTCAATTGGGGATTTTAATGAAATTAGGATTTCTTTATATTCTCTATGTTTCTGTGTCCCAACAGTTGCTCTGCTCTTCAGTTTATGGCTCCTGGTTTTGCATAAATGGGGCCAATCCCTGAGAAGAGGACGAGGGCATTAGACTTTATTTTTTAAGTTTCTGAGGAAAACCTGGGGCTACTCTGCTTGTTTATTTGTTTGTTTTTTTTCCTGGGGTTTCTAACATGAAGATCATCGCTTCATTTCCAGGTTAAATTTCAAATTTTGGCGAAAGACATCACATAGTGGGCAGAGTTCTTAGTAACATAAAAGAGGTTTACATTAGTTGTCATCACTGATTATGTCTCCTGTCCCTGGGTGTCCTGTGACAGGTACAGCATCAGGAATTGGGCCCAGGAGTGATGCATTCCTTACAGAGAGTATCCTTAAGATTTGCTGTCTCTGGAGATTACATATTTCTGGAGCTGGATCTACCAAAGCCTGCAGAAAAGATTGGAGTAGTCATTAATATGTCTTAGTAACAACAAAAAAATGACCCATCTCAATTGAGTTGGCTCTCAAGCTCTATAAGAACATCCAGCAAGCTGTTCTCCCTACAGCTGAGCTCAATGACCACAATGACACAGCTGTCCATTGCTGTGTGAGAGGAACTGTGAGAGAACTCAGTGCCATCCCAGGCACAACCTTCCCTGCAATACTGACATCAGTCTATAGGGATCACATGGGCTGCACAAAGCACAGGAGTCAGGTCTCTCAGGCAGGGGTAATGGTGGAGGCAGAAGAGCAAGGCACTTCTTGCATCTAGGGTTTCCTTCGCCTCTGAAATATTTTCTTCAAGAAGCCTCTGTTAATTCATGTTTTTTTTTACCCAAACCCAACATCAATGGCAACATTCATACACTCATATGTTGCACGCATAAACACAGGCAAGTATGCGTGTGCATGCACACATGAACCCTTCTGCTGTCATGGTTACTCATTAGGCTGCTAACTGAAAGTTGAGGAGTTCAAAACCCCCAGCTGTGCCACAGGAGAAAAATGGGGCTTTCTGCTCCCATAAAGAGTTACAGTTCCAGAAGTGCTCAGGGGCAATTCTGTCCTGTCCTACAGGGCTGCTATGTGTCTGCATGGACTTGATAGTAGTGACTGTGAGTGATGCATACATTGATAGAGACAAATACTGTTTGGGTCATTGATAGCTATGACATGGATTTAATGATTTTCATATCCTAGATATGGCTGTACTGGACGGAATGAAAATGAAAGCGCAACATAAAAACAAGTGGGATTCAACTGAAGAGAAATTAGTGGGGAATTCATAGCAACAAGCGTCCGTATAATGTAGAAGCAAAACTCTCAAATTAATTACCTCATTTCCGTCTACAGAAAATAGCAAAATATGAGTATTCCCTAAAATAGTTTAATAGGGGAAAATAATAATAAAGGAACTCAAATATCAGGAACACAATAAGTAAGCCAATTCTATGAAAACTGAGTCATTTAGAAGATGAAGTAAAGTGAAAAATATCCAGTTTTGCTGATCATGACAAAGAAGGAGAGGACTGGATCTCCCAGATCAGAAACCAGAGAGCGGAAAACATCCTGCCTGTTTTCTAGATATGTTTTATTAACAACTGCACTTCCACAATTTAAAATTATCACTTAAATATGGAAATTCCTTGGAAGGCAAGAAAACCAATACTGTTCCCACACAGAAACAGAAAGTAGAGTCATGCACTATCATAATGTGTGTCCACATCTTAAGGACGATAGAGAATGCATTGTGAGCTCTCGTGTCACAAAGGTTGGTGTGTGTGTAATATAGAGTCTATAAATTGAAACTACTTTAAAATATATTTGGTAATATATAAAAATTAAAGCAATGCTTGGTAAAGTACCTATTTAAAGCTCCCTTGTCCTTTGAGAGTGCTTGTTTCTCTGAGTCAGAGGGAGAACTCTTGCTAATATTTTCTACAACTCTGCTTCTAAATATCAGGGGACATGCAAATGCAGTTCCCTGCCTGCTCATAAACCAGCCACAGACCTTGATGTGGGAAATCTCAGAGGACAGCCCAGTCTTTGGGACCTCTGCTGTTTCCATTTGTGCCCAGGAGCTAGTGCACAGGACACATCATGAATTTTGGACCAACCTTGGCTTTCATTTTGGCCATTTTACATGGTAATTGTTGCAGACCCTTCTGTGTGTGTGTAATTGAGTCCCGTTTTTATATGTGTGTGTCATCTAATCACGGTGCCTCTGTGTTTTCAGGTGTCCAGCGTGAAGTGCAACTGGTGGAGTCTGGGGGTGATCTGAGAAATGCTGGGGGTCCCTGAGACTCTCATATGCAGCCTCTGGATTCACCTTCAGTAGCTACTGGATGAGCTGGGTGCGCCAGGCTCCAAGAAAGGGCCTGCAGTTGGTCGCACGCATTAGTAATTCTGGTATTTCTACATACTACACAGACTCTGTAAAGGGTAGATTCACCATCTCCAGAGACAACTCCAAGAACACCCCCTATCTTCAAATGGACCGATTGAAACCCGAGGACACGGCCACGTATTACTCTGCAAGAGACACAGTTAGAGAAAATCAGTGAGAGCCCGGACACAAACCTCCCCTCAAGGGTCGAGACTGGTCTCCAGGGGGCGCTCAGGACCCACAGAGCACAGGACCAGCCCCAGGAGCAGGTGCAGCTACAGCTTCAAGGCTGGTTTCTTGGGGTGATCTAGGGATTCTTCTAAATCTCACAGTTACCCTAGGGAATCACTCTAACTTAAAAATGATAATTCTGTGCCTACTTTTGATATCTGCTAATTCAACAGTTATATTGTAAAAGGAGAATATAATCTGTCCTACAGGAACAAACAGCCCGTGCCTTAAGGACAGGAAATGCCTCTGTCAGGGGTTCCCTGCATCAGAGTTCTGATGACTCTCAGTAAACATTCTCTGATCAGGTAAACATCGCTACTAAGTGTTGTATGACTGGCTGAAAGTTTGACAATATATTCTTCCATCATACTTTGTGAGGACAATCCTTTGGTCAAAATCTCATCAGTCAGCCTATTTTTATTGAATTGCTTCTTCAAATGACACATACTTTTTGGGTTTGTTGTTTTCTTTTTTTTAACATTTTATTAGGGGTTCATACAACTCTTATCTCAATCCACACATATACATACATCAATGGTACAAAGCACATCCATACATTTTTTTGCCCTAATCTCTCTCAAAGCATTTGCTCTTCACTTAAGCCCTCTGCATCTTTGTTGTTTTCTTTAACCATGGTGGCCTCATTTATTGGGTCTTTTCTGTAATCTCATTTGCAAACCCATAAACTCACCAATTGTCTTTTATTACCTTGGTACTAATATTTTGTATCTGTCTCTCCTCCAGAAGTTTTAAATCACAATGGCCAAGACAGACACTACTTGTCTGTGCAAATGCTGGATTCAAGGAGATCTCTATGGCTGAATGGCATCATTCAGTTCTTCATGTCACATGTTGTACCTTCACCTTCAAAATCCCACGGAGTGTGAACACACAGTTTCTGCTTTCACCCAGGGTTCCACATTTGTACTGTTAATCACCTCACCCTACTTCTGGTGGCATTGTTACTAGCTTATTGTATGATATCAGTAACATTTCCATTGTCTAGTGACACACAACCTTAGGTGGGGAATTTTCAATATTTCAATATAAGATTCCATACAAGATTGAAGATTAGGTGTGAATAACATTATTAATGATGGACTTCTGGGTAAGAAGTAATTTCCTGTGACAAAGGTAAATTGCTTTAGGGTCCCATGTTCTCTTTCCACACTAGAATGACTTTTGAGTAGACATAGCAGTATATTGTCGAAGAAAATGTCTTCCTTTGTAGTGACTCACAAAAGCCATTCTCATTTACAGCAATCATTGAATTGGAACCACTTTGGGCTGAATTCTCTGAGATTACTAGATTTAGCTCATCTCCAAACTTTTGAATATCTAATAATATTATCGTAATCTAATTCAGAAACAGAAATACATATCTGATGATTTAAATGTCCTAGGATTTGCTGTATCTTATAAATATATATGTCCCTGAGAGTAGAGGATCTCTGCCTTTACTACCAAACTCATTCTCAGTCCTAAACCATGTCTCCCTCCTCAACCATCTTCCTCATCATTTTCTGTGGCCTGGAAAAACTGGACCTTGGGCTTGGAGAATGGAGAAGTCATGGACAGACCTGTGTTCTCTAAAGAAACAGTCAACATTCTCATTGCAGATGAATTCTTTTTAACTTTATTACAAAAGTACCATCACATGTAAATCTCCACACAGTACATCAGATAGAGTCTCATAATATATTATTTAGTTTATGTCGTACTCACTTTGAATAATACACCCGGGAATCACAGACTTTGTTCCCAAGAATATTTTGGTTTCCTCATTTTCTTGGGGACAGCTCTCAGAGGTCAGGGGCTCAGGGGATTAAAACATGAAGATTTGGGAATGCCTTTTCTGCGCACCTGGCTCACTGTCTCCAGATGCAGCTACAAGAGTTGGACCAGGACTTGTGAAACTGACAGGCATATAGTATCCGTCTCTGTGTCAAGTGTGACTGTCTGTCTCTAGATTCTCTGAATTCATCCATGGGTTGGTATATGATGGAATGGTGAGAGCACAGACTATACTCCTTCCCTGATATCTTGAGTACATATCACCAGTGACCCCTTTCATAGTCAAATTCATTTAGCGCTGACCTCCCTTGCTGACCAGGCCATTAGCATATATCACTTATCACAGTGAAATGAGGCAGGGAGAAATCAGTGTTATTCCAGGAGTCAAGTTGAAGAAAGGGATCTGAGCTGCACTGAGCCCCATGATCTACTCTTTGGTGTGTTCTTTGTTTTCTTAAACAGGTTTTATATTATTTTCTAAAAATGTTCTCTATTTTTCTATTAGAATTGTCTCAAACAATAAATTCCCATGTTATGTTTTTCTTTTTATTAGGTCACCTTTGTTGTGACCTTGTTTATATTACTGTTTATAACACATTTATTGACATTTTCCTTTAGATCTCTTAATGTAGTCATCACATTTAGTTTGAGCTTCCTAAGTTTCTAGTATCCATCTCTGTGTGTCAAGTGTGAATCTCATTTTGATGTTGTTATTAATTATGTCTCTTTTCTTACTCTTTTGTGTTACCCATCACTTTTGTTGGATAGATGGATATGTTCAATAGGACCATCCATATCAACATATTGTATATATATGATGTTTCCCTTGTGGAATGATTATGACCTAACTCCTGCTAGACTTTTGTCAGCAAGGTTTATGAATATATAGACAGAGATCCACTTGTAATTAACTATATGCAATGTCCATCACAGTTAAAGTTATGTTTTATTAAAACTACTAAAGTTATTAGATTTCTCTATAAAGCCTCAATTTTAGCTTTCTGTATGGTTTTGTCTCCACTTGCACTCTCCCTAAGACAATGCTGATTTCAACTTCCCTGATGCACCCTGCTCTTATTTTTACTGGATGATGGTCACGGTTGTGCCAGGATTTGGGCCACGGGGCATTTCTCTGCTCTCTTGACTGAGCCTCATTCCTAGGCAGGCATTCTGAACCTGGATCTGCGATATGGGTTTGTTTTTTTTTAACGGTTTATTAGGGGCTCATATAACTCTTATCACAATCCTGACATACATCAATTGTGTAAAACGCATCTATGCATTCATTGCCCTCATCATTTGCCTCCTGCAAAGGTACTATAGGTCCAGCAGCTATGCCGGTCCTTTCCCATGGGAGAGAATACCTTTTCTTCCAAGTTGTTCATCCAAGTTGCTGCAAACGTTTTTCACCAGTACTTCAGCTGCAAATTTTTATGTTCTTCCTCTTCAGGTCGAAGACTTCATACTTAAACATGCAAAGAGAGTTGGTTCTGGACATAATTTCAGATTTGTTCTGGTTTGTGGTGATTAGATATAAACTTTTATGAATTTATACCGTTCGGTCATTTTATTCTGTTACGTGTCAGGAGGGGTCGTATGGTTCCATTTGGGCAGTGATTACTTTCCTGCAACCTTAGCCACCATCAAGGTATGAGAGGGGAATCAGTTTTTGTTTATGACCTACATCTTAAGGGGATGTTTTGCAATAATAATAATGTGTTCTCCTTAGTCAGTGGTTTTGGGACATGCTATTCACTTTAACATAAGAAACCTTAAACAACTTATTAAATATTTTGGGCCAGCCTTTATGCAATTTAAATGTCACCCAAGACATCTAATCCAGCCAACTTAAGACCTTGCACTTTTTCCACCCTAATGGGAACTCTCTCACTAAAAACACAATATTTGATGTTGTTGTTTTAAATATTACTAATTTTACAATTGTGTTGAAGAAAAGTTTACAGAATGACCATAATTTGTACAGTGATTTCTGAATGCTTTTTTCTCCTCTCTTTTTTGTTTCAACCAAGCAGTAGCTTTCATTACAAAAACCAGAAACTAGAAACAACCAAAATGTCTAAAAACAGATAAATAAATTGTGGTATACATGTGTTAATTCTCTAAGGTATTGAGCATTAAAATAAATTAATGATGCTAGACATAAACATGTGTGTCTTTTGTCACATAGAAGAAATAACTTGAGTAAAATAAGCTAAGCAAATAACCATACATACTGTCTTAAATCATCTATGTATAAATAATTTATGGTTTATGTAATAATATGAAGAAGACTGTATTCTGCATATCACAATCACATAACAGGAAATCATTCCCAAATATTATTCCCATTGAATCCCTCTAGGATAGTCCTTTATGTGCATAGTGGGGCAGTGAGGATTCTGAAAATATCCAGCCATAATTGTTGCTGTACAATATGAGGATATGCAAATAGAGCCCCTCCTTCTGCAGTTACATAATCTGGTGTCAAATTGAGGATTAGGAAAGAAGGGATGTAGTCTAGCCTGGCAATCATTTTGTAGAAAATGAGGCCTCTGTGTGTGCATGGCCTTCTCCTGAGAATTCAGGGAAAACTGGTATTTCTTCCTTGGAGGTGGGAGACACCTCTCTCTCACTGCTCACTCCCATGGAGAGCCTCTACTGACAAGACACATGACACTAAGCCGATAGACACCATGCTCTGGGGACTGGAGAAGCCACATGGAGACCCCTGCCAGCACTGAGATGCTTACAATGCCACTGGAATCAGAGACTTTGTACCCAGAGGCCTGTGATCGTCCTGCATTCAGCATCACTGCATGTGTTTCCTGAGTCTGAAGAGGGTTTCATAGATTGGTATCAGACTTATGGGCTTGGACTTGACTGGGTTGGGATGCTTTCTTAATGTACAATTACCCTTTATATAAAAATCTGTCTTACATATATGAGTTTCTATAGATTTTGGTTCTCTAGTCTACCTGGACTAATACACACCCCACTCCCCACCGTACAGCTCTGGGAGAAGATCTTTGGTATACCACAATGTACATGTTTCCCATTCATCAATTTGTATGAATATACAGTCATCATGTAGTCTGTGCTGATCAGAGGTTTTCAGGCAGCTATTTTAACAAGTAATAATATTGAGAGCAATTACTGTGAGTGGGTAATAGTGGGAGACAGTGGATATATGTGATGCTTTTCATGTGCAGCATATACTGTCTTTGAAAGTATCAACTGTAATGTGCAACTGGTTGAGTCTGAAGGAGACTTGAGGGAGCATAAGATGTCTTTGAGATTCTACTGTGCAATCTCTAGATTCACTTTTTCTAGTTTTTCCATTTGTCAATTTAGTATCAGCTATGCTCCAGGCCTACAGTGGATGTTCTATATTAGTACTGTGGCTATCACATATTAAACAGATTCTGTGAAGGCTGGTGTAGCATCTGCAGAGACATTGCCAAGCACACCTGTATCAGCGAATGGACAGTCTGAAAGTCAATCACATGTCCATGTATTATGGTGGGGAAGACACATTGAGGGAAGTCAGTGGGAGTATAGATACAAACTGCCCATGCAGGGTCTGTAAGGGCCTGAAAAGAAGGAAGGATTCTGACTCAGGAGCATTTGGAGAGGGAGTTTCAAGTCTGCTTTCCTATTGTGATCCAGGGTTCTTCATCTCACAGAGTCCCACTAGGAATCTATATGGTTTATGATTCAGTGCCTACCCAAGGGAGGGGGCTTAGGAGAAACGCAAAGAGAGGTTCAGGGAACCCCAAAGCCCCAAAGCCCAGCTGGGACCTCCTTTCTCCAACAGAGACACCCACCATGAACCCCAACCAATCCTAAAGCGGGGAAATAGGACCGGCCTCGGGGACGACCGCCCACCTCTCACCAAGAGAAGCCCTGGCAGGGCTCCTGGGGGAGAAAAGGGGCGCTTTCACCCTAGTCAGCCAGACCAAAATAGCCTCCGCCCACACGCATATCCTGGAGACCAGCACCTCCCACCTGTGAGCGCCGGCAACAGGGTGCTCAAGCTGTAGGAGCTTCTCTGACACCTCAAGTAGAGAATGGGACAGCGGACACTTGCGATGAGCTGAAGTTTGGACTATGACACTGCCACTTCCGGCCTTTTTGGGAAAGATCAAAGTGAACTATTTCCCGATTAACTTGCATCCATAAAGATTGTGCTTCTTTCATGCCTGTTATACTTGGGAATTCCTTTATGAAAGTTCAAGTCAGATTCCAAAGTTCCTGGCTGAAAATAGAGAAAGGTGATTTGTAACACTCGGTTACATTTCCCAATATGGTCAGATAGTTCCCCAGACTGTACAGAAAACTGTCACCTGACTTTATCAGGAATCCACAAATGTCACTTATCAGCCAATATTTTCTGAATTAAACTGATTTATGTTCCCAGTTCTGCTAGAGCCACCTTATCCTTAGATCTGGGGAAACTAAGCGTAGGTTTTGCAACTAAACGGTGACTTCTCTGGAAAAACTTGCTGTGTTACACTGGGTAGACTAGAGAAACAAATTCAGGGTCATTCAAATATGTGTAAGAAAGAGATTTACATCAATGACTAATAGATAACAAGAAAACATTTCATCCAGTCCAGATCAACTCTAAATATGTCTGATTCTAGTCCATATATCCTCTTCAGACTCACACAGCACATGCAATGATGACAAATACAGGAAGACCACAGGCCAGTGGGTGAAAAGTCTTATGTATCCAATGGTGGTAGAAGCATTTAGTGCTGGCATGGGTCTCCGTGTGGCTCTTCCAGCTCTCCAAGTGACTCAAGAGCAGGAAGGTGAAGCAGAAAGAGAGGGTAGCCCAGCTCCAGGGAAAAAGAGTAGAAATTCCCAGAATCTACATATGAGAAGGTCATGCCCACCAGAAGGCATCATCAAGTTGTGATCTGATTAACAGGCTAACCTCTACCCCTAGACTTATTTCCCAAGTTGAAATGAAACTATGTAGCTACTACACCTGCTTTCATGTGAGGTTTCCTATTTCTGTGGATAAATCATTAATCTACCTTTCCCCAACCTCCACCATAAAAACCTCATTGCCATCGAGTCAATACAGACTCACATAGATACTATAGGACAGGGGAGAACTTCCCTGGTGTTTCCAAGAATGAAAATCTTTGCTGGAGTAGAACGCTCATTCGTTCTCCTGTGGTGTTATAGGTGGTTCCAAACTGCTAGTCTTAAAGTAACAGCCCAACTTATACCCTCTTCACAAACAGGGGTTTGTTCATTCATTGTAGATCCACCCACTATAGCATGCAACTAGAGTCCAAAAGGTTCCCTTGGTTATACAAGCCACTTCCCATTGGGTTGATCACCTAAAATTAGTGATTGATCAGCAGAACGGGATGTGCACAGCCACCGCTACCAAGTGCTCCAAAAGGAATCCCTTTAGAAAGTCCTGGAGAGAGTGGGAGAAAAATGGGGACCCAAACTCAGACTCACAAATAAGACCCTCAAGGAATTGCTTTTGGTCACTTTCATGTCCAGAACTGAACTCACCCCCTGCTAGGCTAACCAGTCATGTAAGTAAGATCAAGGACAGGATTTAGCTGATGGGGAAGATTGGAAACAGGAGAGACTTGGACAAAGTGGATAGTGTGTTGTTGTTGTTGTTAGTTGCCCTCAAGTAGGTTTCAGCTCACAGAGAACCTAGGTACAATCAGATGAAACACTCCCAAGTCCTGCTCCATCTCACGGTGGATTTTATGTTTGAGCCCATTGCTGCAACCAATGATCCAGTCCCTCACAAGGCTTTTCCTCTTTTCAATTGCCCTTTTACTTTACCAGGCATGATATCATTTTCCCAAGATGGATCTCTCCTGATAACATATTCAAAGTACATGAGACAACATGTCACCATCCTGATTTCTGAGGATCATTAGCATGTGTGGTCAATGCTATTTTTAGTCTTGTTAATTCCTGTACAAATCTACTTGAAACAATGGATGACTACATGAATTGTGATAAGAGATGTAAGGGCCCCCAATAAAATATTTAATAAAAATATATAAAATAAATAAAATTCCATGAGACACTTCTAGCCTAATTGTAAGACTTTCAAAGGTGCAGATTCTGGCAGTTATGAATAAATACCATTTTATTGTATTGTTATTTAAGTTCAAGTTATTTGGGAACCATTTTATTGTATTGTTATTTAAGTTCAAGTTATTTGTCTGACTCAGTTCCTAATATTAAAAAAAAAATTTCATGTAGCTCCATTATCAATATTGGTCTACAGTTTTCTTGAAGTATCATTATCTGACCCTGTTATCAGAATATTACTGGACTCATAGAATGTATTATTAATTGTTGTCTCTCAACCATTGTTATGTTTGTACCCAATTAACTTGAACTTAAATAACAATACAGTAAAATGCCATGTTGTTAGAACAAAGTGATCTGGTGTTGAGGGAGGGCTGGACCAGAAAGAAGCCCAAAGTCCATCCACTTCCTCAATGTATGGCCATACAATTATATGTACATAAGTCCATATCCCTATTCTATGAATTAATATATTTATATATGTACACCATTATGTTTATACCTCTATCGATAGTTTTGCTTCCTAGATCTTTTCTGTATTTCGTTTTACATTCCCCCTGTCCTACCATCACACTCACACCTTTTCTGCCTCATAGTAATGCCTCTCAGCTAAATTGCTATTGCTCCAACACCCCCAGAATCTCTAAGTCCTCCTCATTATTGATTTAACTCCCTAATTGTTCCTCTACCTATGGAATTGTTTGATAAGCACTCCCTTCCCCACCGTCCAGAACCAAGACCCTCCAGAACCATTGTCTATATGGGTAGGCAAAACAACAAAAGCCGAAACAAAAAAAAAAGAATAGATTGAATTATAAAGGGTAGAAAAACTAGCACAAAAAAAACCCCAACCCTAAAAACATATATAATCCCAGGTCTGTTCGCTGACCTTTATGACTCTCTCCCTGCCGGTTCTGGGGAGTTTAGGGAACTTCTCCTCCTAGCCTGAAGTCTACTTTTGTGGCTCCTCAGGGGCTTTATGGTTTGGCTTCGCTCCCATTGCTGACCTGTTCTGTTCCCTTATTGGTTCACCCCACTGTGGAGGGAGGTGGGGGTCAGACCAGCCTCACTCCACACCATGTATCCCCAGCATGGTCCTCTGACGATGTACTCTCCAGTGAGTGGACATCATTTCTCAAGCTGATGTTGGCCTTACTGTCTTCTCTGTGTGCCCAGGCAGACTTTTGCAAATAATGGTGATAAAAAATTACCATTCATTGTTAATCCCATTCATTCTATTTATCTCCAAATAAGATACACATAATTAAGGAGACAAAATTAAGCTAAACAATCTTTATAATTAATTAATTTGCTTTCATTTGTAATTATGCCCTGTGGCGATGGTGTAGTGCCCTCTTAGTATTCATAAATTACAAACGTGAAAAAATTTAAGCAGTCTACACTGAAAGGAGGAAGAGAGAGAGGTGAGAGAGAGAGAGAGAGAGAGCTCATTTATAATATTTAAGGGTGGTTATGGTTGAACAATGAACAATGAAGTTTGAAAAGAGTTTATTTACTGTTGAAAAACCTTGTTTGATAAATGAGATTAACTGGGAAAAAAGTGTCACCAAGTATTAGATTTTATAAATGCAACGAACATGCAGATCAAGGTGCTAAGCTCTGGGTTTTTGGATGAGCCCTTATTGTAAGTTAAATATTATACATGGTCTCTTACTTCACTTGGCTTTTGAATTCTCTGTGCATACATTTTAGGTTCTTCTTTGCTAATATTTTCATGTGTTCACCTGTGTGCATGTGTGTCTGTGTGTGCAAGGCGTTCCCAGAGGTGCCAAGTGTTTCCTAAGAACACCTCCCACAGCAACTTCACCCAATCCACCCCGGGTTTATTCTGCCTTCATCTGGAAAAGTTCTCAACCTGTGGGTCACGACCCCTTTAGGGGTTGAACGACCCTTTCACATGTTTCTCCTGATGCATAACAGTAGCAAAATGATAGTTATAAAGTAGCAATGAAAATAATTTTATGAGGGAATCAGTTATCAGGCATCAAAGAACAAAATATCATATCATTGGTTGCACACCTCCATGATACCATCGCCGAAGACAAACAGGTGCATGCAAATGTGGTGAAGAAAGCTTATGGTGCCCGCTATCAAAAGAGAGAGTGTCTGGGGTCTTAAAGGCTTGAAGGTGAACAAGCGGCCATCTGGCTCAGAAGCAAAAAAGCCCACGTGGAAGAAGCACACCTGTGTGATCACGAGGTGCCAAAGGGATCAGGGATAAGGCATCATAAAAAAAAAATCTTACCATAGTGAATGAAGGGGGAAGTGCAGAGTGGAGACCCATAGCCCATTTGTTGGCCACTGGAGATCCCCTCACAGAGGGGTTTAGGGGAGGAGATGAGTCAGTCAGTGTGCGATGTAATACCGATGAAGAACACAGCTTTCCCCTAGATCCTGGATGCTTCCTCCCTCCAACTACCATGATCCGAATTCTACCTTGCAAGACTGGATAGAGCAGAGGTTGTACACTGGTGCATATAGGAGCTGGAGGCACAGGGAATCCAGGGTGGATGATACCTTCAGGACCAGGGGTGTGAGGGGCAATACTGGGAGAGTAGAGGGGAGAGGGTTGGAAAGGGGGAACCGATTACAAGGACCTACATGTGACGTCCTCCCTGGGAGATGGAGAGCAGAGAAATGGGGGGAAGGGAGACTCCAGATAGGGCAAGATATGACAAAATAACAATCTATAAATTTATCAAGGGCTCATGAGGGAGGCAGGAGTGGGGAGGGAGGGGGAAAAAAAAGGACCTGATACAAAGGGCTTAAGTGGAGAGCAAATGCTTTGAAAATGATTAGGGCAAAGATTGTAAAGATGTGCTTTATACAATTGATGTATGTATATGTATGGATTTTGATAAGAGTTGTATGAGCCCCTAATAAAATGTTTTAAAAAAACAACAGTAAGTGTTGGTGTGGAAAGAAAAGATATTTGGAGACTGTGGGTGATGACGTGGCCTTAGGAAGGTTGAGAACCCCTAATTTTCTGGACTCACCAAAGGATAGAGATTCCAATAAGGAAGGCTCCTGGAGTATAAATTACATTGATTTAATAATAATGCTGAAGTATTACAGGTGATTACCCTTTAATCCGTCCCTTGCCTTCCCTCCTTTATTTCCAGCTCCTGCTCAGGATCAGGACTAGTGCCTGGTTGGACCTTATTTTAACCCAGGGTGCCTGTTGGGTCTCAAGTGGGTGTCTTTTTGTTCAGAACCTGAAATATCATTATTCTTATTCTGCACCCCTGGTGACTTAAATTTTCACTCGCTTCTCTGTTATGTATTTATCCTTGAACTCCTGACTAGTTTTGCCCTAATGTTGCATGTGCTCTGGCAAACCAAGGGACTGTCATCTCAGTCTTGCATCAGTTAGAAGTTACAAAGTTGAAACTATTCTTTTCTGGGGCCCACATTCCCCAGTTGGAAACCTCCTCCCTGAGACCCTATGTCACTTGAATCTCTTTATTTACACTGAGATTGGCCCTAGTTATCAAAACCTGAGATGTGTTGTTTGTAGGAGTGCTGGTGTTGGTGATGGCAGTGGCCCAAAGAAAACCCCTGAACACTTTGAGGAGGTTGATACGGAAGTGTTGAAGTAGAAAGAAAAGATGTTTGGAGACTGTGGGTGATGACGATACCCTGGTGTCCACCTGACGTTTTCAACAAATGATATCCTGTCCACTCTCTGGGGCACAGGACATACAGGAGCCCAAGGCAGGGCAGAGACGTTGAGGGGCTGGAGGGAGAGAACACTGAGCTCAGAAATACTTGGTTTTCCTTTGATCTTTAATACACACTGCTTAGGTCAAGTGCTCTCTCTCTCTGTAGACTAACATGCATATGAGTTCAAACAAAGAGCTACCCTAGCATGGGCTCTATTACTATCTGTTTATAAGGACAGGGCTCCCTTACATGCAATCATTCTTCTGGCACTAGGGTAAATTTCACCCTTGGCCGGGAAAGCTATCAGTTCTCTACAGACAGGGCTGTAGGTCTCTTGGGAAAGCAGAGCTGTGGTCTAAAGATGCTATTTCTGTGTGTTCTCCTGTGCCTGATAACAGTTCCCCAAGGTGGAGATTCAGATATCTGCCCTGGGTCTTTGGGAATTGTTTTGAATTCAAGTGACTGACGTGGACCATCTGGTTTTTTTTCTGCAGCGTCTTGTGCCTGGTGAAGCTTCAGGAGTCGGGTCCAGTACTGGTGAAGCCCTCCCAGAAGCTGTCACTCACCTGCACTGTTTTTGGTTTCTCCATCACAAGCAGTGGTTACTGCTGGCACTGGATCCGCCAGCCCTCAGGGAAGGGTCTGCAGTGGATGGGACTCATATGCTATAATGGCGGTAAAAATTATGACCCATCCCTCAAAAGCCGGCTCTCCATCACTAGAGACACATCTAAGAATCAGTTCTCCCTGCAGCTGAGCTCGGTCACTGCTGAGGACACAGCTGTGTATTACTGTGCAAGGGAAACACAGTGAGGGGAAGTCAGTGTGAGCCCAGACACAAACTTCCCTGCAAGGAAGACACTGGGCAGCAGGGGGCGCACAGGACTCACTGAGTACACATCCCCAGCACTAGACAGGCAGAGATGGATGACAAGGAGGACTCAGAGTTCCTTCCCTCTTTCAGCTCTCAGCATGTCCACGGACAGTTTTTGTTTTGTTTTTTTAATCATTTTCCTGAGGGCTCGTACAATTCTTATCATAACCCACACATACATCCATTGTGTCAAGAACATATGTACATGTGTTGCCATCATCATTCTCACAACATTTGCATTCGACTTGAGCCCTTAGTATCTGCTGTTCATTTTCCCCTCCCTCCCCACTCTCCCTACCTCATTAACCCTTCATCATTCATAAATTATTATTTTGTCATACATTACACTGTCCGACATCTCCCCCCACAGTTTTCTCTGCTGTCAATCCCCCAGGGAGGAGGCTATACCTAGATTCTTGTAATCAGTTACCCCTTTCTACCCCACATTCTCTCCACCCTTCAGGAATCACCACTCTCACCACTGGTCCAGAAGGTGTCATCTGCCTTGAATTCCCTGTGTTTCCAGTTGCTATCTGTGCCTATGTATATCCTCTGATCTAGCCAGATTTATAATGTAGAATTTATTACTCTCTAAATTTTCTCCTCAATGCCAACTTGAAAGGAGGAACTAGCATTATCTGTTCACACTACAAATATTAAAGTTACTCTAATATTTCATTGCCTTCCTATAGAACCCAGTTTCCTTCTTGAAAAACAGGTTATCATGGTAATTCTCACCCTATCCATTACTCAAAACCTTTGACAATAAAATACAGGCATGCCAGATTCATGCACGCAATGCATGATTTCAAATGTACCGAGCTCAGTGGCCTACTCTCGCCCAGGGTCAGGTCTGTGAAGATTTCCTTCTGTTTTGCTCCCTGTGCACTGTTGGCAGTGAATCGTGCAGTGAATGACTAATGATCTCTATGTCTGAGAAAAGAATTGTGGTGACTTCTGGGGCTAAATTTGTGATCTGTCCTTAGTGATGCTTGCTATCCATTGTCTCCCTGTATGCAGAAACCAGGGTTCCAAACATAGAGAGACTCCTGACACTGGGAACAGGTGAACTGGAATGACCTGTCTGGTGGGCGGAGTCATTAGTAAGATCACTCATTGGAGTCACAATGAAGGGAGCACTCATTGGAAGGACAGCTTTGATTCCAAAGGATAGTAAATATGTCACAAGGGGAGGAAATTGCAAACTAATTTCTCAAAATGTTCTTTAGGCCGTTTTCAGCAGATGCCAGGGAATGAAGTCAGTGATGATTTCCTCTCAGAAGCTGTGGTTTCACCACCTTGTCAGCACCTTTCTAGGGATACCATGCACAGTGACTCTTGGGAAACTTCCTGCATTGGCATTTGCCTTCTCTTCATTGGAATGGGCTTTGTCTGTCTGTCACCAGAGATCCAAAGGCAGACTTCAGAATAATAGGTATAGATGAGATCTCAGTTTACACTCCAGGAAACTAACTAGGGCCATTTGTTGTCAAAGTTAGAAATAGTTAATGCAAAAAAATATTCTCATGCTGAGTGGAATTTTTCTTCACACCCTCTGATGTATCTTGAAACTTTTCATCCTAATGAATACTCAAAAATGCATATTTATTCAATAAATTTCCCTTAGAATGATCTATAGAATATTTTCTATGCCAATATTATTGTCTGGAATCATATAATTATTAACAAAATTCTCAAGTAATATGGAAAGGATGAAGAAGAAAAAGAAAAGATAAAGCTAATTCAAAAGAAAAACAAGAGCAAAGCAAGAAGTCTTACAAAATAATAATGAAGAAAAATGAAAAAAATTAACAGAAACGTAAAAAAATGAACTTAGGGCACAAAATTTGAGGGAAAAATCAATAACTCCACAAAGGGGGGAAAAAAACCCAGAAATGCAATGCATTATGACAGCAATAAATGCATGTACATCAAAAATGACATGGAATGTAAAAGGACTCAGTGCACCTCTCAAGAGGCAGTGAAAAGCATAAATCTGCTTGATCCATAAATCTGCTTAAAAGAAACACAATTGAGACATAAAGACAAATATAATCTAAAAATCAAAGGTAGAAGAAAATATATCAAGAAAATAGAAATAAAAAAGCAAGGGTAGCAATATTAATCAATGACAATTTTAAAATGTGTTACTGGCTATACAAATTAATAATAAAATAGGACCAAATCTTTAATGGGAGACAAATAAGGGCATTATATGATAAAAGGAACAAAAGAGCAAGATGAAAAATAGTAATAAGTATATATTAATTTAGTGGCAGACCCTCAAAATATATCAAGCTCTTATAGACTTAAACATAGAACTACATGATTTTACAGTAATAGAGTTAAATACATCCCCACTGGGTTTTACAGAACAACACTAAATATCAACTGGATAATAAATCAATACCATAACAGAAGAACTAAATAACACAATTACTGACCTCTTAGACATATAGGAAACATACTATCTGGGAATACGTCAATGTACCTTCTTCTCATGTTCATATGTACCATTCTTCAGAATAGACCATACGTTAGGCTATAATGCTAGCTTTAATACATTTTTTTAAATTGTGATATTACAAATAAATTTTACTTCACAGCATTATTAAATTATATATGAACAATAGGAAGATAATAGAATAAAAAGCTAACATGGAAAATGAGCAATTGTGTGCATTAAATTGCTTGGAAATGGTAGGGGTTAAGATTTTAAATTCTTTACAAAAACGAAAATAAGCATACCAAAAGCTTTGGTATACTTCAGAAGCAATACTAAGAACACACGTTATGAACAATGTATGAAAATATCAAAAAATAAAGCAAAAGTGAGCATGGTAACACATACCTTCAACAATTAGAACAAAAAAGAGCTAAGTAAAACATCAGTCACCAGAAGACAATAAATATTAAAGAATAGAGCAGAAAAAAAATGAAAAGGAAACAGGGAAATAATCAATAAGACAAGTTAATTCTTTAAAAATATTCACAAAGTTTGACAAACTACTGGTAAATTTATTAAATTAAAAGGAATAAGAAAAGCAAATATAAAGAATAAGAAATGAAAAGGCCAATATCACAACAGAACCAAAACTATGAAGATCACAACAGTGAATTTGAAAATTTAGAATAAGTGGACATATTTCTAGAAAAACACTATCTATCTGTATTTTAAAAAAATCATTTGCGGGGGTGGGGTGGGGCTCATACAACTCTTGTCATAAACCATACATCCATCCATCCATTGTGTCAAGCACATTTGTACATTTGTTGCCATCACCATTCTCAAAACATTTGCTTTCTACTTGAGCCCTTAGCATCATCTCCTCATTTTCCCCTCCCTCCCACTTCTGCCTCACTCATGAACCCTTGTAAATTATTACTATTTTGTCATATCTCACAATGTCTGACATCTCTCTTCACCCACTTTTATGTTGCCCATCCCCTAGGGTGGAGTTTATATATAGATCCTTGTAATCGGTTCCCCTTTAATTTTCCACCATCCCTCAACACTCCCAGTATCACCCCTCTCTCCCATTGTTCCTGAAGGGATCATCTGACCTGGATCCCACGTGTTTCCAGTTCCTGTCTGTACCAGTGTACATTATCTGGTCGGGCTGGATTTGTAAGGTAGAATTGGGATCATGATAGTGGTGGGGGGAGGAAGCATTTAAGAACTAGAGGAAAGTTTTGTGTTCCATCTTTGCTAGACTGCACCCTGCACTCTTCTTCTCCCCAAGACCCTTCTGTAGGGGCATGTCCAGTTGCCTAGAGATGGGCTTTGGCTCGCAAATCTGCACTTACCCTGATTCACAGTGATATGAATTTTTGTTCTTTGATGCCTGGTCCCTGATCCTTTGACACCTCGTGATCACACAGTCTGGTGGGCTTCTTCCATGTGGGCTTTGTTGCTTCTGAGCTAGATGACTGCTTGTTTACTTTCAAGCCTTTAAGACACCAGACGCTATATCTTTTGATTGCTGGGCACCATCAGCTTTCTTCACCACATTTGATTATGCACCCATATGTCTTCAGTGATAGTGTTAGGAAGGTGAGCATCATGGAATGCTAGTTTAATAGAACAAAGTGTTCTTGCACTGAGGGAGTACTTGAGTGGAGGTTCAATGTCAATTGGCTACCTTAATATAAACTTATAAATATATGCACACAGAATTATTCACCCATCATCATATATAAATATATATACATATGTACATGCCTGCATTGTGACCTCTATAAATGTCCTTTGCCTCCTAGTTCTTTCCATTATTTCCTTTTACTTTCCTCTTGTGCCACTATCATGCTCAGTCTCCATTTTGGATTCAATAATCCCACTCAGTTACATTGTCCTTGATTAATCCCTATCAGGCTTCTCACATCCTTCTTGCCACTGATTTTGGATCCCTTTTTGTACCTTTGTCTCTGGGTTTATTAACACAATTTCCTTTCCACAACCTCCCCCTCTCCTTTGAGCCCCCCTCCCCAGGACCATCGGTCACGTTGTTTTCTCCTCCAGATTGTTTATCTAGCCTATCTTATCTAGGTAGACCTGCAGAGATAATAATATAAACACAAAACAAGGCAGAGCAAGACAAAGTGACAAAAGAAAACAAAACAGCAGCATAAACTACAAAACAATGACATAATAGTTCAAGGTCTGTTTGATGACGTTTAGGAGTGTTTTCCAGAGGAGTTTGATGGAGTGCCACGCCCTGGCCCCAAAGTCTATTTTTGGTACTCCTTTGGGACTTCCTTACTCTGTACTCTTGCTGTTCTATTGCCCGGCCTTAGTGTTTTGCCTTGTTGCGGTGGGGTCAGATCAGGCGCCACTCCCACACTGTATCTCCAGTGCTGTCCCATGTAGGGCTTTGGGTTCCTGAGGGTTTTCATGTCTCCTAGTGGGGCCGGCCATGTGGTTCTCTCTGTGCATTGACTGCTCTGAGCAAGGATATCAGTCCTCAAGGCTTGGTGGGTCGAGATGTGCTCCACTCCCTCTTCCTCACCCTTCATTGCTCCCATGTGCTTTGATCAGACATATCCCTCTCTCTGACCTGTAGCTTCTGTGCTATCTTCTGAAGTAAATTCTTCTGGGAGGAGCGGCGGCTTTCCATGTAGTTGGAATTGGGTTTGGGCCCTGAACACTACCTATCTAAGTTAAATAAGTCTGATGTCCAAGATGTCAACTGATATGTAAAAAAGAAGAAATAGATCATATGCTATAAAAAATGTTCAAACTGGAAAAAATGGTAGACCTTTATGACTGCACTGGAAAACTAAAATCATTGGTTGATAGATAAATTTGACTCAAATATGCCCTAAATATGAATACACAAATACATGTGAATATGTATGGAAGTACAGATATTAATATGAATACAAATATGAACATGAATATTCCTGTAAATAAAATTGAAAATATAAACATGAATAACAATTTGAGTGTGAATATGAATATGCATATCAATGTAAATATGAATCTAAATCTAAATACATATATGAATCTAAACATATATGTAAACATAAATATGAATATAAATATGAAAATTACTGTGAATATCAATATAAGTAAATATATGTTAAAGTGAATAAATAAATACAAATATCATTATATAAAATAAAAATATTTCATGATATGATCGCTGAGGACAAATGGGTGCATAAGCAAATGTGGCGAAGAAAGCTGATGGTGCCCAGCTATCAAAAGAGATAGTGTCTGGGGTCTTAAAGGCTTGAAGGTAAGCATGTGGCCATCTAGCTCACAAGCAACAAAGCCAACATGGAAGAAGCACACCAGCCTGTGCGATCACGAGGTGTCGAAGGGATCAGGTATAAGGCATCATGAGGGAAAAATATCATACCATAGTGAATGAAGGGGGAAATGCAGAGTGGAGACCCAAAGCCCATTTGTCGGCCACTGGAGATCCCCTTGCAGAGGGGCCTAGGGGAGGAGATGAGTCCATCAGGGTGGGATTTAGCACCGATGAAGAATACAGCTTTCCTCCAGTTCCTAAATGCTTCCTCCCCGCCAACTATTATGATCTGAATTCTACTTTGCAAATCTGGATAGAGCAGAATATGAACACTGGTGCAGATAGGAGCTGGAGGCACAGGGAATCAAGGGCAGATGAAACCTTCAGGACCAGGGATGTGAGGGGCGATGCTGGGAGGGTTGAAGGTGAGTGGGTTGGAAAGAGGGAACCGATTACAAAGATCTACATGTGACCTCCTCCCTGGGGGATGACAACAGAAAAGAAGGTGAAGGGAGACATAGGACAGGGCAAGATATGACGAAATAATAATTTATAAATTATCAATGGCTCACGAAGGAGGGGAGAGGGGTAAGCGGGGAGGAAGGGGGAAAAAAGGACCTGATGCAAAGGGCTTAAGTGGAGAGCAAATGCATTGAAAATGATGAGGGCAACGAATGTACAGATGTGCTTTACACAATTGATGTGTGTATGGATTGTGATAAGAGCTGTATGAGTCCCTAATAAAATGTTTTTAAAATATTTCAATATATTTGTAATATATTATTTGAATATATACTCAATATATTCCAAGTATGAGTATAGATGTAAAAAGAAATATAAGTATATCTGCCACTTTGAGGGTCCCTTGTACATGTACACCAGATTTATTACTGATAAAAAACAGAAATCTTTAAAAAATAGCTATTTCCTGACAATGTATTTTAATGTAATTTAATGTTCAAGTCAGTGTTTTCCTTTTCGAACATTTTCTGAGGACTTCAATCACGTTCTTTTAAATACTCTTTGCATTTGGGGAACAAAAATAAGACTGAAGGAGAATATCAGGGATGCAGAGTAGATAAAGTAAGGTTTCCTTACTTGCAGTCACTGATACTTTCAATATCCTCCCCCAAACCATAATTTTGGTCATTGACTTTTCAGCAGTCGTCCCTACCCATTGTACAGATATCACAGGCATTTGAGGCAATTGATCCTCAAAGTGACATCACACTACCCTGTAATACAGGTTCCCTGAAACAGATATTTATAAAAAGGCTCCATGGTGCAGTGGACTAAGTATTAAGTTACTAACCACAAGGTGGTGGGTTCAAACCCAGCATCCACTCCTTGAGTGAAAGATTAAATTATGTGTGTCATAATACTGAGAGCCCTGGAAACCTTCTCAGTATTTCACTTGCCTGCATCCAACTTGGTTCAGGAACCAGCTCTTGGGGAAACCTTCCTGTGGAGTTGTGATCCATGAGTTCAGCAAGCTGTTCACTGTTCCCATATTGTATACCATTCACAGTGACACTCATATACAAATACCTGGCATGTTTAAATGCAGCTTCTCCACCAGGGGACTCCAGAACCTTCTTAGCCAGGGTGAGCTTTCAGAGGCAGCTTTATCAAAATTATTGTAAATAAACTTCCATGGGACATTTGGTATTTTAAAAAAACAATGTTAACATTCCCAGTGGTAAAGACTCTAAATGCCTATAATAAAGGTCTTTAGGCTAAAATACACGAGAGTTCACCTTTACAGTGAACTTTGAAACAAATGGCAGAACGCTGTTCAAGGATACAGAACAAAGGGCAAAAGACAGGTACCTGTTTCCCGCACTGCTTCAAGAGAAACCATATGAGCAAAAACCAGGATCACTCAAGAAAAAGTTAAAGGTACACTAAGAACATCAGTGAAAAGGTAGGTCCAGGAGTGGTGGAATGCCAACTGAAATGTTTCAACAAGCAGATGAGGCACTGGAAGCACTCACTCACATTTGCCATGTAATATTTAACACAGTTGTGTGGCCAACTGACTAGAAGTGATCACACACACACACACACACACACACACACAATGTCATGTGAAATTGAAGATATAGAAATGAAGAGGTGGATTTTGGAAGCCTGATGATAGCTCCTAGTGGGTATGGCCTTATCACAAGGATGATCCTGGGAACTTCCTCTCTCTGTTTTCACCTTCTTGTTGAGGAGCCACTGGGAGACCTGCCAAAGCCCTGGAGATGCCTCCACCACAGAACTCTTCACCCAGCGGGCTGTGCTTCCTGCACTCTGCATCATTGCTTTTGGCTGTGTGAGTCTGACGAGGGATTCCTGGACTAATACTGGACTAATGGACTTGATCTGGACTGGGATGTTTGTTTGATATACAATCACTCCTTGATATAAAGCTCTTTCTTATACCTATAGGAGTGTCATTACATTTTTTCCTAGTCACCCTGGCCTAACACATATGCACACATGTACACAGACTGAGTGAAACAATTTTTCACACAGACACAAATCTTGGAATGACAGCTACAAACGGTGAAAACAATTTGCTTTAACTAAGATCTTTTTTCAGGGCTTTCAGTGCTAGGGCCCTAAATATCGATGAGACCGGCCATGTATACAGGTGCCAGATCTTAACAAGTAGGGACAGAAAGATTCATGACACTAAGGTAAGAATTAGGCCTTTGACTTTGCTAGCACCCATGACAACTCATGCCTACACACAGTCACAGGAGAATCAGTGAGACAAGATAGAGGGGGTTAACCTGGGTCAGAGCTATGGAGAAGTTCTTGCTAAGTTACAGCTAAACAAAGTATAAAATTCCCCTAACTAGTTTATATTTCTACCATAAAATAATAGCAGTTTGACACTTTAAGTTCAGACTCAGCTACACTCAGCTTCTATCTCCACATAGTCAGCCTCTACTGAGTTATTTCTGATCACTGACTTGCAATGTAAAGCAATGTAAGGAGTGTCAGACAGAGCGAGGTTACTGAGAGCACCCTGGCTAGTGCAGGGAGACACAGTTAAGAACGCACTCCCTGGTTATGTCCTAGATGGATATTGGGGTGCTAGAGTCATATGCTCTTAAGTCATACTTGGACATCAGAAATTTCTGCCCCAATTTTGTAAGCTATTCAGTTTGGCAGTAGTGTACCTCTCCCAGTCAAGATCCTTTCCCTGCTCCTATAATCCCACATGTGATTGTGTTTAATTGATCTGCCACTAATTGTTTGTGAGTTTCTTTTGAATTCTGTGAAGGAGCTCAAAAGAACTATGTGGGCAGCATAAGGATATGCTTTCTGCCAAAGATATAGATCAAACCTCATTTTTGTTGTTGATGATGTGTAGTGTTTTTGTAATTGACTTTCCAAAGTTGTCATACTTCAAGAAGCCTATGAGCACACCTATTTAAATATAATATATATATACTTATATATATATATAATTATATATATAATTGTGAAATTACTCAAACTTTATAAATTGCCAAGAAATCAGAATTTTCTTGTAACTTCCCTGATCCCTCTGTATGTATACTCTCTGAAAATTTCCTTTCCCATCAGTACTTTGGATCCTTAGAGGTACTACTGCCACTCCCTGGATTGTTTTGTTACTCAAATAAACTCTTTAATTTTTAACAGAAACCCCAGTTTTCTCTTTGACAGGAATGATGGAAGAGGAAATGGTATGCACATTCTTTCTCAAGGCTGTCTATCAATCACTGCTACATCCTGAAAGGAAGGAAGGAAAGAAGGGTGAGAGGGAGAGAGGGGGGGAGGTAAGGAGGGAGAGAGGGAGGGAGGAAAGGAAAATAAGCAACAATATATGACAATAGATTTACCATCTTAATTAAATTTTATTTTTATTAATCTTGTAAATAATCTTTGGTGAAATTTTACCAATATTTATCACCAATAATTATTACCAATAATTTATTACCAATAAAGGAACGAAGAATAATCAGATTCCAGAATAAGAACAATGAAGTCATTGGACATTCTGTGTGAGATCACAGTCCAAACAGCTTGGACTTGTGTAACACTGCAAATTTCACACTTCCCCAAGGAATCTCCCCTGGGAGATGACATATTGACACAAGATTATGAAATATACATACCTTATGTATTGCCGATACTTATTCTGCATTTTACTTACTGATACCCTCTCTTTGTTGACCCATTTCCTGTGAGAAAAGTATACCATCCCAAAAACCTACTATCATTTAGGATTAAACATGCTGGGCACACATGCAGAGGAAAGACATTCCCAACCTCCAGGTCACCATGAAACAGAACTTTGGCCAAGGATCCAAAATGTGCTTGAAAGACACCAGATGAAATGGAAAGACATTTAGAAACAAGAAGTACAAAAAGCCATGATTTTTCAATAATCACAACCCCACTCTGTGTATAACCATGATTGTTCCTGTGAAACTGAAACATATAGATTAATCGCTAAATTTACTTACTGATCCTTATGCATAAAAATATTTAAAAAAAACTCTCCTTCTCTTTTTATATGCCTTTTCGTTCAAGATATTATCTTGAGGATTCTCCTTTTGGATCATTCCTTCCACTTTCCAAGTAAAGCTTCCCCAATTCATTGTAATCCAGCCCCTGCCTTGTTTCTCAGCAGTAGTTGGGTTGGAAACTTGGAGCACATTTCTTTTGATGAGTACATTTCTTTTCTTAAAATTTTTTATTAGTTGGTTCTTCAGTAGAGCATATTGCAAGGAAGATCAGCAAAATCTTGCCAGAAAGATCGGAGCGGGTCTTCCCTCAGCACCTCTAAAGGAAGACCAGGGATTACTTGCAAGGAGGCTAAAGCAGGTCTTGTGTCAGCATCTTGCAAGGAAGGTCAGCAATATCTTGCATGGCAGATAAGAAGGCCAGGCACATCTTGTAAGAAAGATCTGAGCAAGTATTGTATCAGCCTCTGGGTAAGAAGATTCGCAAAATCTGGCATGGCAGATCACACCAGGTCTTTCATCAGCATCCTGCGAGGCCGACGGAAGCCTCTTGAAAAGAAGATCAGACCAGGTCTTCTCTCAGCACCCGTTAAAGGTAACAGGGATAGCTTACAGTTCTTCTCTGGCACCTTGCAGGGAAGGGCTAGAGCAACTTGCAAGGAACAACATGACTGGTCATCTACCGGCATCTTCCAAGACAGATCAGGGAAGATCAGAGGAGGCCTTCTTTCAGCACCGTTAAGAAATATGAACGACATCTTGAATGAAAGCTCAGAGCAGGTTTTCCCGGCATCTTGCAAGGAAGAGTAGCGACCTCTTACTTGGAACACCTTAGTACGTCTTCTCTCACCATCTTGCATGGCACGTCGAAAGCATCTTTCAAGGAAGATGTGGCCAGGTCTTCTCCCAACATCTTGATAGATATATCAGCAATTTTGCAAAGCAGATCAGAGCAGGTCTTCTATCAGCATGTTGCAGGGAAGGTCAGTGGAGTTTTCATGGAAGGGCACATCAGATTGATCCCATCTCACAAGGAAGATCCTATCATCTGTGGGTTAGGGAGTGGTGCTGCGAACATTTTCCAGAAAGGATACTGTGTGAAGTAGCTCATGCAGGTCATCTCATGCAGCAGCTGCTTCTAGGTGTGTAGTATCAGCATGTTGTGCCTACCATCAGATTTGGCTATGTATATATATTTTTCGACACCTGAATTTCTTTGTCGGCCTGTCTGTTAGGCCCTTCCTAGTCATCAGTCATCTGTCTTACTCAGGATTACAGCATACAATAACACACACACACAAACACAAAAGTTAACATTTGAGCTTGCATGGCAAGATAAATGGTCAATTACTTTAAATAACACTCTTCGATGTAACGATCTGATTTTTTTTAAATCTGATTTTAAACTCTAGAAATAAAGAAAATCCTGAAACATGTGCGAAATGAAACGAGACCCAGAATTATTGCAGCGTAGGAGGAGGTGAATTTGTTAGCCAATGTATAGCCTGAGTTGTTTGACAGCCTGCACAGTTCCAAGGAGCTGCACCAATTTGATAAACACATGTAAATTGGCATATCAGAAAGTACCACAGTGTTTGCATGACCTAGACCACTGGTCGACTGACTTCCAAGGTGTTTGGTAAATCCTAGTTACACAAGGACTCTTGTGTGATGTGCAATCACACGGAAACACTCACACACCCATGCATGCACACACACACACACACACACACACAACACACACACACATGAGTCAACATTTGCGTGCACCCAACAAGAGCATCAGCCAGTATCTTTAAAATACATTATTCTGTATATAAACCCGATATTAAAATGAATAATTAAAAATCATTAAACATTTGAGCAATGAAATTAGCAACCATACTATTCCTCAGTAAGAAGAGGTGAAGTTTTTAACCAGAGAGGAGCCAGAGCTGCTCGACAGCATGCAGACCTCCTTATGAGCAGAGTGAGTGTGACAAACATACGTAAAGAAGGACATGAGAAGTGACCACTGTGTTTGCCTGGCCTAGACCACTGGTTGACAGACTGTCGAGGTGTAGCTAAAACCCATGCTACGCAAACAACCGTATATGATGTGCAAGCACACACACACACACACACACACACACATATTCAGGACCCCCCAAACATGTCTCTCTGAGGTCGTAGCATTCTGCATATACCCTGGTCTTGATGTGCAATTATAAATATAGATAAAAGTCCTATTTTTCCCCACTAACCTTTTGAGGCAAACATAAGAAGAGAAAAAGGAGAAGTGAACCCTATGCATACCTACCCAAATTTTTCCAGTGAGGAGGAGGGAGAACAATTTCACTCACCTGTGAACCTCCTGATGCCTGCACTGGGCTCAGACCCATTAAAGGCGGAGACGCAGGCACACATGGGAACATCTCCCGCAGGTTGCCCTCAGCATCTTGCAAGGAAGACCAGTAGTCACATGCAAGGGAGATCAGAGCAGGTCTTCTATCTTGCCAAGCAGATCGGTGATGTCTTGCAAGGTTGATTAGCGCAGGTCTTCTATCAGCATCCTCTGTGGAGAATCTGCAATATCTTGCTAGGTAGCTTAGACCAGGTCTCCTCACAGAATCTTGCAAGGAATAGCTGCCACATCTTGGCCAAGAAGACCAGAGAAGCTCTCCTATCAGCATCTTGCAAGGAAGATCCTCAGCACTTAGCAAGGAAGACCAGAGCAGGTCTTCTATATTGCAAACACGATCATCCACACGTGCAAGGAAGATCAGAGCACGTGTTCCGTCGCCATCTTGCAAGGCACATCAGAAGCAGGTTGCAAGAAGATTGGGACAGGTCTCATCTCAGCACGATTTAAGGAAGATAAGAGATGTTTTGCATGGAATATAAGGCCAGGTCATCTGTCAGCATCTTCCAAGGAAGATCGGTGACATCTTGCAAGGCAGGTCAGAGCAGGTCTTTGGTCAGCATCTTGCAAGGAAGAGCAGCAAAATCTTGCCAGAAAGATCGGAGCGGGTCTTCCTCAGCACCTCTAAAGGAAGACCAGGGATTTCTTGCAAGGAGGCTAAAGCAGGTCTTGTATCAGCATCTTGCAAGGGGGGTCAGCAATATCTTGCATGGCAGATCAGAAGACCAGGCACATCTTGCAAGGAAGATCTGAGCAAGTATTGTATCAGCCTCTGGGTAAGGAGATCCGCAAAATCTGGCATGGCAGATCACACCAGTTCTTCCACCACATCCTGCAAGGCCAATGGAAGCCTCTTAAAGGAAGATCAGACCAGGTCTTCTCTCAGCAGCCGTTAAGGATAACAGGGATATCTTGCAGTTTTTCTCTGGCACCTTGCAGGAAAGGGCTGGAGCAACTTGTGAGAAACATCATGGCTTGTGAGAAACATCTACCGGCATCTTCCAAGGCAGATCAGGGAAGATCAGAGTAGGCCTTCTTTCAGCACCGTTAAGAAATATGAACGACGAGGGACTTTCCGGGAAGATGGCGACAGAGTGACACACACCAGAGGGACTCCACAGAATTCAGCCCAGGAGAGTTGCTCAGAGTGAAATTCAACGCACTGGATCGCAAGAGGTGCATCATAAAGATAAGTAGGCACAGATCCACGGTGTTTTGAGGGGCTGGGGGCTTTTGGCTTACCTCAGTGGAAGCCGGCTGGGGCTCGACCCTAGTCCAGTTGCCGGATCTGCACAAGCTGGGACCATTTCGAGCCTGTAGCAGGGCTTGGTCTCAGCACAGCCACAGTTTTTCCCTATCTGCCTCAGGGCAGCAACAGGACTCTTGTGGCTCCACCGGCAGGGATCGGGGTTCATCTACATTGTTGCTTCTGTTTGCGTCTCTGCTTTATATTCCCACACAGCCTTGGAGGGCTGCGCAGGGGCTTTTTCAAGGCACAGTCGCAGCTGCAGCTGCGACGCGTGGACTGAGCAGGGAATAAACCCAAACCCCCACAGATCCATAGGCAGGGATCAAGCTTCAGCTACACGGCAGCGTCTGTTAACATCTCTGCTCTCTGTCCCCCCATTTCTCTGTGGGCGGCTCAGCAGTTTTCTTTCGACCCTTCTTGGGGCTCAGCTGCGAACTACCGCTGGGGCTTGGGGCAGGGAGTAAGCCCTTGTAGATCCACAGGCCGGGAGTGGGACTCAGCTACATAGTTTCTTTTGCTTCCCTCGCTTCCCTGTACCCCTGCACAGTCTAGTCTCACTTTTTGATTTTTCTCACCCCCCTTGTTCCTGCCCTGCTCTCTCACACTCCATTGCAGACTTACGGGGCACTCCCATTGCCCTAGGGCATTTGCGCCTGGGTCACACCCAGCTAGGTGAGCTCCACCCTGCATAGAGAGCCCAAGGCTAGGGTAAGGCCTGCTTGCTCTCCAGGGGATACTCCTCAGACTTCTCACCAGGGAGTTCCTGCCTGTGTACCTGGGGACATAAGGCAGCTCAGCCAACACTTAT
The DNA here is from genome assembly GCF_050624435.1 of Tenrec ecaudatus. Classification (NCBI taxonomy): domain Eukaryota; kingdom Metazoa; phylum Chordata; class Mammalia; order Afrosoricida; family Tenrecidae; genus Tenrec; species Tenrec ecaudatus. The sequence goes on from NC_134532.1 coordinate 43,008,746, forward strand.
CAATATTCAAACCAATAGCGGGAACTTCAGCCCAGCTTCTGCAGCACTGGTGCAGGCAATCGATCTGCCATCTGGGGCAATCCCCTAATAGGGAAGCCACAGGAAGATAAAGTGGTAGGTTAATCCCATAGCAAAATCAGCTGTAGGCAGATCGAAGAAGAATTCCTATAAGTCTTCCAGAGAGAGACTAGAAAATGGCACCTGGTCCCTCAAAAACAACTCAACGCAAACAGCCATCACCCCCAACGACCTCAACGAAAAAACAGGAGAAACAAAAGGCAAAGGAAGAAGATGTCCTGAACATAACCACATACATAGAAGAAGCAGACATTGAGATGCCATACAAAGAAGCTCTCAGAATGGTGCTTGGAGTGATGCAGAATATGAGGGAAACACTACAGAAAAGGGATAAATGATAGAGGAGATAAAAGACATATACCAAAAGAAAATACAGGAGCTTGAGGAGCAGGTAACGAAAAACAATAGCAGAATCATGTTCCTTGAGAATCAATTGGAGGAATCAGAGAACTGCATCAGTGGCGTGGAAGACAGCCAAGCAGACTTTAATAAACGTGAACAAAAATCTAATAAGAGCATCAGAGAAGCCGAAGAAAACCTAAGAGCTATGTCTGATGCTATGAAGCGGAACAACATTAGAAGTATTGGCCTACCGGAAGAAGACACAACAAAGAAGTCATCTGCAACAATAGCGAGAGAATTCTTGGAGGAAAACTTCCCCAGCCTAATGAATGAAAACCAAGCAACCATCCAGGAGGCTGAAAGAACACCAGCACGACGGGACCCCAAGAAGAAATCACCAAGGCACATAATAGTTAAACTTTCAAGCTTTGAGGAAAAGGAGAAAATCATGAGAGCAGCTAGGGAAAAGCAAGCAATCACATATAAAGGTTCCCACATAAGGATATGCTCAGACCTATCAGCAGAAACTATGAAAAAAAGGAGAGAGTGGAGTAACATATTCCAAAAATTGAAAGAAAACAACGCAAATCCAAGATTACTCTACCCAGCCAAATTATCGATCAAGATCGATGGAGAAGTAAAAGTCTTCCCAGACAAGGAAAAACTCAAAAAATACGTTACAACAAACCCAGCATTACAAAAGATCCTCGCCGACTCAGTATGGGCAGAAGAACAACACTCACCAAGCACAAATAAGACACCAGCACATAGAACAACCTCACCCAGAGCGCAACAAAGAGAAAACAGACCCCAAGATAGCAATGGCTTAAGGATGGAAAGAAGTCAAGAATGATACACACACAAAACACACACTAATGAGAAAGGAAAGTAGGAAAACTCCCAACACAAAAAGTATAAAATGGCATCACAGAGTCCACACATGGAGATAATAACCCTGAATATCAAAGGCCTGAACTCAGGCATTGAAAGACTGAGACTAGCAGAATGGCTTAGAAAACACAACCCATCAATTTGCTGCCTACAGGAGACACACCTCAAGGCTACAGACAAAAATAGGCTGAGAATCAAAGGCTGGAGAAGGACCTACCAAGCAAACAGCAACACAAAAAAAGCAGGGGTTGCAATCCTTATCTCGGATAAAATTGACCTCAAAGTGCAAACCATAAAAAGATATAAGGAGGGACACTATATAATGCTCAAGGGAATGATAGACAATGAACCACTAAGCATTGTAAACATATATTCCCCGAATGAGAGACCAGCTCAATACGTGAACCAAACACTCCAAAAGATTAAGAAAGAAATCACAGACTCGACAATTATAGTCGGTGACTTCAACACACCACTCACTGAGAAAAATAGATCACAGGGAAAGAAACTCAACAAGGAGACTAGAGAGCTAAACTCCACAATTAGACAATTTGACCTAATAGATATTTACAGAGCTTTTCATCCAAATACAAAAAATTTCACATTCTTTTCAAGTCCTCATGGCACATATTCGAAGATAGAGCACATGCTGGGGCATAAGGCAAATCTACATAAATTTAAGCACATTGAAACAATACAGACCTCTCTCTCTGACCACTGTGCCATAAGACTGGAAATCAACAAAAGGAAGACAAAGAAAATAAGAGCAAATAATTGGAGGATGAAAAACTCTCTACTGCAAAAGGAGTGCACACTGGTGCAGATCCGAGACGAAATCAGGAAATTTCTCGAAACCAACGAAAATGAGCACACGACGTACCAAAACTTATGGGACACAGCAAAGGCAGTCATCAGAGGAAGGTTCATAGCAATACAAGCACACCTGAGAAAGGAAGAGAGACTCATGACTGATACGGTGTCACAAAATTTACAAAAACTAGAGCTGAGTCAGCAGGACAACCCTACTAATAGCAAAAGAAAAGAAATTATAAAAATCAGGGCTGATATTCAGGGGAGGGAAAATAAAAAAACTATGGAAAAAATTAATATCGCTAAAAGTTGGTTCTTTGAAAGGATAAACAGGATCGATAGACCATTGGCAAACCTAACCAAAGAAAGGAGGGAACAAATCTCAATAGCAAGAATAAGGGATGAAAGAGGGGTCATTACAACAGACCCTAATGAAATCAAAAGGATAGTTACACAATACTATGAAGGATTGTACTCCAATGAATTCAACAATTGGGAAGACATGGACAAATTCCTGGAAAAACAATCCCTCCCTAGACTATTCTCGGTGGACATCAAAAATCTCAACAGACCCATCGCAATAGAAGAAATAGAAAAGGTTATCAAGGGATTACCAACAAAAAAATCCCCTGGACCAGATGGATACACTGGAGAATTCTACCAAGCATTCAGGGAAGAACTAATACCAATCCTACACAAACTTTTCCAGAACATAGAAAAAGATGGCAAACTCCCAAACTCCTTCTATGAAGCTAGTATAACTCTGATACCCAAACCGGGCAAGGATCCCACAAGAATCGAGAACTACAGACCGATATCCCTAATGAACATTGATGCAAAAATCCTTAACAAAATACTAGCCAACAGAATACAAAAGTATATAAAACAAATAATTCACCATGACCAAGTGGGATTCATACCAGGGATGCAGGGATGGTTCAACATACGAAAGACCATTAGTATTATTCGTCACATTGACATGAAAAAGTATAAGAATCACATGATAATATCAATAGACGCAGAAAAATCATTCGACAACATCCAACACCAATTCCTGTTTAAGACAGTAGCGAAAACAGGAATGGAAGGAAAGTTCCTCAAGACAATACAAGCTATATATGAAAAACCAACAGCCAAAGTCATGGTCAATGGAGAAAAGACTAACACAATCCCATTGAAAAAGGGAACCAGACAAGGATGCCCCTTGTCTGCACTCCTATTTAATATCGTGCTGGAGGTTTTAGCTAACAGCATAAGGCAAAGAAGTGACATCAAAGGTATTCGTCTAGGGAAGGAAGAGGTGAAACTATCGTTATTTGCAGATGATATGATTTTATATATGGAAAATCCCAAAAGTTCCACAAGGGGAGTACTGGAAGCAATAGAAGAGTTTGGCAGAGTGGCAGGATACAAGATCAACAAACAGAAGTCCATCGGACTGTTATACACATCAGATAAGACCACAGAAGAAGAGATCAAAAAGGTGGTACCCTTCAATAGCCAAACACAAACTGAAATATCTAGGGATACACTTGACTGAAAAAACAAAAGATCTATATAGGGAAAACTATAGAACACTATTACAAGAAACCAAGAGCGACCTCAACAAATGGAAGAATATTCCATGCTCTTGGATTGGGAGACTTAATATAGTTAAGATGTCAGTTCTGCCAAAGGCACTATATAAGTTTAATGCTATCCCGATACAATTACCATCATCTTTCTTCAAAGAAATGGAAAAACTGATTACCAACTTCATATGGAGAGGGAAAAAGCCCCGAATTAGCAGAGAACTCCTCAAGAAGAAGGACACCGTGGGAGGGCTTGCTTTACCTGACTTTGGCACATACTATACAGCCACAGTTCTCAAAACTGCATGGTATTGGTACAATGACAGATACTCAGACCAATGGAAAAGAACTGAAAACCCAGATATAAAAGTATCAGCATACACACAGCTGATCTTTGACAAGGGCCCCAAAAAGATCAAATGGGAAGCAGATGCCCTCTTTAACAAGTGGTGCTGGAAAAAATGGATATCAACATGCAGAAAAATGAAGCAAGACCCTTATCTCACTCCATGCACAAGAATAAACTCAAGGTGGATCACAGACCTTGAAGTTAAACCCCAAACTATTAGGGCCATCAATGAGGGAATTGGGACCAACTTGAGAACTTTGGCGCAGGGAATACACAGGCTATCAGAAATAGGGAAGGACATTAACACAGAGGAGGCACAAATCGACAAATGGGATATACTGAAGATAAAACACTTGTGTACATCTAAAGAATTCACCAAGAGAGTAATAAGAGAGTCCACAGACTGGGAAATCATCTTTAGCAATGACACATCAGACAAAGGCCTTATTACTAAAATCTACAGTAAAAAAACCAATAGCCCACTTGAAAGGTGGGCAAAGGACTTAAACAGAAGTTTCACAGTGGCAGAAATCCGAATGGCCAACAAACATATGAGAAATGTTCCCGATCTTTAGCCATAAGAGAAATGCAAATTAAAACAACAATGAGCTACCACCTGACACCCTCAAAGGTAGCCCAATTAAAAAAATCAGAAAGCAACAAGTGTTGGAGGGGCTGTGGGGAGACAGGAACTCTCATCCTCTGCTGGTGGGACTGTAAGTACGTACAGCCACTATGGAAATCAATCTGGCGATACCTAAAACAGATGGAAATACAGTTACCATATGACCCAGCAATCCCCCTACTGGGTATATACCCAGAAGAGGCAAGAAACAAACCAAGACCAGACATCTGTGTTCCAATGTTCATGGCGGCACAGTTCACAATTGCAAGGAGTTGGAAGCAACCCAAATTTCCATCAACTGACGATTGGATTAAAAAACTGTGGTATATACATACAATGGAATACTACGCATCACTAAAAAGCAGTGATGAACGTATGAGGCACATAGCGGCATGGGAAGAACTGGAGGAAATCATGCTAAGCGAAGTAAGTCAGGCACAAAAGGACAAGTACAATATGAGTCCGCTGAGGTAAGAATTTAAAAAAAAAATTTAAAAATAGCAAAAGTGGCATAGGGAAAAAAGCTACTGTATACAAACATTTTAGGGGTGAAGACGGTGTAGTATGGAAGAGACCAGACCAAAACCAGGGATGTACATGGAAGACAATGGTGGAGGAGGTGGGGAAAGGAAAACAAAAGGATTAATACAAAGAAGAAAAGGGTAGTGGGGTCATGGGGCATTAATCCACCCAAGGGGAGGGTATTGTTTATATCTCCACAGGGAAAGTGGGACCAGACTTCAACCCAGTGTCGCAAGGTGTGAATGCAATATCCCGGCGTGGAGGAGGGAAACGGTGGAGAGGTCTGGGAGGCTGGCCCCAGCACCATAAATTAAGTGGATTCCTGCCCCTCCCCCGAAAAGAATTTGTTCCAAAGGACGACGTTGACTCTGTAGTTCTGGGAGTTCGACATATTTGATCAGAGCACACGGGAGCAGATGAAGGGGCAGGAGGAGAGAGTGGAGCACAGCCTGGCCCACCAGGCCGTGATGATGATGTTCCTGAGTAGAGCAGCCAGTCCACAGAAGAACAACATGGCTGGCCCCACTATGAGACATGATGCCCCTCAGTGACTAAGGGCGATACAGGGGACAGCACTGGAGACACAGTGTGGGAATTGCACCTGACCTGATCCCACCACACCGAGGCAAATCACTGGGGGAGTGCAGCGGAACAGCAAGGGAATGGAGAGGCAAGGTCCCCAGGGAATGCTGAAATTGGACTTTGGGGCCAGGGCGTGGTGCCCCAAAAGACTGGACTGGAAAACGCTCCTAAGGGCCAGCAAACGATCTCTGAACTAACTACAATCTTTTCTCTTGTGAACTGTTTTGTTCTGTTCTTTGTCAGTAGTTTGTTTTTGTGGTTTTGTTGTCTGGTTGTATACTGTTGCTTTTTTCCTCTGTCTAGTTTTCGTTCATGTTAGTGACTCCACAGGTCTGTCTGAATAGGACAGGCTGGATGAACTATCTGGAGGAAAAACAACGGGATCGACAGTTCTGGGGGGACTTGGGGTGGGGGGTTAGGGGGGTGTAAGGAAGTGGTGTTAACAAACCCAGGGACAAGGGAAAAACATGGGACCCCAAATGGTAGAGAAGGGGGAGTGGCAGGCCTGGTGGGAAATGATCAAGGGTAAGTTTGCTTAGAGAAGAGGTATACTCTAGCCCAGGTGGCAATGAATCATGGTAGTAGGGCAGGAGGAAAGTCAAGGGAGATGGAGGAAAGAGCTAGGAGTCAAAGGGCATTCATGGAGGTCTAGACAAAGACATGTACATGCTAATATATATAGGAGGATGGGGAAATAGATCTATGTGTCTATATTTATAGGTCAAGTATTAAGGTGGCGGAAGGACCTTGGGCCTCTACTCAAACACTCCCTCAATGCATGAATACCTTCTTTTATTAAATTGGAACTCTATGATGCTCACTCTCCCGACACAACGGCTGGAGTCAAAGTGGGTGAACAAGTAAATGTGGTGAAGAAAGCTGATGGTGCCCGGCTATCAAAAGAGATAGTGTCTGGGGTCTTAAAGGCTTGAAGGTGAACAAGCGGCCATCTAGCTCAGAAGCAAAAAAGCCCACATAGAAGAAGCACACAGGCCAGTGCATCACGAGGTGCCAAGGGACCAGGTATAAGGCATCATGCAAAAAAAAAAAAAAAAAAGGTATAAGTGTGTGTATGTATGTGTATATATGTGTATATATATCATACTAAATGAAGGGGGAAGTGCAGAGTGGAGACCCAAGGCCCAAGTGTCGACCAATGGAGATCCCCTCATAGAAGGGTTTAGGAGAGGAGATGGATTAATTAGGGTGTGAGGTAGTACCGATGAAGAACACAGCTTTCCCCCAGATCCTGGATGCTTCTTCCCCCCAACTACCATGATCCGAATTCTGGCTTGCAGGGCTGGATAGGTCAGAGGCTGTACACTGATGCATATGAGGATTGGAGGAACAGGGAATCCAGGGTGGATGATACCTCCAGGACCAAGGGTGTGAGGGAAGATGCTGGGAGAGTGGAGGGTGAGTGGGTTGGAAAGGGGGAACTGATTACAAGGATCCACATGTGACCTCTTCCCTGGGAGAGGGACAGCAGAGAAGGGGGGAAGGGAGACTCCGGATAGGGCAAGATATGACAAAATAACGATGTATAAATTACCAAGGGCATATGAGGGAGGGGGGAATGGGGGGGGGGGGAAGAGGACCTGATGCAAGGGGCTTAAGAGGAGAGCAAATGCCTTGAGAATGATTGGGGCAGGGAATGTATGGATGTGCTTTATACAATTGATGTATGTATATGTATGGATTGTGGTAAGAGTTGTATGAGTCCCTAATAAAATGAAAAAGAAGTAAAGACAAAAAAATGATTAGGGCAAAGAGTGTATGGATGTGCTTTATACAATTGATGTATGTATATGCATGAACTGTGAAAAGAATTGTATGAGCCCCAATAAATTGTTTAAAAAAATAAATAAATAAATAGAAAGTGAGAAAAAAAAAAAGAAATATGAACGACATCTTGAATGACAGCTCAGAGCAGGTTCTCCCGGCATCTTGCAAGGAAGATTAGCGACCTCTTACTAGGAACACCCTAGTACGTCTACTCCCACCATCTTGCATGGAACATCAAAGGCATCTTTAAAGGAAGATCTGGCCAGGTCTTCTCCCTGCATCTTGATAGATATATCAGCATTTTTGCAAAGCAGATCAGAGCAGGTCTTCTATCAGCATGTTGCAGGGAAGGTCAGTGGAGTTTTCAAGGAAGGGCACATTAGATTGATCCCATCTCACAAGGAAGATCCTATCATCTGTGGGTTAGGGAGTGGTGCTGCGAACATTGTCCAAAAAGGGTACTGTGTGAAGTAGCTCTGCAGGTCATCTCACGCAGCAGCTGCTTCTAGGTGTGTAGTATCAGCATGTTGTGCCTACCATCAGATTTAGCTATGTATATATTTTTCGACACCTGAATTTCTTTGTCGGCCTGTCGGTTAGGCCCTTCCTAGTCATCAGTCGTCTGTCTTACTCAGGATTGCATCATACAATAACACACACACACACAAAACAAAAGTTAACATTTGAGATTGCACAGCAAGATAATCGGCCAATTTCTTTAAATAACATTCCTCAATATAACAATCTGATTTTTTTAAATCTGATTTTAAGGTGTAGACTTAAAGAAAATCCTGTAGTATGTGCGAAATGAAACCGGAGCCAGAATTTTTGCAGCGTAGGAGTAGGTGAATTTGTTAGCCAATGTGTAGCCTGAGTTGTTTGACAGCCTGACAGATCCGAGGAGCAGCACCAATTTGATAAACACATGTAAATTGGCATATCAGAAAGTACCACAGTGTTTGTGTGACCTAGACCACTGGTCGACTGACTTCCAAGTTGTTTGGTAAATCCTAGTTACACAAGGACCTTTGTGTGATGTGCAATCACACGGAAACACTCACACACCCATTCACACATACACACACACACACACACGAGTCAACATTTGCGTGGACCCAAGAAGAGCATCAGCCAGTATCTTTAAAAAACATTATTCTGTATATAAACCGGATATTAAAATGAATAATTAAAACAATCATGAAACATTTGAGCAATGAAATCAGCACCCATACTATTCCTCAGTAAGAAGAGGTGAAGTTTTTAACCAGAGAGGACCCAGAGCTGCTCAACAGCATGCAGACCTCCTTATGAGCAGGGTGAATGTCACAAACATACGTAAAGAAGCACATGAGAAGTTACCACTGTGTCTGCCTGGCCTAGACCACTCGTTAACAGACTGTCGAGGTGTTTGCTAAAACCCATGCTACGCAAACAACCGTATATGATGTGCAAGCACACACAAACACACACACACACACAAATTCAGGACCCACAAACATGTCTCTATAAGGGCGTAGCATTCTGCATACGCCCTGGTCTTGATGTGCAATTATAATTATAGATAAAAGTCCTATTTTTCCCCACAAACCTTTTGAAGCAAACATAAGAAGAGAAAAATGAGAAGGGAACCTTATGCATAACTACCCAAAATTTTCCAGAGAGGAGGAGGGAGAATAATTTCACTCACATGTGAGCATCCAGATGTCTGAACTAGGCTCAGACCCATTGAAGGTGGAGACACAGGGGCACATGGGAACATCTCCCTCAGGTTGCCCTCAGCATCTTGCAAGGATGACCAGTAGTCACATCCAAGGGAGATCAGAGCAGTTCTTCTATCTTGCCAAGCAGATCGGTGATATCTTGCAAGGTTGATTAGCGCAGGTCTTCTATCAGCATCCTCTGTGGAGAATCTGCAATATCTTGCTAGGAAGCTTAGATCAGGTCTCCTCACAGCATCTTGCAAGGAATAGCTGCCACAGCTTGGCCAAGAAGACCAGAGAAGCTCTCCTATCAGCATCTTGCAAGGAAGATCCTCAGCATTTAGCAAGGAAGACCAGAGCAGGTCTTCTATATTGCAAACACGATCATCCGCACGTGCAAGGAAGATCAGAGCACGTCTTCCGTCGCCATCTTGCAAGGCAGATCGGAAGCAGGTTGCAAGAAGATCGGGACAGGTCTCATCTCAGCACGATATAAGGAAGACGAGGGATATTTTGAATGGAATATCAGGCCAGGTCATCTGTCAGCATCTTCCAAGGAAGATCGGTGACATCTTGCATGGCAGGTCAGAGCCGGTCTTCGGTCAGCATCTTGCAAGGAAAATCAGCAAAATCTTGCCAGAAAGATCGGAGCGGGTCTTCGCTCAGCACCTCTAAAGGAAGACCAGGGATTACTTGCAAGGAGGCTAACGCAGGTCTTGTGTCAGCAACTTGCAAGGAAGGTCAGCAATATCTTGCATGGCAGATCAGAAGACCAGGCACATCTTGCAAGGAAGATCTGAGCAAGTATTGTATCAGCCTCTGGGTAAGGAGATCCGCAAAATCTGGCATGGCAGATCACACCAGGTCTTCCATCAGCATCCTGCAAGGTTGATGGAAGCATCTTGAAAGGAAGATCACACCTGGTATTCTCTCAGCACCCGTTAAGAGTAACAGGGTTATCTTGCAGTTCTTCTCTGGCACCTTGCAGGGAAGGGCTGGAGCAACTTGCAAGGAACATCATGGCTGGTCGTCTACAGGCACCTTGCAAGGCAGATCAGGGAAGATCAGAGTAGGTCTTCTTTCAGCACCATTAAGAAATATGAACGACATCTTGAAAGACTGCTCAGAGCAGCTTCTCCCGGCATCTTGCAAGGAAGATTAGCGACCTCTTACTAGGAACACCATAGTATGTCTCCTCTCACCATCTTGCATGGCACATCGAAAACATCTTTCAAGGAAGATGTGGCCAAGTCTTCTCCCAGCACCTTGATAGATATATCAGCAATTTTACAAAGCAGATCAGAGCAGGTCTTCTATCAGCATGTTGCAAGGAAGGTCAGTGGAGTTTTCGAGCAAGGGCACATCAGATTGATCCCATCTCACAAGGAAGATCCTATCATCTGTGGGTTAGGGAGTGGTGCTGCGAACATTTTCCAGAAAGGGTACTGTGTGAAGTAGCTCTGCAGGTCATCTCATGAAGCAGCTGCTTCTAGGTGTGTAGTATCAGCATGTTGTGCTTACCATCAGATTTAGCTATGTATATATTTTTCGACACCTGAATTTCTTTGTCGGCCTGTCTGTTAGGCCCTTCCTAGTCATCAGTCGTCTGTATAGCTCAGGATTGCATCATACAATAACACATACACACACACACACACACACAAAACACAAAAGTTAACATTTGAGCTTGCACGCAAGATAATCGGCCAATTTCTTTAAAACACATTCTTCAATATAAAAACTGAATTTTTTTAATCTGATTTTAAAATGTAGATTTAAAGAAAATCCTAACACACATGAGAAATGAAACCGGACCCAGAATTATTGCAGCTTACAAGGAGGTGAATTTGTTAGCCAATGCGTAGCCTGAGTTGTTTGACACCCTGCACAGCTCTGAGGAGCAGCACCAATTTGATAAACACATGTAAATTGGCATATCAGAAAGTACCACAGTGTTTGCGTGACCTAGACCACTGATCGACAGCCTTCCATTTTTTTTGGTAAATCCTAGTTACACAAGGACTCTTGTGTGAAGTTCAATCACACGGAAACACTCACACACACATACACACACATACACACACACACACTAACAAGTCAACATTTGCGTGCACCCAACAAGAGCATCAGCCAGTGTTCTTAAAATACATTCTTCTGTATATAAACCGAATATTAAATGAATAATTAAAAAAATCATGAAACATTTGAGCAATGAAATTAGCACCCATACTATTCCTCAGTAAGAAGAGGTGAAGTATTTAACCAGAGAGGAGCCAGAGCTGCTCGACAGCATGCAGACCTCCTTATGAGCAGGGTGAGTGTGACAAACATATGTAAAGAAGCACATGAGAAGTTACCACTGTGTTAGCCTGGTCTAGACCACTGGTTGACACTGTCGACGCGTTTGCTAAAACCCTTGCTACGCAAACAACCGTATATGATGTGCAAGCACACAAACACACAAACACATTCAGGACCCCCCAAACATGTCTTTCTAAGGGCGTAGCATTCTGCATATGCCTTGGTCTTGATGTGCAATTATGAAATATAGATAAAAGTCCTATTTTTCCCACAAACCTTTTGAAGCAACCATAAGAGAGAAAAAGGAGAAGTGAACCCTATGCATACCTACCAAAAATTTTCCAGAGAGGAGGAAGGAGAAAAATTTCACTCACCTATGAGCCTCCAGATGCCTGAACTAGGCTCAGACCCATTGAAGGGGGAGACACATGGGCACATGGGAACATCTCCCTCAGGTTGCCCTCAGCATCTTGCAAGGATGACCAGTAGTCACATCCAAGGGAGATCAGAGCAGGTTTCTATATTGCCAAGCAGATCGGTGATGTCTTGAAAGGTTGATTAGCGCAGGTCTTCTATCAGCATCCTCTGTGGAGAATCTGCAATATCGTGCTAGGAAGTTTAGATCAGGTCTCCTCATAGCATCTTGCAAGGAATACCTGCCACAGTTTGGCCAAGAAGAACAGAGAAGCTCTCCTATCAGCATCTTGCAAGGAAGATCCTCAGCACTTAGCAAGGAAGATCAGAGCAGGTCTTCTATATTGCAAACACGATCATCCACACGTGCAAGGAATATCAGAGCACGTCTTCCGTCGCCATCTTGCAAGGATGATCAGAAGCAGGTTGCAAGAAGATCGGGACGGGTCTCATCTCAGCACGATATAAGAACGAGCGATATTTTGTATGGAATATCAGGCCAGTTCATCTGTCAGCATTTTCCAAGGAAGATCGGTGACATCTTGCAAGGCAGGTCAGAGCCGGTCTTCGGTCAGCATCTTGCAAGGAAAATCAGCAAAATCTTGCCAGAAAGATCGGAGCGGGTATTCCCTCAGCACCTCTAAAGGAAGACCAGGGATTACTTGCAAGGAGGCTAACACAGGTCTTGTGTCAGCAACTTGCAAGGAAGGTCAGCAATATCTTGCATGGCAGATCAGAAGACCAGGCACATCTTGCAAGGAAGATCTGAGCAAGTATTGTATCAGCCTCTGGGTAAGGAGATTCGCAAAATCTGGCATGGTAGATCACACCAGGACTTCCATCAGCATCCTGCAAGGCTGATGGAAGAATCTTGAAAGGAAGATCTGACCAGGTCTTCTCTCAGCACCCGTTAAGAGTAACAGGGTTATCTTGCAGTTCTTCTCTGGCACCTTGCAGGGTAGGGCTGGAGCAACTTTGGAGGAACATCATGGCTGGTCATCTACAGGCACCTTGCAAGGCAGATCAGGGAAGATCAGAGTAGGCCTTCTTTCAGCACCGTTAAGAAATATGAACGACATCTTGTAAGACAGCTCAGAGCAGCTTCTCCCAGCATCTTGCAAGTAAGATTAGCAACCTCTTACTAGGAACACCCTAGTACGTCTACTTTCACCATCTTGCATGGCACATCGAAAACATCTTTCGAGGAAGATGTGGCCAGGTCTTCTCCCAGCACTTTGATAGATATATCAGCAATTTTGCAAAGCAGATCAGAGCAGGTCTTCTATCAGCATGTTGCAGGGAAGGTCAGTGGAGTTTTCAAGGAAGGCCTCATCAGATTAATCCCATCTCACAAGGAAGATCCTATCATCTGTGGGTTAGGGAGTGGTGCTGCGAACATTTTCCAGAAAGGGTACTGTGTGAAGTAGCTCTGCACGTCATCTCATGCAGCAGCTGCTTCTAGGTGTGTAGTATCAGCATGTTGTGCCTACCATCAGATTTGGCTATGTATATATATTTTCGACACCTGAATTTCTTTGTCGGCCTATCTGTTAGGCCCTTCCTAGTCATCAGTTGTCAGTCTTACTCAGGATTACAGCATACAAACACACACACACACACACACACACAAACTTAACATTTGAACATACATGGCAAGAAAATTGGCCAATTTCTTTAAAAATATTCTTCAATATAAAAACTGAAGTTTTTAAATCTGATTTTAAAATGTAGATATAAAGAAAATCCTGACACATGTGAGAAATGAAACCAGACCCAGAATTATTGCAGCTTACGAGGAGGTGAATTTGTTAGCCAATGTGTAGCCTGCGTTGTTTGACAGCCTGCACAGCTCTGAGGAGCAGCACCAATTTGATAAACACATGTAAATTGGTATATCAGAAAGTACCACAGTGTTTGCGTGACCTAGACCACTGATCGAATGACTTCCAAGTTGTTTGGTAAATCCTAGTTACACAAGGACTCTTGTGTGATGTTCAATCACACAGAAACACTTACACACCCATACACACACACACAAACACATACACGAGTCAACATTTGCGTGCACCCAACAAGAGCATCAGCCAGTATCTTTAAAATACATTATTCTCTATATAAACCCGATATTAAAATGAATAATTAAAAAAATCATGAAATATTTGAGCAATGAAATTAGCACCCATACTATTCCTCAGTAAGAAGAGGTGAAGTTTTTAACCAGAGAGGAGCCAGAGCTGCTCGACAACATGCAGACCTCCTTATGAGCAGGGTGAGTGTCACAAACATACGTAAAGAAGCACATGAGAAGTTACCACTGTGTCTGCATGGCCTAGAACACTGGTTGACAGACTGTCGATGCGTTTGCTAAAACCCTTGCTACGCAAACAACCGTATATGATGTGCAAGCACACACACACACACACACACACATTCAGGACCCCCCAAACATGTCTCTCTAAGGGCGTAGCATTCTGCATATGCCTTGGTCTTGATGTGCAATTATGAAATATAGATAAAAGTCCTATTTTTCCCCACAAACCTTTGGAAGCAAAAATAAGAAGAGAAAAAGGAGAAGTGTACCCTATGCATACCTATCCAAAATTTTCCAGAGAGAAGGAGGGAGAATAATTTCACTCAACTGTGAGCCTCCTGATGCCTGAACAGGGTTCAGACCCATTGAAGGTGGAGACACAGGCGCACATGGGAACATCTCCCTCAGGTTGCCCTCAGCATCTTTCAAGGATGGCCAGTAGACACATCCAAGGGAGATCAGAGCAGTTCTTCTATCTTGCCAAGCAGATCGGTGATGTCTTGTAAAGTTGATTAGCGCAGGTCTTCTATCAGCATCCTCTGTGGAGAATCTGCAATATCTTGCTAGGTAGCTTAGACCAGGTCTCCTCACAGCATCTTGCAAGGAATAGCTGCCACATCTAAGCCAGAAAGACTAGAGAAGCTCTCCTATCAGCATCTTGCAAGGAAGATCCTCAGCATTTAGCAAGGAAGACCAGAGCAGGTCTTCTATATTGCAAACACGATCATCCACACGTGCAAGGAAGATCAGAGCACGTCTTCCGTCGCCATCTTGCAAGGCAGATCAGAAGCAGGTTGCAAGAAGATCGGGACAGGTCTCATCTCAGCACGATATAAGGAAGACGAGAGATATTTTGCATGGAATATCAGGCCAGGTCATCTGTCAGCATCTTCCAAGGAAGATCGGTGACATCTTGCAAGGCAGGTCAGAGCCGGTCTTCGGTCAGCATCTTGCAAG
Organism: Tenrec ecaudatus; assembly: GCF_050624435.1. Classification (NCBI taxonomy): domain Eukaryota; kingdom Metazoa; phylum Chordata; class Mammalia; order Afrosoricida; family Tenrecidae; genus Tenrec; species Tenrec ecaudatus. The sequence continues at coordinate 43,023,984 of NC_134532.1, forward strand.
GAAAATCAGCAAAATCTTGCCAGAAAGATCGGAGCGGGTCTTCCCTCAGCACCTCTAAAGGAAGACCAGGGATTACTTGCAAGGAGGCTAAAGCAGGTCTTGTGTCAGCATCTTGCAAGGAAGGTCAGCAATATCTTGCATGGCAGATCAGAAGACCAGGCACATCTTGCAAGGAAGATCTGAGCAAGTATTGTATCAGCCTCTGGGTAAGGAGATCCGCAAAATCTGGCATTGCAGATCACACCATGTCTTCCATCAGCATCCTGCAACGCTGATGGAAGTATCTTGAAAGGAAGATCACATCTGGTCTTCTCTCAGCACCCGTTAAGGGTTACAGGGTTATCTTGCAGTTCTTCTCTGGCACCTTGCAGGGAAGGGCTGGAGCAACTTGCGAGGAACATCATGGCTGGTCGTCTACAGGCACCTTGCAAGGCAGATCAGGGAAGATCAGAGTAGGCCTTCTTTCAGCGCCGTTAAGAAATATGAACGACATCTTGAAAGACTGCTCAGAGCAGCTTCTCCCGGCATCTTGCAAGGAAGATTAGCGACCTCTTACTGGGAACACCCTAGTATGTATCCTCTCACCATCTTGCATGGCACATCGAAAGCATCTTTCAAGGAAGATGTGGCCAAGTCTTCTCCCAGCACCTGGATAGATATATCAGCAATTTTGCAAAGCAGATCAGAGCAGGTCTACTATCAGCATGTTGCAGGGAAGGTCAGTGGAGTTTTCAAGGAAGGCCACATCAGATTGATCCCACCTCACAAGGAAGATCCTATCATCTGTGGGTTAGGGTGAGTGCTGCGAACATTTTCCAGAAAGGGTACTGTGTGAAGTAGCTATGCACGTCATCTCATGTAGCAGCTGCTTCTAGGTGTCTTGTATCAGCATGTTGTGCCTACCATCGGATTTGGCTATGTATATATATTTTTCGACACCTGAATTTCTTTGTCGGCCTGTCTGTTAGGCCCTTCCTAGTCATCAGTCATCTGTCTTACTCAGGATTACAGCATACAATAGCACCCACACACGCAAACACAAAACTTAACATTTGAGCTTGCACGGCAAGATAATCGGCCAATTTCTTTAAAAAACCTTCTTCAATATAAAAACTGATTTTTTAATCTGATTTTAACATGTAGATTTAAAGAAAATCCTGAAACATGTGAGAAATGAAACCAGACCCAGAATTTTTGCAGCGTAGGAGGAGGTGAATTTGTTAGCCAATGTGTTGCCTGAGTTGTTTGACAGCCTGCATAGCTATGAGAAGCTGCTCCAATTTGATAAACCCATGTAAATTGGCATATCAGAAAGTACCACAGTGTTTGCGTGACCTAGACCACTGGTCGACTGACTTCCAAGTTGTTTGGAAAATCCTAGTTACACAAGGACTCTTGAGTGATGTTCAATCACACAGAAACACTCACACACCCATACACACACACAAACACACAAACACATACACGAGTCAACATTTGCGTGTACCCAACAAGAGCATCAACCAGTATCTGTAAAATACATTATTCTGTATATAAACCCGATATTAAAATGAATAATTAAAAAAATCATGAAACATTTGAGCAAAGAAATTAGCACCCATACTATTCCTCAGTAAGAAGAGGTGAAGTATTTAACCAGAGAGGAGCCAGAGCTGCTCGACAGCATGCAGACCTCCTTATGAGCAGGGTGAGTGTCACAAACATACGTAAAGAAGCACATGAGAAGTTACCACTGTGTCTGCATGGCCTAGAACACTGGTTGACAGACTGTCGACGCGTTTGCTAAAACCCTTGCTACGCAAACAACCGTATATCATGTGCAAGCACACACACACACACACACACACACACACATTCAGGACCCCCCAAACATGTCTCTCTAAGGGCGTAGCATTCTGCATATGCCTTGGTCTTGATGTGCAATTATGAAATATAGATAAAAGTCCTATTTTTCCTCACAAACCTTTTGAAGCAAACATAAGAAGAGAAAAAGGAGAAGTGTACCCTATGCATACCTATCCAAAATTTTCCAGAGAGGAGGAGGGAGAATAATTTCACTCACCTGTGAGCCTCATGATGCCTGAACAGGGTTCAGACCCATTGAAGGTGGAGACACAGGCACACATGGGAACATCTCCCTCAGGTTGCCCTCAGCATCTTGCAAGGATGGCCAGTAGCCACATCCAAGGGAGATCAGAGCAGTTCTTCTATCTTGCCAAGCAGATCGGTGATGTCTTGAAAGATTGATTAGCGCAGGTCTTCTATCAGCATCCTCTGTGGAGAATCTGTAATATCTTGCTAGGTAACTTAGACCAGGTCTCCTCACAGCATCTTGCAAGGAATAGCTGCCACATCTAAGCCAGAAAGACTAGAGAAGCTCTCCTATCAGCATCTTGCAAGGAAGATCCTCAGCATTTAGCAAGGAAGACCAGAGCAGGTCTTCTATATTGCAAACACGATCATCCAAACGTGCAAGGAAGATCAGAGCTCGTCTTCCGTCGCCATCTTGCAAGGCAGATCGCAAGCAGGTTGCAAGAAGATCGGGACAGGTCTCATCTCAGCACGATATAAGGAAGACGAGGGATATTTTGCATGGAATATCAGGCCAGGTCATCTGTCAGCATCTTCCAAGGAAGATCGGTGACATCTTGCAAGGCAGGTCAGAGCCGGTCTTCGGTCAGCATCTTGCAAGGAAAATCAGCAAAATCTTGCCAGAAAGATCGGAGCGGGTCTTCCCTCAGCACCTCTAAAGGAAGACCAGGGATTACTTGCAAGGAGGCTAAAGCAGGTCTTGTGTCAGCATCTTGCAAGGAAGGTCAGCAATATCTTGCATGGCAGATCAGAAGACCAGGCACATCTTGCAAGGAAGATCTGAGCAAGTATTGTATCAGCCTCTGGGTAAGGAGATCCGCAAAATCTGGCATGGCAGATCACGCCAGGTCTTACATCAGCATCCTGCAAGGCTGATGGCAGCATCTTGAAAGGCAGATCACACCTGGTCTTCTCTCAGCACCCTTTAAGAGTAACAGGGTTATCTTGCAGTTCTTCTCTGGCACCTTGCAGGGAAGGGCTGGAGCAACTTGCGAGGAACATCATGGCTGGTCGTCTACAGGCACCTTGCAAGGCAGATCAGGGAAGATCAGAGTAGGCCTTCTTTCAGCACCGTTAAGAAATATGAACGACATCTTGAAAGACTGCTCAGAGAAATTCTCCCGGCATCTTGCAAGGAAGATTAGCGACCTCTTACTGGGAACACCCTAGTATGTCTCCTCTCACCATCTTGCATGGCACATCGAAAGCATCTTTCAAGGAAGATGTGGCCAGGTCTTCTCCCAGCACCTTGATAGATATATCAGCAATTTTGCAAAGCAGATCAGAGCAGGTCTACTATCAGCATGTTGCAGGGAAGGTCAGTGGAGTTTTCAAGGAAGGCCACATCAGATTGATCCCACCTCACAAGGAAGATCCTATCATCTGTGGGTTAGGGAGTGGTGCTGCGAACATTTTCCAGAAAGGGTACTGTGTGAAGTAGCTCTGCACGTCATCTCATGCAGCAACTGCTTCTAGGTGTGTTGTATCAGCATGTTGTGCCTACCATCGGCTTTGGCTATGTATATATATTTTTCGACACCTGAATTTCTTTGTCGGCCTGTCTGTTAGGCCCTTCCTAGTCATCAGTCGTCTGTCTTACTCAGGATTACAGCATACAATAGCACACACACACACGCAAACACAAAACTTAATATTTGAGCTTGCACGGCAAGATAATCGGCCAATTTCTTTAAAAAACCTTCTTCAATATAAAATCTGATTTTTTAATCTGATTTTAACATGTAGATTTAAAGAAAATCCTGAAACATGTGAGAAATGAAACCAGACCCAGAATTTTTGCAGCGTAGGAGGAGGTGAATTTGTTAGCCAATGTGTAGCCTGAGTTGTTTGACAGCCTCCATAGCTCTGAGAAGCTGCACCAATTTGATAAACACATGTAAATTGGCATATCAGAAAGTACCACAGTGTTTGCGTGACCTAGACCACTGGTCGACTGACTTCCAAGTTGTTTGGTAAATCCTAGTTACACAAGGACTCTTGTGTGATGTTCAATCACACAGAAACACTAACACACCCATACACACACACACAAACACATACACGAGTCAACATTTGCGTGCACCCAACAAGAGCATCAGCCAAGATCTTTAAAATACATTATTCTGTATATAAACCCGATATTAAAATGAATAATTAAAAAAAGCATGAAACATTTGAGCAATGAAATTAGCACCCTTACTATTCCTCAGTAAGAAGAGGTGAAGTTTTTAACCAGAGAGGAGCCAGAGCTGCTCGACAGCATGCAGACCTCCTTATGAGCAGGGTGAGTGTCACAAACATACGTAAAGAAGTACATGAGAAGTTACCACTGTGTCTGCCTGGCCTAGAACACTGGTTGACAGACTGTCGACGCGTTTGCTAAAACCCTTGCTACGCAAACAACCGTATATGATGTGCAAGCACACACACACACACACACACACACACACATTCAGGACCCCCCCAAACATGTCTCTCTAAGGGCGTAGCATTCTGCATATGCCTTGGTCTTGATGTGCAATTATGAAATATAGATAAAAGTCCTATTTTTCCTCACAAACCTTTTGAAGCAAACATAAGAAGAGAAAAAGGAGAAGTGTACCCTATGCATACCTATCCAAAATTTTCCAGAGAGGAGGAGGGAGAATAATTTCACTCACCTGTGAGCCTCATGATGCCTGAACAGGGTTCAGACCCATTGAAGGTGGAGACACAGGCGCACATGGGAACATCTCCCTCAGGTTGCCCTCAGCATCTTGCAAGGATGGCCAGTAGCCACATCCAAGGGAGATCAGAGCAGTTCTTCTATCTTGCCAAGCAGATCGGTGATGTCTTGAAAGATTGATTAGCGCAGGTCTTCTATCAGCATCCTCTGTGGAGAATCTGTAATATCTTGCTAGGTAACTTAGACCAGGTCTCCTCACAGCATCTTGCAAGGAATAGCTGCCACATCTAAGCCAGAAAGACTAGAGAAGCTCTCCTATCAGCATCTTGCAAGGAAGATCCTCAGCATTTAGCAAGGAAGACCAGAGCAGGTCTTCTATATTGCAAACACGATCATCCACACGTGCAAGGAAGATCAGAGCACGTCTTCCGTCGCCATCTTGCAAGGCAGATCGGAAGCAGGTTGCAAGAAGATCGGGACAGGTCTCATCTCAGCACGATATAAGGAAGACGAGGGATATTTTGCATGGAATATCAGGCCAGGTCATCTGTCAGCATCTTCCAAGGAAGATCGGTGACATCTTGCAAGGCAGGTCAGAGCCGGTCTTCGGTCAGCATCTTGCAAGGAAAATCAGCAAAATCTTGCCAGAAAGATCGGAGCGGGTCTTCCCTCAGCACCTCTAAAGGAAGACCAGGGATTACTTGCAAGGAGGCTAAAGCAGGTCTTGTGTCAGCATCTTGCAAGGAAGGTCAGCAATATCTTGCATGGCAGATCAGAAGACCAGGCACATCTTGCAAGGAAGATCTGAGCAAGTATTGTATCAGCCTCTCGGTAAGGAGATCTGCTAAATCTGACATGGCAGATCACACCAGGTCTTCAGTGAGCGTCCTGCGAGGCTCGTGGAAGCATCTTGAAAGGAAGATCACACCTGGTCTTCTCTCAGCACCCGTTAAGGGTAACAGGGTTATCTTGCAGTTCTTCTCTGGCACCTTGCATGGAAGGGCTGGAGCAACTTGCGAGGAACATCATGGCTGGTCGTCTACAGGCACCTTGCAAGGCAGATCAGGGAAGATCAGAGTAGGCCTTCTTTCAGCACCGTTAAGAAATATGAACGACATCTTGAAAGACTGCTCAGAGCAGCTTCTCCCGGCATCTTGCAAGAAAGAATAGCGACCTCTTACTGGGAACACCCTAGTATGTCTCCTCTCACCATCTTGCATGGCACATCGAAAGCATCTTTCAAGGAAGATGTGACCAGGTCTGCTCCCAGCACCTTGATAGATATATCAGCAATTTTGCAAAGCAGATCAGAGCAGGTCTTCTATCAGCATGTTGCAGGGAAGGTCAGTGGAGTTTTCATGGAAGGCCACATCAGATTGATCCCACCTCACAAGGAAGATCCTATCATCTGTGGGATAGGGAGTGGTGCTGCGAACATTTTCCAGAAAGGGTACTGTGTGAAGTAGCTCTGCACGTCATCTCATGCAGCAGCTGCTTCTAGGTGTGTTGTATCAGCATGTTGTGCGTACCATCGGATTTGGCTATGTATATATATTTTTCGACACCTGAATTTCTTTGTCGGCCTGTCTGTTAGGCCCTTCCTAGTCATCAGTCGTCTGTCTTACTCAGGATTACAGCATACAATAACACACACACACACAAACACAAAACTTAACATTTGAGCTTGCACGGCAAGATAATCGGCCAATTCCTTTAAAAAACATTCTTCAATATAAAAACTGATTTTTTAATCTGATTTTAACATGTAGATATAAGAAAATCCTGAAACATGTGAGAAATGAAACCAGACCCAGAATTTTTGCAGCGTAGGAGGAGGTGAATTTGTTAGCCAATGTGTAGCCTGAGTTGTTGTTTGACAGCCTGCATAGCTCTGAGAAGCAGCACCAATTTGATAAACACATGTAAATTGGCATATCAGAAAGTACCACAGTGTTTGCGTGACCTAGACCACTGGTCGACTGACTTCCAAGTTGTTTGGTAAATCCTAGTTACACAAGGACTCTTGAGTGATGTTCAACCACACAGAAACACTAACACACCCATACACACACACACAAACACATACACGAGTCAACATTTGCGTGTACCCAACAAGAGCATCAGCCAGTATCTTTAAAATACATTATTCTGTATATAAACCCGATATTAAAATGAATAATTAAAAAAATCATGAAACATTTGAGCAATGAAATTAGCACCCATACTATTCCTCAGTAAGAAGAGGTGAAGTTTTTAACCAGAGAGGAGCCAGAGCTGCTCGACAGCATGCAGACCTCCTTATGAGCAGGGTGAGTGTCACAAACATACGTAAAGAAGCACATGAGAAGTTACCACTGTGTCTGCCTGGCCTAGAACACTGGTTGACAGACTGTCGACGCGTTTGCTAAAACCCTTGCTACGCAAACAACCGTATATGATGTGCAAGCACACACACACACACACACACACACACACACATTCAGGACCCCCCAAACATGTCTCTCTAAGGGCGTAGCATTCTGCATATGCCTTGGTCTTGATGTGCAATTATGAAATATAGATAAAAGTCCTATTTTTCCTCACAAGCCTTTTGAAGCAAATATAAGAAGAGAAAAAGGAGAAGTGTACCCTATGCATACCTATCCAAAATTTTCCAGAGAGGAGGAGGGAGAATAATTTCACTCACCTGTGAGCCTCCTGATGCCTGAACAGTGTTCAGACATATTGAAGGTGGAGACACAGACGCACATGGGAACATCTCCCTCAGGTTGCCCTCAGCATCTTGCAAGGATGGCCAGTAGCTACATCCAAGGGAGATCAGAGCAGTTCTTCTATCTTGCCAAGCAGATCGGTGATGTCATGAAAGGTTGATTAGCGCAGGTCTTCTATCAGCATCCTCTGTGGAGAATCTGTAATATCTTGCTAGGTAACTTAGACCAGGTCTCCTCACAGCATCTTGCAAGGAAGATCCTCAGCATTTAGCAAGGAAGACCAGAGCAGGTCTTCTATATTGCAAACACAATCATCCACACGTGCAAGGAAGATCAGAGCACGTCTTCCGTCGCCATCTTGCAAGGCAGATCGGAAGCAGGTTGCAAGAAGATCGGGACAGGTCTCATCTCAGCACGATATAAGGAAGACGAGAGATATTTTGCATGGAATATCAGGCCAGGTCATCTCTCAGCATCTTCCAAGGAAGATCAGTGACATCTTGCAAGGCAGGTCAGAGCCGGTCTTCGGTCAGCATCTTGCAAGGAAAATCAGCAAAATATTGCCAGAAAGATCGGAGCGGGTCTTCCCTCAGCACCTCTAAAGGAAGACCAGGGATTACTTGCAAGGAGGCTAAAGCAGGTCTTGTGTCAGCATCTTGCAAGGAAGGTCAGCAATATCTTGCATGGCAGATCAGAAGACCAGGCACATCTTGCAAGGAAGATCTGAGCAAGTATTGTATCAGCCTCTGGGTAAGGAGATCCGCAAAATCTGGCATGGCAGATCACGCCAGGTCTTACATCAGCATCCTGCAAGGCTGATGGCAGCATCTTGAAAGGCAGATCACACCTGGTCTTCTCTCAGCACCCTTTAAGTGTAACAGGGTTATCTTGCAGTTCTTCTCTGGCACCTTGCAGGGAAGGGCTGGAGCAACTTGCGAGGAACATCATGGCTGGTCGTCTACAGGCACCTTGCAAGGCAGATCAGGGAAGATCAGAGTAGGCCTTCTTTCAGCACCGTTAAGAAATATGAACGACATCTTGAAAGACTGCTCAGAGCAGCTTCTCCCGGCATCTTGCAAGGAAGAATAGCGACCTCTTACTGGGAACACCCTAGTATGTCTCCTCTCACCATCTTGCATGGCACATCGAAAGCATCTCTCAAGGAAGATGTGACCAGGTCTGCTCCCAGCACCTTGATAGATATATCAGCAATTTTGCAAAGCAGATCAGAGCAGGTCTTCTATCAGCATGTTGCAGGGAAGGTCAGTGGAGTTTTCATGGAAGGCCACATCAGATTGATCCCACCTCACAAGGAAGATCCTATCATCTGTGGGATAGGGAGTGGTGCTGCGAACATTTTCCAGAAAGGGTACTGTGTGAAGTAGCTCTGCACGTCATCTCATGCAGCAGCTGCTTCTAGGTGTGTTGTATCAGCATGTTGTGCGTACCATCGGATTTGGCTATGTATATATATTTTTCGACACCTGAATTTCTTTGTCGGCCTGTCTGTTAGGCCCTTCCTAGTCATCAGTCGTCTGTCTTACTCAGGATTACAGCATACAATAACACACACACACACAAACACAAAACTTAACATTTGAGCTTGCACGGCAAGATAATCGGCCAATTTCTTTAAAAAACCTTCTTCAATATAAAAACTGATTTTTTAATCTGATTTTAACATGTAGATTTAAAGAAAATCCTGAAACATGTGAGAAATGAAACCAGACCCAGAATTTTTGCAGCGTAGGAGGAGGTGAATTTGTTAGCCAATGTGTAGCCTGAGTTGTTGTTTGACAGCCTGCATAGCTCTGAGAAGCAGCACCAATTTGATAAACACATGTAAATTGGCATATCAGAAAGTACCACAGTGTTTGCGTGACCTAGACCACTGGTCGACTGACTTCCAAGTTGTTTGGTAAATCCTAGTTACACAAGGACTCTTGAGTGATGTTCAACCACACAGAAACACTAACACACCCATACACACACACACAAACACATACACGAGTCAACATTTGCGTGTACCCAACAAGAGCATCAGCCAGTATCTTTAAAATACATTATTCTGTATATAAACCCGATATTAAAATGAATAATTAAAAAAATCATGAAACATTTGAGCAATGAAATTAGCACCCATACTATTCCTCAGTAAGAAGAGGTGAAGTTTTTAACCAGAGAGGAGCCAGAGCTGCTCGACAGCATGCAGACCTCCTTATGAGCAGGGTGAGTGTCACAAACATACGTAAAGAAGTACATGAGAAGTTACCACTGTGTCTGCCTGGCCTAGAACACTGGTTGACAGACTGTCGACGCGTTTGCTAAAACCCTTGCTACGCAAACAACCGTATATCATGTGCAAGCACACACACACACACACACACATTCAGGACCCCCCAAACATGTCTCTCTAAGGGCGTAGCATTCTGCATATGCCTTGGTCTTGATGTGCAATTATGAAATATAGATAAAAGTCCTATTTTTCCTCACAAACCGTTTGAAGCAAATATAAGAAGAGAAAAAGGAGAAGTGTACCCTATGCATACCTATCCAAAATTTTCCAGAGAGGAGGAGGGAGAATAATTTCACTCACCTGTGAGCCTCCTGATGCCTGAACAGTGTTCAGACATATTGAAGGTGGAGACACAGGCGCACATGGGAACATCTCCCTCAGGTTGCCCTCAGCATCTTGCAAGGATGGCCAGTAGCTACATCCAAGGGAGATCAGAGCAGTTCTTCTATCTTGCCAAGCAGATCGATGATGTCTTGCAAGGTTGATTAGCGCAGGTCTTCTATCAGCATCCTCCGTGGAGAATCTGCAATATCTTGCTAGGTAGCTTAGACCAGGTCTCCTCACAGCATCTTGCAAGGAATAGCTGCCACATCTAAGCCAGAAAGACTAGAGAAGCTCTCCTATCAGCATCTTGCAAGGAAGATCCTCAGCATTTAGCAAGGAAGACCAGAGCAGGTCTTCTATATTGCAAACACGATCATCCACACGTGCAAGGAAGATCAGAGCACGTCTTCCGTCGCCATCTTGCAAGGCAGATCGGAAGCAGGTTGCAAGAAGATCGGGACAGGTCTCATCTCAGCACGATATAAGGAAGACGAGGGATATTTTGCATGGAATATCAGGCCAGGTCATCTGTCAGCATCTTCCAAGGAAGATCGGAGACATCTTGCAAGGCAGGTCAGAGCCGGTCTTCGGTCAGCATCTTGCAAGGAAAATCAGCAAAATCTTGCCAGAAAGATCAGAGCGGGTCTTCCCTCAGCACCTCTAAAGGAAGACCAGGGATTACTTGCAAGGAGGCTAAAGCAGGTCTTGTGTCAGCATCTTGCAAGGAAGGTCAGCAATATCTTGCATGGCAGATCAGAAGACCAGGCACATCTTGCAAGGAAGATCTGAGCAAGTATTGTATCAGCCTCTGGGTAAGGAGATCCGCAAAATCTGGCATGGCAGATCACGCCAGGTCTTACATCAGCATCCTGCAAGGCTGATGGCAGCATCTTGAAAGGCAGATCACACCTGGTCTTCTCTCAGCACCCTTTAAGAGTAACAGGGTTATCTTGCAGTTCTTCTCTGGCACCTTGCAGGGAAGGGCTGGAGCAACTTGCGAGGAACATCATGGCTGGTCGTCTACAGGCACCTTGCAAGGCAGATCAGGGAAGATCAGAGTAGGCCTTCTTTCAGCACCGTTAAGAAATATGAACGACATCTTGAAAGACTGCTCAGAGCAGCTTCTCCCGGCATCTTGCAAGGAATATTAGCGACCTCTTACTGGGAACACCCTAGTATGTCTCCTCTCACCATCTTGCATGGCACATCGAAAGCATCTTTCAAGGAAGATGTGACCAGGTCTGCTCCCAGCACCTTGATAGATATATCAGCAATTTTGCAAAGCAGATCAGAGCAGGTCTTCTATCAGCATGTTGCAGGGAAGGTCAGTGGAGTTTTCATGGAAGGCCACATCAGATTGATCCCACCTCACAAGGAAGATCCTATCATCTGTGGGTTAGGGAGTGGTGCTGCGAACATTTTCCAGAAAGGGTACTGTGTGAAGTAGCTCTGCACGTCATCTCATGCAGCAGCTGCTTCTAGGTGTGTTGTATCAGCACGTTGTGCCTACCATCGGATTTGGCTATGTATATATATTTTTCGACACCTGAATTTCTTTGTCGGCCTGTCTGTTAGGCCCTTCCTAGTTATCAGTCGTCTGTCTTACTCAGGATTACAGCATACAATAACACACACACACACAAACACAAACCTTAACATTTGAGCTTGCACGGCAAGATAATCGGCCAATTTCTTTAAAAAACCTTCTTCAATATAAAAACTGATTTTTTAATCTGATTTTAACATGTAGATTTAAAGAAAATCCTGAAACATGTGAGAAATGAAACCAGACCCAGAATTTTTGCAGCGCAGGAGGAGGTGAATTTGTTAGCCAATGTGTAGCCTGAGTTGTTGTTTGACAGCCTGCATAGCTCTGAGAAGCAGCACCAATTTGATAAACACATGTAAATTGGCATATCAGAAAGTACCACAGTGTTTGCGTGACCTAGACCACTGGTCGACTGACTTCCAAGTTGTTTGGTAAATCCTAGTTACACAAGGACTCTTGAGTGATGTTCAATCACACAGAAACACTAACACACCCATACACACACACACAAACACATACACGAGTCAACATTTGCGTGTACCCAACAAGAGCATCAGCCAGTATCTTTAAAATACATTATTCTGTATATAAACCCGATATTAAAATGAATAATTAAAAAAATCATGAAACATTTGAGCAATGAAATTAGCACCCATACTATTCCTCAGTAAGAAGAGGTGAAGTTTTTAACCAGAGAGGAGCCAGAGCTGCTCGACAGCATGCAGACCTCCTTATGAGCAGGGTGAGTATCACAAACATACGTAAAGAAGCACATGAGAAGTTACCACTGTGTCTGCCTGGCCTAGAACACTGGTTGACAGACTGTCGACGCGTTTGCTAAAACCCTTGCTACGCAAACAACCGTATATCATGTGCAAGCACACACACACACACACACACACACATTCAGGACCCCCCAAACATGTCTCTCTAAGGGCGTAGCATTCTGCATATGCCTTGGTCTTGATGTGCAATTATGAAATATAGATAAAAGTCCTATTTTTCCTCACAAACCGTTTGAAGCAAATATAAGAAGAGAAAAAGGAGAAGTGTACCCTATGCATACCTATCCAAAATTTTCCAGAGAGGAGGAGGGAGAATAATTTCACTCACCTGTGAGCCTCCTGATGCCTGAACAGTGTTCAGACATATTGAAGGTGGAGACACAGGCGCACATGGGAACATCTCCCTCAGGTTGCCCTCAGCATCTTGCAAGGATGGCCAGTAGCTACATCCAAGGGAGATCAGAGCAGTTCTTCTATCTTGCCAAGCAGATCGGTGATGTCATGAAAGGTTGATTAGCGCAGGTCTTCTATCAGCATCCTCTGTGGAGAATCTGCAATATCTTGCTAGGTAACTTAGACCAGGTCTCCTCACAGCATCTTGCAAGGAATAGCTGCCACATCTAAGCCAGAAAGACTAGAGAAGCTCTCCTATCAGCATCTTGCAAGGAAGATCCTCAGCATTTAGCAAGGAAGACCAGAGCAGGTCTTCTATATTGCAAACACGATCATCCACACGTGCAAGGAAGATCAGAGCACGTCTTCCGTCGCCATCTTGCAAGGCAGATCGGAAGCAGGTTGCAAGAAGATCGGGACAGGTCTCATCTCAGCACGATATAAGGAAGACGAGGGATATTTTGCATGGAATATCAGGCCAGGTCATCTGTCAGCATCTTCCAAGGAAGATCGGTGACATCTTGCAAGGCAGGTCAGAGCCGGTCTTCGGTCAGCATCTTGCAAGGAAAATCAGCAAAATCTTGCCAGAAAGATCGGAGCGGGTCTTCCCTCAGCACCTCTAAAGGAAGACCAGGGATTAGTTGCAAGGAGGCTAAAGCAGGTCTTGTGTCAGCATCTTGCAAGGAAGGTCAGCAATATCTTGCATGGCAGATCAGAAGACCAGGCACATCTTGCAAGGAAGATCTGAGCAAGTATTGTATCAGCCTCTGGGTAAGGAGATCCGCAAAATCTGGCATGGCAGATCACGCCAGGTCTTACATCAGCATCCTGCAAGGCTGATGGCAGCATCTTGAAAGGCAGATCACACCTGGTCTTCTCTCAGCACCCTTTAAGAGTAACAGGGTTATCTTGCAGTTCTTCTCTGGCACCTTGCAGGGAAGGGCTGGAGCAACTTGCAAGGAACATCATGGCTGGTCGTCTACAGGCACCTTGCAAGGCAGATCAGGGAAGATCAGAGTAGGCCTTCTTTCAGCACCGTTAAGAAATATGAACGACATCTTGAAAGACTGCTCAGAGCAGCTTCTCCCGGCATCTTGCAAGGAATATTAGCGACCTCTTACTGGGAACACCCTAGTATGTATCCTCTCACCATCTTGCATGGCACATCGAAAGCATCTTTCAAGGAAGATGTGGCCAGGTCTTCTCCCAGCACCTTGATAGATATATCAGCAATTTTGCAAAGCAGATCAGAGCAGGTCTTCTATCAGCATGTTGCAGGGAAGGTCAGTGGAGTTTTCAAGGAAGGCCACATCAGATTGATCCCACCTCACAAGGAAGATCCTATCATCTGTGGGTTAGGGAGTGGTGCTGCGAACATTTTCCAGAAAGGGTACTGTGTGAAGTAGCTCTGCACGTCATCTCATGCAGCAGCTGCTTCTAAGTGTGTAGTATCAGCATGTTGTGCCTACCATCGGATTTGGCTATGTATATATATTTTTCGACACCTGAATTTCTTTGTCGGCCTGTCTGTTAGGCCCTTCCTAGTCATCAGTCGTCTGTCTTACTCAGGATTACAGCATACAATAACACACACACACGCAAACACAAAACTTAACATTTAAGCTTGCACGGCAAGATAATCGGCCAATTTCTTTAAAAAACCTTCTTCAATATAAAAACTGATTTTTTAATCTGATTTTAACATGTAGATTTAAAGAAAATCCTGAAACATGTGAGAAATGAAACCAGACCCAGAATTTTTGCAGCGTAGGAGGAGGTGAATTTGTTAGCCAATGTGTAGCCTGAGTTGTTGTTTGACAGCCTGCATAGCTCTGAGAAGCAGCACCAATTTGATAAACACATGTAAATTGGCATATCAGAAAGTACCACAGTGTTTGCGTGACCTAGACCACTGGTCGACTGACTTCCAAGTTGTTTGGTAATCCTAGTTACACAAGGACTCTTGTGTGATGTTCAATCACACAGAAATACTCACACACCCATACACACACACACAAACACATACACGAGTCAACATTTGCGTGTACCCAACAAGAGCATCAGCCAATATCTTTAAAATACATTATTCTGTATATAAACCCGATATTAAAATGAATAATTTAAAAAATCATGAAACATTTGAGCAATGAAATTAGCACCCATACTATTCCTCAGTAAGAAGAGGTGAAGTTTTTAACCAGAGAGGAGCCAGAGCTGCTCGACAGCATGCAGACCTCCTTATGAGCAGGGTGAGTGTCACAAACATACGTAAAGAAGCACATGAGAAGTTACCACTGTGTCTGCCTGGCCTAGAACACTGGTTGACAGACTGTCGACGCGTTTGCTAAAACCCTTGCTACGCAAACAACCGTATATCATGTGCAAGCACACACACACAAACACACACACATTCAGGACCCCCCAAACGTGTCTCTCTAAGGGCGTAGCATTCTGCATATGCCTTGGTCTTGATGTGCAATTATGAAATATAGATAAAAGTCCTATTTTTCCCCACAAACCTTTTGAAGCAAACATAAGAAGAGAAAAAGGAGAAGTGTACCCTATGCATACCTATCCAAAATTTTCCAGAGAGGAGGAGGGAGAATAATTTCACTCACCTGTGAGCCTCATGAGGCCTGAACAGGGTTCAGACCCATTGAAGGTGGAGACACAGGCGCACATGGGAACATCTCCCTCAGGTTGCCCTCAGCATCTTGCAAGGATGGCCAGTAGCCACATCCAAGGGAGATCAGAGCAGTTCTTCTATCTTGCCAAGCAGATCGATGATGTCTTGCAAGGTTGATTAGCGCAGGTCTTCTATCAGCATCCTCTGTGGAGAATCTGCAATATCTTGCTAGGTAGCTTAGACCAGGTCTCCTCACAGCATCTTGCAAGAAATAGCTGCCACATCTAAGCCAGAAAGACTAGAGAAGCTCTCCTATCAGCATCTTGCAAGGAAGATCCTCAGCATTTAGCAAGGAAGACCAGAGCAGGTCTTCTATATTGCAAACACGATCATCCACACGTGCAAGGAAGATCAGAGCACGTCTTCCGTCGCCATCTTGCAAGGCAGATCGGAAGCAGGTTGCAAGAAGATCGGGACAGGTCTCATCTCAGCACGAAATAAGGAAGACGAGGGATATTTTGCATGGAATATCAGGCCAGGTCATCTGTCAGCATCTTCCAAGGAAGATCGGTGACATCTTGCAAGGCAGGTCAGAGCCGGTCTTCGGTCAGCATCTTGCAAGGAAAATCAGCAAAATCTTGCCAGAAAGATCGGAGCGGGTCTTCCCTCAGCACCTCTAAAGGAAGACCAAGGATTACTTGCAAGGAGGCTAAAGCAGGTCTTGTGTCAGCATCTTGCAAGGAAGGTCAGCAATATCTTGCATGGCAGATCAGAAGACCAGGCACATCTTGCAAGGAAGATCTGAGCAAGTATTGTATCAGCCTCTGGGTAAGGAAATCCGCAAAATCTGGCATGGCATATCACGTCAGGTCTTCCATCAGCATCCTGCAAGGCTGATGGAAGCATCTTGAAAGGAAGATCACACCTGGTCTTCTCTCAGCACCCGTTAAGAGTAACTGGGTTATCTTGCAGTTCTTCTCTGGCACCTTGCAGGGAAGGGCTGGAGCAACTTGCGAGGAACATCATGGCTGGTCGTCTACAGGCACCTTGCAAGGCAGATCAGGGAAGATCAGAGTAGGCCTTCTTTCAGCACCGTTAAGAAATATGAACGACATCTTGAAAGACTGCTCAGAGCAGCTTCTCCCGGCATCTTGCAAGGAAGATTAGCGACCTCTTACTGGGAACACCCTAGTATGTCTCCTCTCACCATCTTGCATGACACATCGAAAGCATCTTTCAAGGAAGATGTGGCCAGGTCTTCTCCCAGCACCTTGATAGATATATCAGCAATTTTGCAAAGCAGATCAGAGCAGGTCTTCTATCAGCATGTTGCAAGGAAAGTCAGTGGAGTTTTCAAGGAAGGCCACATCAGATTGATCCCACCTCACAAGAAAGATCCTATCATCTGTGGGTTAGGGAGTGGTGCTGCGAACATTTTCCAGAAAGGGTACTGTGTGAAGTAGCTCTGCACGTCAACTCATGCAGCAGCTGCTTCTAGGTGTGTTGTATCAGCATGTTGTGCCTACCATCGGATTTGGCTATGTATATATATTTTTCGACACCTGAATTTCTTTGTCGGCCTGTCTGTTAGGCCCTTCCTAGTCATCAGTCATCTGTCTTACTCAGGATTACAGCATACAATAACACACACACACACACAAACACAAAACTTAACATTTGAGCTTGCACGGCAAGATAATCGGCCAATTTCTTTAAAAAACCTTCTTCAATATAAAAACTGATTTTTTAATCTGATTTTAACATGTAGATTTAAAGAAAATCCTGAAACATGTGAGAAATGAAACCAGACCCAGAATTATTGCAGCGTAGGAGGAGGTGAATTTGTTAGCCAATGTGTAGCCTGGGTTGTTGTTTGACAGCCTGCATAGCTCTGAGATGCAGCACCAATTTGATAAACACATGTAAATTGGCATATCAGAAAGTACCACAGTGTTTGCGTGACCTAGACCACTGGTCGACTGACTTCCAAGTTGTTTGGTAAATCCTAGTTACACAAGGACTCTTGAGTGATGTTCAATCACACAGAAACACTAACACACCCATACACACACACACAAACACATACACGAGTCAACATTTGCGTGTACCCAACAAGAGCATCAGCCAGTATCTTTAAAATACATTATTCTGTATATAAACCCGATATTAAAATGAATAATTAAAAAAATCATGAAACATTTGAGCAATGAAATTAGCACCCATACTATTCCTCAGTAAGAAGAGGTGAAGTTTTTAACCAGAGAGGAGCCAGAGCTGCTCGACAGCATGCAGACCTCCTTATGAGCAGGGTGAGTGTCACAAACATACGTAAAGAAGCACATGAGAAGTTACCACTGTGTCTGCCTGGCCTAGAACACTGGTTGACAGACTGTCGACGCGTTTGCTAAAACCCTTGCTACGCAAACAACCGTATATGATGTGCAAGCACACACACACACGCACACACATTCAGGACCCCCCAAACATGTCTCTCTAAGGGCGTAGCATTCTGCATATGCCTTTGTCTTTATGTGCAATTAAGAAATATAGATAAAAGTCCTATTTTTCCCCACAAACCTTTTGAAGCAAACATAAGAAGAGAAAAAGGTGAAGTGTACCCTATGCATACCTATCCAAAATTTTCCAGAGAGGAGGAGGGAGAATAATTTCACTCACCTGTGAGCCTCATGAGGCCTGAACAGGGTTCAGACCCATTGAAGGTGGAGACACAGGCGCACATGGGAACATCTCCCTCAGGTTGCCCTCAGCATCTTGCAAGGATGGCCAGTAGCCACATCCAAGGGAGATCAGAGCAGTTCTTCTATCTTGCCAAGCAGATCGATGATGTCTTGCAAGGTTGATTAGCGCAGGTCTTCTATCAGCATCCTCTGTGGAGAATCTGCAATATCTTGCTAGGTAGCTTAGACCAGGTCTCCTCACAGCATCTTGCAAGGAATAGCTGCCACATCTAAGCCAGAAAGACTAGAGAAGCTCTCCTATCAGCATCTTGCAAGGAAGATCCTCAGTATTTAGCAAGGAAGACCAGAGCAGGTCTTCTATATTGCAAACACGATCATCCACACGTGCAAGGAAGATCAGAGCACGTCTTCCGTCGCCATCTTGCAAGGCAGATCGGAAGCAGGTTGCAAGAAGATCGGGACAGGTCTCATCTCAGCACGATATAAGGAAGACGAGAGATATTTTGCATGGAATATCAGGCCAGGTCATCTCTCAGCATCTTCCAAGGAAGATCGGTGACATCTTGCAAGGCAGGTCAGAGCCGGTCTTCGGTCAGCATCTTGCAAGGAAAATCAGCAAAATCTTGCCAGAAAGATCGGAGCGGGTCTTCCCTCAGCACCTCTAAAGGAAGACCAGGGATTACTTGCAAGGAGGCTAAAGCAGGTCTTGTGTCAGCATCTTGCAAGGAAGGTCAGCAATATCTTGCATGGCAGATCAGAAGACCAGGCACATCTTGCAAGGAAGATCTGAGCAAGTATTGTATCAGCCTCTGGGTAAGGAGATCCGCAAAATCTGGCATTGCAGATCACACCAGGTCTTCCATCAGCATCCTGCAAGGCTGATGGAAGCATCTTGAAAGGAAGATCACACCTGGTCTTCTCTCAGCACCCGTTAAGGGTAACAGGGTTATCTTGCAGTTCTTCTCTGGCACCTTGCAGGGAAGGGCTGGAGCAACTTGCGAGGAACATCATGGCTGGTCGTCTACAGGCACCTTGCAAGGCAGATCAGGGAAGATCAGAGTAGGCCTTCTTTCAGCACCGTTAAGAAATATGAACGACATCTTGAAAGACTGCTCAGAGCAGCTTCTCCCGGCATCTTGCAAGGAAGAATAGCAACCTCTTACTGGGAACACCCTAGTATGTCTCCTCTCACCATCTTACATGGCACATCGAAAGCATCTTTCAAGGAAGATGTGGCCAGGTCTTCTCCCAGCTTCTTGATAGATATATCAGCAATTTTGCAAAGCAGATCAGAGCAGGTTTTCTATCAGCATGTTGCAGGGAAGGTCAGTGGAGTTTTCAAGGAAGGCCACATCAGATTGATCCCACCTCACAAGGAAGATCCCATCATCTGTGGGTTAGGGAGTGGTGCTGTGAACATTTTCCAGAAAGGGTACTGTGTGAAGTAGCTCTGCAGGTCATCTCATGCAGCAGCTGCTTCTAGGTGTGTAGTATCAGCATGTTGTGCCTACCATCGGATTTGCCTATGTATATATATATTTTTCGACACTTGAATTTCTTTGTCGGCCTGTCTGTTAGGCTCTTCCTACTTATCAGTCGTCTGTCTTACTCAGGATTACAGCACACGATAACACACACACACACACACTCAAAAACAAAACTTAACATTTGAGCTTACACGGCAAGATAATCGGCCACTTTCTTTAAATAACATTCTTCAATATAAAAACTGATTTTTAAATCTGATTTTAAAATGCAGATTTAAAGAAAATCCTGAAACATGTGAGAAATGAAACCAGACCCAGAATTTTTGCAGCGTAGGAGGAGGTGAATTTGTTAGCCAATGTGTAGCCTTAGTTGTTTGACAGTCTGCATAGCTCTGAGAAGCCTCACCAATTTGATAAACACATGTAAACTGGCATATCAGAAAGTACCACAATGTTTGCGTGACCAAGACAACTGATCGACTGACTTCCAAGTTGTTTGGTAAATCCTAGTTACACAAGGACTCTTTTGTGATGTGCAATCACATGGAAACTGTCTCACACACATACACACATACACACACACAACAAACACACACACACAAACACTAGCACGAGTCAAAATTTGCGTGCACCCAAAAAGAGCATCAGCCAGTATCTTTAAAATACATTATTCTGTATATAAACTCGATATTAAAATGAATAATTAAAAAAATCATGAAACATTTGAGCAATGAAATTAGCACCCATACTATTCCTCAGTAAGAAGAGGTGAAGTTTTTAACCAGAGAGGAGCCAGAGCTGCTCGACAGCATGCAGACCTCCTTATGAGCAGGGTGAGTGTCACAAACATACGTAAAGAAGCACGTGAGAATTTACCACTGTGTCTGCCTGGCCTAGACCACAGGTTGACAGACAGTCGAGGTGTTTGCTAAAAACCCATGCTACGCAAACAACCGTATATGATATTTAAGCACACACACACATACACACATTCAGGAACCCCCAAACATGTCTCTCTAATGGCGTACCATTCTGCATATGCCCTGGTTTGATGTGCAATTATGAAATATAGATAAAAGTCCTATTTTTCCCCACAAACCTTTTGAAGCAAACATAAGAAGAGAAAAAGGAGAAGTGAACCATATGCAAACCTACCCAAAATTTTCCAGAGAGGACAAGGGAGAATAATTTCACTCACCTGTGAGTCTCCTGATGCCTGAACTGGG
The DNA here is from genome assembly GCF_050624435.1 of Tenrec ecaudatus. Lineage (NCBI taxonomy): Eukaryota > Metazoa > Chordata > Mammalia > Afrosoricida > Tenrecidae > Tenrec > Tenrec ecaudatus. The sequence goes on from NC_134532.1 coordinate 43,044,836, forward strand.
CTCAGACCCATTGAAGGTGGAGATGCAGGCACACATGGGAACATCTCCCTCAGGTTTTCCTCAGCATCTTGCAAGGATGACCAGTAGTCACATCCAAGGGAGATCAGAGCAGGTCTTCTATCTAGCCAAGCAGATCGGTGATGTCTTGCAAGGTTGATTAGCACAGGTCTTCTATCCGCATCCTCTGTGGAGAATCTGCAATATCTTGCTAGGTTGCTTTTACCAGGTCTCCTCACAGCATCTTGCAAGGAATATCTGCCACATCTTGGCCAGAAAGACCAGAGAAGCTCTCCTATCAGCATCTTGCAAGGAAGATCCTCAGCACTTAGCAGGGAAGACCAGAGCAGGTTTTCTATATTGCAAACACGATCATCCACACGTGCAAGGAAGATCAGAGCACGTCTTCCATCGCCATCATGCAAGGCAGATCAGAAGAAGGTTGAAAGAAGATCGGGACAGGTCGCATCTCAGCACGATATATGGAAGACGAGAGTAATTTTGCATGGAATATCAGGCCAGGTCATCTATCAGCATCTTCCAAGGAAGATTGGCGACATCTTGCAAGGCATGTCAGAGCAGGGATTCGGTCAGCATCTTGCAAGGAAGATCAGCAAAATCTTGCCAGAAAGATCAGAGCGGGTCTTCCCTCAGCACCTCTAAAGGTAGACCAGGGATTACTTGCAAGAAGGCTAAAGCAGGTCCTGTGTCAGCATCTTGCAAGGAAGGTCAGCAATATCTTGCATGGCAGATAATAAGGCCAGGCACATCTTGCAAGGAAGATCTCAGCAAGTATTGTATCAGCCTCTGGGTAAGGAGATCCGCAAAATCTGGCACGGCAGATCACACCAGGTCTTCCATCAGCATCCTGCAAGGCTGATGGAAGCATCTTGAAAGGAAGAACAGACCAGGTCTTCTCTCAGCACCCGTTAAGGGTAACAGGGATATCTTGCAGTTCTTCTCTGGCACCTAGCAGGGAAGGGCTAGAGCAACTTGCGAGGAACATCATGGCTGGTCTTCTACGGACATCTAGCAAGGCAGATCAAGGAAGATCAGAGTAGGCCTTCTTTCAGCACCGTTAAGAAATATGAACGACATCTTGAAAGACAGCTCAGAGCAAGTTCTCCCGGCATCTTACAAGGGAGATTAGCGACATATTTCTAGGAACACCCTAGTATGTCTCCTCTCACCATCTTGCATGGCACATCGAAAGCATCTTTCAAGGAAGATGTGGCCAAGTCTTCTCCCAGCACCTTGATAGATATATCAGCAATTTTGCATAGCAGATCAGAGCAGGTCTTCTATCAGCATGTTGCAGGGAAAGTCAGTGGAGTTTTCAAGGAAGGGCACATCAGATTGATCCCACCTCACAAGGAAGATCCTATCATCTGTGGGTTAGGGAGTGGTGCTGCGAACATTTTCCAGAAAGGGTACTGTGTGAAGTGGCTCTGCAGGTCATCTCATGCAGCAGCTGCTTCTAGGTGTGTAGTATCAGCATGTAGTGCCTACCATCGGATTTGGCTATGTATATATATTTTTCGATACATGAATTTCTTTGTCGGCCTGTCTGTTAGGCCCTTCCTAGTCATCAGTCGTCTGTCTTACTCAGGATTACAGCATACAATAACACACAAACACACACGCACACACACACAAAAGTTAACATTTGAGCTTGCACTTCTAGACAATCGCCCAATTTCTTTAAATATCTTTCTTCAATATAACAGTCTGATTTTTTTAATCTGATATTAAATGCAGATTTAAAGAAAATCCTGAAACATGTGAGAAATAAAACCAGACACAGAATTATTGCAGCGTAGGAGGAGATGAATTTGTTAGCCAATGTGTAGCCTGAGTTGTTTGACAGACTGCACAGCTCTGAGGAGCAGCACCAACTTTATAAACACATGTAAAATGGCATATCAGAATGTACCACTGTGTTTGCGTGACCTAGACCACTGGTGGTTGACTTCCAAGGTGTTTGGTAAATCCTAGTTTCACAAGGACACTTGTGTGATTTGCAATCACACGGAAACACTCACACACCCATACACACATACACACACACACACACACACACACACACACAGGAGTCAACATTTTCGTGCACCAATCAAGAGCATCAGCCTGTATCTTTAAAATACATTATTCTGTATATAAACCCGATATTAAAATCAATAAGTAAAAAAATCATGAAACCTTTGAGCAATGAAATTAGCACCCATACTATTCCTCAATAAGAAGAGGTGACGTTTTTAACCAGAGAGGAGCCAGAGCTGCTCGACAGCATGAAGACCTCCTTATGAGCATTGTGAGTGTGACAAACATACGTAAAGAAGCACATGAGAAGTTACCACTGTGTTTGCCTGGTCTAGACCACTGGTTGACACTGTCGAGGTGTTTGCTAAACCCCAAGCTACGCAAACCACCGTATATGATGTGCAAGCACACACACAAACACACACACACACACACACACACACACACACATTCAGGATCCCCCAAACATATCTTTCGATGGGCGTAGCATTCTGCATATACCCTGGTCTTGGTGTGCAATTATGAAATGTAGATAAAAGTCCTATTTTTGCCCACAAACCTTTTGGAGCAAAAATAAGAAGTGAAAAAGGAGAAGTGAACCCTATGCATACCTACCCAAAATTTTCCAGAGAGGAGGAGGGAGAATAATTTCACTCACCTGTGAGTCTCCTGATGCCTGAACTGGGCTCAGACCCATTGAAAGCGGAGACGCTGGCGCACATGGGAACATCTCCCTCAGGTTGCCCTCAGCATCTTGCAAGGATGACCAGTAGCCACATCCAAGGGAGATCAGAGCAGGTCTTCTATCTTGCCAAGCAGATCGGTGATGTCTTGCAAGGTTGATTAGCGCAGGTCTTCTATCAGCATCTTTTGAGGAGAATCTGCAATATCTTGCTAGGTATCTTGGACCAGGTCTCCTCACAGAATCTTGCAAGGAATATCTGCCACATCTTGGCCAGAAAGACCAGAGAAGCTCTCCTATCAGCATCTTGTAAGGAAGATCATCAACATTTTGCAAGGAGGACCAGAGCAGGTCTTCTATGTTGCAAACATTATCACCCACATGTGCAAGGCAGATCAGAGCACATCTTCGTTCGCCATCTTGCATGGCAGAGCAGAAGCAGGTTGCAAGAAGATCAGGACAGGTCTCATCTCAGTACGATATAAGGAAGACGAGGGATATTTTGCATGGAATATCAGACCAGGTCTTCTATCAGCATCTTCCAAGGAAGAATGGTGACATCTTGCAAGGCAGGTCAGAGCCGGTCTTCGGTCAGCATCTTGCAAGGAAGAGCAACAAAATCTTGCCAGAAAGATCGGAGCGGGACTTCCCTCAGCACTTCTACAGGAAGATCAGGGATTTGATTCAAGGAGGCTAAAGCAGGTCTTGTATCACATCTTGCAAGGAAGGTCAGCAAAATCTTGCATGTCAGATCAGAAGGCCATGCACATCTTGCAAAGAAGATCTGAACAAGTATTGTATCAGCCTATGGGTAAGGAGATCCGCAAAATCTGGCATGAGAGATCAGACCAGGTCTTCCATCATCATCTTGCAAGGCTGATAGAAGCATCTTGAAAGGAAGATCAGATCAGGTCTTCTCTCAGCACCCATCAAGGATAACAGGGATATCTTTCATTTATTTTCTGGCACCTTGCAGGGAAGAGCTGGAGCCACTTGCGAGGACGATCATGGCGGGTTGTCTACGGACATCTTGCAAGGCAGATCAGGGAAGATCAGAGTAGGCCTTCTTTCAGCACCGTTAAGAAATATAAACGACATCTGGAAAGACAGTTCAGAGCAGGTTCTCCCGGCATCTTGCAAGGAAGATTAGCGACCTCTTACTAGGAACACCCTAGTACGTCTTCTCTCACCATCTCGCATGACACATCGAAGGCATCTTTCAAGGAAGATGTGGCCAGGTCTTCTCCCAGCATCTTGAAAGATACATCAGCAATTTTGCAAGGCAGATCAGAGCACGTCTTCTATCAGCATGTTGCAGGGAAGGTCAGTGGAGTTTTCAAGAAAGGGCACATCAGATTGATCCCATCTCACAAGGATGATCATATCATCTGTGGGTTAGGGAGTGGTGCTGACAACATTTTCCAGAAAGGGTAATGTGTGAAGTAGCTTTGCAGGTCATCTCATGCAGCAGCTGCTTCTAGCTGTGTAGTATCAGGATGTTGTCCGTACCATCATATTTGGCTACGTATTTTTGTTTTCACCCCCTGAATTTCTTTCTCTGCCTGTGTGTTAGGCCCTGCCCGGTCATCACTCATCTGTCTTACTGAGGATTACAGCATAAAAGAACACACACACACACACACACACACACACGCAAACACAAAAATTAACATTTGGATTTGCAAGGCAAGATAATCGGCCAATTTCTTTAAATAACATTCTTCAATATAAAATCTGATTTTTTTTATATCGGATTTTAAAATTTAGAATTGAAGAAAATCCTGAGACATGTGAGAAAGGAAACCAGACCCAGAATTATTGTAGCGTAGGAGTTGGTTCTTCGGAATATAAACAGGATCGATAGACCATTGGCAAACCTAACCTAAGAAATGAGAGAACAAATCTCAATAGCAAGAATAAGGGATGATAGAGGGGTCATTACAACAGACCCTAATGAAATCAAAAGGATAATTACGCTGTACTATGAAGGATTGTACTCCAATGAATTCAACAATTTGGAAGACATGGACAATTTCCTGGAAAAACAATCCCTCCCTAGACGATCCTCGGTGGACATCAAGAATCTCAACAGACCCATAGCACTAGAAGAAATAGAAAAGTTTATCAAGGGATTACAAACAAAAAAATCCCCTGGACCCGATCGCTACAGTGGAGAATTCTACGAAGCATTCAGGGAAGAACTAATACCAATCCTACACAAACTTTTCCAGAACATAGAAAAAGATGGCAAACCCCTGAACACCTTCTATGAAGCTAGTATAACTCTGATACCCAAACCGGGCAAGGATCCCACAAGAATCGAGAACTACAGACCAATATCCCTAATGAACATAGATCCAAAAGCTCTTAACAAAATACTAGCTAGCAGAATACAAAAGTATATAAAACAAATAATTCACCATGACCAAGTGGGATTCATACCAGGCATGGTTCAACAACCGAAAGACCATTAGTATTATTCGTCACATTTACATGAAAAAGTATAAGAATCACATGATAATGTCAATAGACGCAGATAAAGCATTCGACAACATCCAACACCAATTCCTGTTTAAGACACTAGCGACGATTGGAATGGAAGGGAAGTTCCTCAAGACAATACAAGCTATATATGAAAAACCAACAGCCAAAGTGGTAGTCAATGGAGAAATGACTAACACAATCCCACTGAAAAAGGGGACCAGACAAGGATGCCCCTTGTCCCCACTCCTATTTAACATCGTGCTGGAGGTTTTAGCTAACAGCATAAGGCAAAGAAGTGACATCAAAGGTATTCGTCTGGGGAAGGAAGAAGTGAAACTATCGTTATTTGCAGATGATATGATTTTATATATGGAAAATCTCAAAAGTTCCACAAGGGGAGTACTTGAAGCAATAGAGGAGTTTGGCAGAGTGGCAGGATACAAGATCAACAAACAGAAGTCCATCAGACTGTTATACACATCAGATAAGACTACAGAAGAAGAGATCAAAAAGGTGGTACCCTTCACAATAGCCAAACACAAATTGAAATATCTAGGGATACACCTGACTGAAAAAACAAAAGATCTATATAGGGAAAACTATAGAACACTATTACAAGAAACGAAGGGCGACCTCAACATATGGAAGAATATCCCATGCTATTGGATTGGGAAACTTCAAAGAAAGGGAAAATCTGATTACAAACTTCATATGGAGATGGAAGAAGCCCAGAATTAGCAGAGAACTCCTCGAAGAAGGACACCTTGGGAGGGCTTACTTTACCTGACTTTGGCACATACTATGCAGCCAGTTCTCAAAACTGCATGGTATTGGTACAATGACAGATACTCAGACCAATGGAAATGACTGAAAACCCACAAATAAAAGCATCAGCGTACACACAGCTGATCTTTGATAAGGGCCCCAAAAATATCAAATGGGAAGCCGATGCTCTCTTTTATAAGTGGTGCTAGAAAAAAATGGCTATCAACATGCAGAAAAAAGAAGCAAGACCCTTATCTCACACCATGCACAAGAACAAACTCAAGGTGTTTCACAGACCTTGAAGTTAAACGCCAAACTATTAGGGCCATCAATGAGGTAATTGGGAACAACTTGAGATCTTTGGTACAGGGAATACACAGGCTATCAGAAATAGGGAAGGACACAAACACAGAGGAGGCACAAATTGACAAATGTGATATACTGAAGATAAAACACTTGTGTACATCTAATGAATTCACCAGGAGAGTAATAAGAGAGTCCACAGACTGGGAAAACATCTTTAGCAATGACACATCAGACAAAGCCCTTATTACTAAAATCTACAATACTCTGCTAGCTTCCAAAAAGAAAAAAACCAATAGCCCACTTGAAAGGTGGGCTATGGACTTAAACAGAAATTTCACAGGGACAGAAATCTGAATGGCCAACAAACATATGAAAAAATGTTCCCGATCTTAAGCCATAAGAGAAATGCAAATTAAAACAACAATGAGGTACCACCTGACACCCTCAAAGGTAGCCCAATTCAAAAAACCAGAAAGCAACAAGTGTTGGAGGGGCTGTGGGGAAACAGGAACTCTCATCCACTGCTGGTGGGACTGTAAGTACGTACAGCCACTATGGAAATCAATCTGGCGATACCTAAAACAGATGTAAATAGAGTTACCATATGACCCAGCAATCCCCCTACTGGGCATATACCCAGAAGAGGCAAGAAACAACCCAAGACCAGACATCTGTGCTCCAATGTTCATTGTGGCACAGTTCACAATTGCAAGGAGCTGGAAGCAACCCAAATTTCCATCAACTTACGATTGGATTATAAAACTGTGGTATATACATACAATGGAGTACTATGCATAACTAAAAAGCAGTGATGAACGTTTGATGCAAATAGTGGCATGGGAAGAACTGGAGGAAATCATGTTAAGCGAGGTAAATCAGGCACAAAAGGACAAGTACAATATTAGCCCGCTGAGTTAAGTATTTAAAAATAAAAAAAGCAAAAGTGGCATAGGGGAAAAAGCTAATGTATACAAACATTTTTGGGGTGAAGACTGTGTAGTATGACAGAGAACAGACCAAAACCAGGGATGCACATGGTAGAAAATGGTGGAGGAGGGGGGAAGGAAAATAAAAGGATGAATATAAGGAAGAAGAGGGAGTGGGGGCATGGGGCACTAATCCACCCAAGAGGAGGGTATTTTTTATATCTCCACAGGGAAAGTGGGACCAGACTTCAACCTAGTGCCGCAAGGTGTGAATGCAATATCCCGGCATGGAGTAGGGAACCAGTGGAGTGGTCTGGGAGGCTGGCCCCAGCACCAAAAATTACGTGGATTCCTGCCCCTCCCCCGAAAAGAATTTCTTTCAAAGGACGACATTGATTCTGCAGCTATGGGAGATAGACATATATGATCAGAGCACACGGGAGCAGATGAAGGGGCAGGAGGAGAGAGTGGAACACAGCCTGGCCCAGTAGGCCGTGAGGATGATGTTCCTGAGTAGAGCAGCCATTCCACAGAGAGAACAACATGGCTGGCCCTACTATGACAAATGATGCCCCTCAGTGACTAAAGGCGATATAGGGGACAACACCACAGACACAGTGTAGGAATTGCACCTGACCTGATCCCATCACACCGAGGCAAATCACTGGGGGAGTGCAGCAGAACAGCAAGGGAATGGAGTGGCAAGGTCCCCAAGGAATGCTGAAAGTGGACTTTGGGGCCAGGGCGTGATGCCCCAACAGACTGGACTGGAAAACACTCCTTAGGGCCAACAAACGATCCTCAAACTAACTACAAGCTTTTCTTTTGTGAAGTGTTTTGTTTTGTTCTTTTCAGTGGCTTGTTTTTGTTGTTTTGTTTTGTTTTCTGGTTGTATACTGTTGCTTTGTTTTCCTCTGCCTTGTTTTCGTGCATGTTAATGTCTCCATAGGTGTGTCTGAATAGGACAGGCTGGATGAACTATCTGGAGGAAAAACAATGGGACCGACAGTTCCGGGGGGACTTGGGGTAGGGGGCGGTGGGGTGGTAAGGAAGTGGTGTTAACAAACACAGGGACAAGGGAACAACATGGGACCCAAAATGGTAGTGAGGGGGGAGTGGCAGACGTGGTAGGGAATGATATAAGGCAATGTTGCGGAGAGAAATGGTATAGCTGTAGCCCAGGTGGGGACGGAGCATGGTAGTAAGGCAGGAGGAAAGTCAAGGGAGATGGAGGAAAGAGCTAGGAGTCAAGGGGCATTTATGGAGGTCTAGACAAAGACATGTACATGCTAATATATATAGGAGGATGGGGAAATAAATCTATATGTCTATATTTATAGGTTTAGTATTAAGGTGGCAGAAGGACCTTGGGCCTCTACTCAAGAACTCCCTAAATGCATGAATACTTTCTTTTATTAAATTTGCACTCTATGATGTTCACTCTCCCAACACAACTGCTGAAGCCAAAGTGGGTGAAAAAGTAAATGTGGTGAAGAAAGCTGATGGTGCCTGGCTATCAAAAGAGATAGTGACTGGGGTCTTAAAAGCTTGAAGATAAACAAGCGGCCATCTAGCTCAGAAGCAACAAAGCCCACATGGAAGAAAACACCAACCTGTGTGATCGCGTGGTCCCGAAGGGATCAGTTATCAGGCATCAAAGAACAAAAAATCATATCATTGGCTGCACACCTCCATGATACAATCGCCGAAGACAAACAGGTGCATAAGCAAATATGGCGAAGAAAGCTGATGATGCCCAGCTATCGAAAGAGGGTCTTAAAAGTTTGAAGATGAACAAGCCACTATCTAGCTCAGAAGCAATAAATCCCACATGGAAGAAGCACACCAGCCGGTGTGATCACAAGGTGCCAAAGGGACCATATAAGGCATCATGCAAAAAAAAAAAGGGAAAAAAATAATATATATATATTTATACCATAGTGAATGAAGGAGGAATTGCAGAGTGGATACCAGAGGCCCAAGTGTCGGCCACTGGAGATCTCCTCATAGAAGGGTTTAGGAGAGGAGATGGGTCGGTCAGGGTGCGATGTAGTACTGATGAAGAACACAGCTTTCCCCCAGATCCTGGATGCTTCCTCCCCCCAACTACTATGATCCGAATTCTACCTTGCAGAACTGGATAGAGAAGAGGTTGTAC